>NW_020271162.1:873143-1253978 GCF_002803265.2 Melanaphis sacchari | reverse complement strand
ACACACACACACACACACACACACACACACACACACACACACACATACACAAGCCCGTGCAGATGTATAGATACAACGAGAACGTAATTTTGTATTATACTATTTATGTTACATTTACCAGAAAGAATAATTATAATATAATTATTATTATGAACGCCAACCGAACGCGAGTCGGTCGAGAAGGCTCTTCAACCGCCACGCGCTTGTGCAGCCAAAGGTACGAGTCACGGTGTAATATCTCGTGCATAATAGGATTGCTGCTGTATTATATAACTATGTCAACAGTACGCATAGGAGCATATGGCTCAGACTCCGACTATGTTCAATGCGATTTTCTTTCTACTGTAAGATTCCTTTGTGTTTCGACCATTCTACGTCACAACGGATTAAACCGCAGTTTTTATTTAATGTAATAAATAGGTACATAAATACTATATACAGAGTGATTCGAAAAACATGCTCAGTCCCATTTTTCCTTTGATAATTAATTCGTTCAAATTCTATTTTTTCAATTTTTAAGTGAATACAATATTGAGGGCCACATTTCAAATTCTTGGATTTTGAATTATTTTTAAAAAGTTTATGTTACCTAAGTTACAAAAAAAATTTTTTATTAGATAATCGATTTTTAGCGACTATAGACCTACAGATTTTTTCAACTTTAACCACTGATTTTATATGTATTTTAAGTTTATCACGCATCCCGCACTTCGCTTTTTCATATCTATATCAATAGTTATTATTTGATTAATAATAACTTTCAAACACGTACTGTAAAATTTATTGTTTTTTACTCATTTTAAAATGATAATATGTATTGCACCATAATTTTTGCCTATATTAAAAACATTAATACCAATAAGTGCATTTTATTAGTTTTGTATTATTTTCCGATCATCGATGTGTGGGAATATGTTACTAAATTTGTTTGACGATAAAATTTACCAAAAGACTCGTTTCTCTTCTTTACCGCGACTAATAATTAGTATTGACTGTACCCCAATCGCGACGGATACGTTGCAACAAATATATACGAGATGAATACGACTGTCGTTCACGTGTGTCCAAGGAAAGTCGTATAGAACGTGCACGAATATCACAGACAAAATTTAAATCATCACTCCGACTTAATAAATACGTCAACGACCCAAACCGCGGATGAATCGATTTAAAACGACCCTTTACAACTTACAGGTGTAGCTGTATACACGCCCATTAAAACGTTCCAGACCATCCAGACCGTGCGCTACTTTATACTTTTGGAGTTCGAATAACGCGACAATAAATATTTATAAACATTATTATTACGTACAAGCGTGATATTATAATGCTTCTCGTGTTTTTGGCTCGGGCGACCGCGCCCGAAAATACCGCACCAATCGCCGCCGCCGCGCGCCGGGCGGGGAAGCCGCGAGGGATCTGACGCGCTACAAATTATTATACAATATTATAATATATCTACTGCACAACATATAGACATATCATAATACGTGTATATTATTATTATTATTATTATGTGTACGACCAACGTCCGCCGAGTGTATTAAAATTTTTTTTTTCAGTAGGGAGTCTTAAGCGCGGCCACCGCAGAGGACTTACTCGGATGACCTCCCCGCACCTCCCCGCCCGCGGATCGTGGTTAAATTTATTGGACCGGTCTGTGTTATTATTCGTACGCGGAATATCACACGCGTCGCATATACATATTATTTATACATCGTACACATTATGATAAACGTATCTATATTTAAAAATATATATAAATATATTGTTATATATGTTATCCGTGTTGTGGCGGTGTACCTGTGTGTTCGGTACACATCGTATTTTACGTCATTGTATTTATTATAATACAGTATTGTTATTGCTATATTATAATAAGACAATTATTGTCTGTAAAGTTTTGCTACAGCGATCGAATGTGTATCGCGGGAGAGTAAAACAGTGACCAATGTCCCTGCAGTGACGTGAAAGCGTACTTGGCCGCTTGGGGGAGGGATAATGGGAATTTTGACTACAAAAAGGGTGTTGGGGGAGAGACTTCTTGTCGATTATTTTTATAGCCGATCGGTTTATAGTTTATACATCAGATCTGTTGTCACTCATTAGAGTCGTGTCAAAAAGTAATAAGCGATTCCGAAAATACCGGAAAATCTGTATTAATCAATAGTTGATCCTATTCGCAAACTTAAATGATTAAATTACTCATTAAAAAATAAATAAAAACTAAATGTAGGTACAGATTAATCGGCTTATGTAAATAAATCTAAAAATATTGTAAACTAATCGACTCTTTGTAAACTAATAATTATAAGGCTGGTCTTCAAATATATATATACGAAGAGATTAAAAAAATAAAAATCTCAAACGCATATTTTTTCAAATGTTTATCATTCAGTTCATTGTTTTCATCGTTTAATCATTGACTTTAGCAACATAGATATTCTTATTAATACGTATTATACATATATAATACATATTATGTTATCAGTGATGTGAATTTTTTAGCCAATCTATGTATATTACATATTTTAGTATTTATTAGTTGTTGCTAAACTATAACTAAATAAAAATTTACCTACTTACTAAGTTCAGTGTTAGTATTGTATACATTAAGAAGACGTCGCACCCGCATGTATTGTCTCCGTCTTACAGCACACGTACTGCATAGTAAATTTTCGTTTACCAGTTTCAATAGTGTACTTTTAGTTTGATATTAGAATGATTTGACCTATTATCAAACTGTTAGATAAGAACATTATCTGTGATGTCGTGTTGGTTTTTTACGATATTTCAATTGTTCAGTGAGTTATAAATATGAAAAATATAAAAATTTGAAAATGCTCATAATTTACTTAAAAATAAAAATATCGATATAAAAAACCAACAAGACAACACAGAAAATGTTCTTACCTGAAAGTTTAATGATAAGTCAACACATACAAAGTACCTATTATCGTGAAATTCCCATGAAACGAAGTTTAAAAAAAAAATTCATTAAGTAGAAAAATACTTTTTTAACTAAAATTAAATATTTTCAATATTTAATTAATTACATATTTCATATTCTATATTGTATTAAAAATAAATACCAAATATCATATTATGCATACATCATACATATTATTATTTTTCAATCTTAATTTAAAAGATATTATCAATTCGTTTCATTTGCTTATTATTTTTATAAATTGTACTCTTTTCGTAAAATGTTTTGATTTCATGAAATTTTGTCATGAACACAAACTTTTATAAATTTTTTTTATTTTTGCAAACAAGAGAAGTTTTTTACATTTACTTCAATATGTTTTCACAATTTTTTAATATGGTTGAAAGAAACTTATAGGAATATTATATTTTTCGGCAATATATATTTTTTATAGCATCCTTATATTGACTTTATTTCAAACTTCAAATTTATCAACAATTGATAAACATTTACGTTTCGACATTTTTTCGTACGTATAGAAAAAATTACAGAAAAAAAAATAAAGTGTACGAATACGTTTACGTCAATATTGGAACTGCAGCTCGCAGCACTTCAGTAAAATTAACTAGATTGATTACCAATGTCTTATCTTTATCGAATACAATAAAATTTTTTGGTCATTTTAGAACGGTATTTAAAACTTAATAGTGACAAAATTTTCAAAACAGGTTTATTATAGAATAGTTTATTCGTTTTAAAGAAACATCAGTTTCGTTATACAGAGATAATTTTACGCATAATTTACAATGAAGGTCATGGTTCTCAAAAATAATTCGTTAAACAGAAAATGTTGAATAGAAGTTTCACTGCATAAAGGTAGATACGGTGGATAGGTACTTATGGGATTATTAATAATAAACATAAAACATGATAAACATAACCAATGGTTAAAAATTAAAGAAAAATAATTTACAGACAGACAATAAATAAATGAAATTTAGTCTCTTTTTATTATATTTTAAATACGAACCATCGTAATTTGAATGGTATTTTTTTAATAAGTTACAACATGATATCATACTATTATCTGTTTCAAAATACCCATTATATCACTGCGGTTTTGAAGTGGCAGTTTGTGCACCGGTCTTCGTTCAGAATGTGTGTATCTCATTTAAAATTAAATATATAGGTACATTTTATTTATTTACTACTTTATTGTATTCTTTATTCAGTAAGTTTGATTAATTACGCACTTATTTGTTTAACTAAAATTGTTTATAATGCACACACGAATACAAGCATTTGTCATATAGCACGGTAAAATACAATTTTGGGAAAATGTATTTAAACCATGGATAATTAGTTTTATAAATTAATAGTAATTTTAAGTTAAGGTAGTATTTAACGTAATTGATCAACGCTTGTTATAGTGCATAATATTATAATATAAATGTATAATTATTAGGTATTCACTTAGCTTGAGTTAAAATGTGATTTATACTCATTAATAAATGTTCTTGAATACCGTAATTCACGTCAGGTACATCGCTAATTTTGTTGTTTCATCGTGACATAATTTTTGATTATGTATTCTGACTATAATCTAAAATTACGCTAGAAGTCAACAAAACAAACATCAAACATTGCATTACAGTATAAATATTTTAAAAACCTCTTAAAACATTATTAATGCCTACTCGGGTATTTATATTAAACGTTGTAAATCTTAATATTGCAGGAGAGATAAAAAAAAAAAAAAACAAAAACAATATTATAATCTACAGACCTGATGTTATAATAATCATCTGTTATTGGGTTTTTTCACCTGCAGCACCCTATAAAATTATGTTATATATATATATATCCAGTTAGCCTCTAACTGAACTTTATTTTATTTTTTTTTGTAACTGCAAGTAAAGTTTCAAAGTTCATACTTGTGGGTGCTGTTAAAACCTACTTAGTAACTGTTTATAGATATTATTTTTAAATAATCACACAAAATATTTGGATACCTAACCTAACTGTGTTAAAATGTAAAGCGTTAAGTATTCTAGTAAATTTGTTATTTTATGTTTTATGTATTTTTATGTGTGTAGGTATAAAATAACTACTGTACAGGTAATCTCCCATTATACAATTCTAAATACGCCACTGAATTTACAGCCATACGAAGTATAAATTGTATTGAAAGAGTTATGAATTGTTGTTATTATAATAAAATTATTTATTGTTTATTATCAAATAAAACTGGTTTAATAACACTTGTAAACTATTCAGCCGTCTTACGCCGTCATACACAACACCGATTGCATTCATATAAAGAATTAATGGAGCGACATTAGGTGTATATAATAATATTATACACAATATATAACTGCAACAAATCCGGGAAAACTAATGTGTTCACTGTTCATGTTATTATTTTATTCAGCGTTCCCCGTGAATTGAATATTGTAAGTATACCTATACAATATTATGTTTTACAAAAATATGTGCATATACTGGTATACACACAAATTCATATAGGTGCGAGCATGAGTTATGAAAAACTCGTTTGAAATCGTGATTTATTTTTATTGGCCACGGCTATATTATTATAATTATTACGAGTATTATAACGCTTATCCAAAAACATTGTTTCTCATTATAAGCGGAATGAAGCGTCAACGAAATAATTACAATGAAACATGTGTACTGTGTGCTTAAATGAATACATTAAATTCGATATTTTAATTTAAATTTTCAACAAACACGATATTAAAAATAAAAATTCAAATAAAACATGTTTTTAATTTTGATGTTAAATATGTTTTTCAGACAGTCAGTGGATAAATTAACGCACAATATAGTATAGTTTGTACCATTTAATTAATCCAATTTCAAATGATTAAATAATAATGTTTGTGATAATTATTTAACAATTAGAGCTTGTAAGTTTATTCTAAATTCATGCAAATATATTTCCAAGTCAATCGCAGTATTTCATTATTTACTAGGGTAAGATAAAATTATCATTAAACAGTCTATAACCTAACTTAAGACATAATATCATACTTATAATAATATACTAGGCATACCTATAAAGAGACAACAGTACACCTCTTTCGTTTACGCTATTATATAAGTATATGATATAACTACATAATGACTAAGGTAAAAGACTTCAAGCATTATTTGCATATTTGTTTTGTACAATCGTGAAAAAAGGGTCACCAAGAAACAAATTTATTTCATTTTACGACAAAATTAAATTTTCAATTTTATGTTGTTTAATATTTACCAAGGTAATTCCTTTTTTGTTTTTTAAAGTTTTAGACAGACAAATATGTATTATATATATATATATATATATATATATATATAGCTATTTTTTTTTAATATTAAAATCGTAATAAAATAACTTTATCAAAATGACTAACAGTTCATTTACACCATTGTTTATTAATTTCAAATCTTGCACGCAAGGTCGTATGGGTCGAGTATTATTTATATCAATTAAGCCAATTTTTAGAGCGTATTATTACAGAGTCTAAATACTTGAGCATTTGCACATTTGTACTTTTTTATAAGACTATATTATGTTCTCAACCATGTGGACAGAGCCGGTGCGAGCTATTTTGCCGCCCTGAGCTACATTATAAATGCCGCCCTATTAAAACTAAATAAATAAAAAATTAAATAATCATATGATACAAATTATGCAATAATATTGGTTTATCTAAAAACATTAATTTTCATAGTCATAATATTTTCGTCATAAACATAAAATTAAAGTATAAAATAGTCTTTACATAACACAGATATTATTAATAATATTAATATAATTATAAAATTGCGAAAGTTTTAGCTAAAATGCCGCCCATGGGTATTTAGACAAAAATTGCCGTCCTAGGCTATCGCCCAGGCCGCCCCTGCCTTCCACCAGCCCTGCATGTGGTGTTCTATTTGTTCTATAAGTAAATGATTATTATTAGGTATATCGATAAAAAAACCTGATCATAGACAAACGCTCTTATTAATAACATACAAAAAAATGTCCTGTTGATATACTGTTAACAAATATATAGGTAATATTCATAATAATCCACAAACAAATGTCCACCACACATTTGTGTAATGTGTTTAACCAAATATGCAATAATCACAGAAGGTCTTAGCACTTCTGGTAGTGTTGATCGACACGGCCCGTTTTAAAGTTAAACAGACCCAAAAGCTAATTTATCAATCGACTAAGATTGTCGGACAATTTGTAAAAGTCACGTTTAAGTTCATATTCTTGGAACGACTCGCGCGTAAATGAATAACGTCACTTATTCTCATCGAGTAGGACGTGAACAAATTTCATATTTTTAAAGAACTTGAACGATTTTTTACCGTTTAAACTGATTCCTTTTAAATATTGTATTTTCAATATATTTTTATTATATTATTTTGATGAGATGATTGAGATGTAATCTACCCACCGTGTATGGATGAATGAATGTATAGGTTCAAATTCATATCGTTATACAACAACTAAGATTATTTTAATGTTTTTAGAATTTCAAAAATATTTAGTACCTACCACAGTATGACGATCGTCGTACGTTCAACACGAACTATTTCAAATGTTAGTGTTTGTTTTATACGTGTCAAGAATATTACGTTAAATATAATTTATATTGAAAAATACCTATTTATTACGCGTTTAAACGACTCGGCTTTTTGAGCGTTGAACGCGGACGCGCGGACGAGTTCAATAATTTTCAAGTGAACTTTCCTCCGAACACCACTAAGTATATTTTATATTATTAAAATATTCGTACTGAGGCGATACGTAGGTATGTATTATGGGCATGACATAATATATAATATTATATTGATCACGCGTACAATATCCTTCTTGTCGTATATTCGCGTGTAATAATATGACGTGCGTGCGTCCCCATCCCGTGTATCGTACTCGATTTCTAAACAAATACAATAATTTATAACAACGGTTTAATATATTACGGTATAGAGAGGTACACGGGCATATTATTATACATTATGGGCCGCGAGCACAATGTGACACATTAGCTGCGGCGTATTTAAAGAAAAAAAAAACAACAACGGACGGACGGACGGACGGACGAAAAAAAAATCCATTACCGCATTGTTCGGTGCATAATAGCCGCGTGTGTGTGTGTGAATTCGAATAAGTTTTCGGAGTTCTTTTTATTTCGAAAATACACTATCAATTAAGCCGCTATTGTCGGCTCCGCGGGACACGAGTGTGTAATCCTTTTATAGTTTGTTTTATTTTATTTTTTTCACTTTTCACTCGTCTTCCATCTTCTCATTGTTGTCATTATTAGCGATAAGTCAATGGAAGCAGTGCGAATATTATAGTATTTCGTTCTACGCGCGCGCGGTACCCGGCCGAAGCAACCGGTTTCGCCGTTGCGAAGAGTGGAATATTATATTATTATTACTATTACTATTACTATTATTGTTATTATTATTATTATTATTATTATTATTATTGTATTTTTTTGTTGGCAGTGTGTTGTCCGTTTTGTTAATGGTCTCCTCTCTCGGCCGATTATGTCCACCTAGTGGTGTTCGTGTGAATGCAATGAATATTATATTATTTACATTACCATTATTACAAATTTTCATTTTTTTTTCAATCAATGCGATCGCGAAGTTTATGATAAACCGTAAAAATTGATCAATGATCAGTCGCAAATTTTCTATGGGGAGCCGCCGCACCGGTCGATGTATTTTCGGCATCGACCAAACCATTGTTCAACTGCAATATTGCTTTCACGGTTCACAACACTATGCCTACAATTTAAGCGTAAGCGTTTTGTTCAAGTAACATGTATTTATTACGAACAATATGATGTACTAATTATGATTTATTATGTAAATCTAAAGGTTATGTTTTAAAACGGTACCAAGGATTTGTATTGTACACAATCATCTGTTTGATTATAGATTTGTTATAATATATGTGTTCTACTTTGCAACATCGATTAGACCTCAAGTAAACCAACACATTTATAGGTACTCTAAATAATTCTGTTTTTCTGTAATAATAGTTTTATACGATCTTTAAAAAAATATATATAAACCTAGACGTATTATACTATGTTTTTAAATTACCAAAACGCATAACAGTATTATTCTGATTATTGTAATGTAATTTACATCACAAATATGAAATATTATGATGAGCAAAACTTGTTCTTATAAAAACTATATCTACCGTTTCGAAACTATAATTATTCTGTCACAATAATATTTTACTTTTCGTATATATTTCATAACTTATTGCAGTGGCTGTGCATTTTGATACTTATGTCTTACATCCATTGTTTTATAATTTTATTGGGTTGATATTAGTCATCGTTATATTAATCGTGCAGCACTGCACGAAACAAAATATGATTTCATATGCACGATGTAGATTTACATTGATCGAAGATGTACTTGAAGATATCATTGAAATTTGAATAAAGCATATGACGATCCTAGTGATTTTTTCATTGCTAATAAGTTAAAAGAATGTAAAGTAATAATATTATTTTACACCCGACTGAAAGATTAAATAAAAGATGCCAACTTGCAAAAAATATAATAAATTTATCATGTAAGAAATGTCCTTGATATAAAAAAAAAAAAAATATGAAAACGTTTAAATCGCTTAAATTTTCTGATAAATAGTAATATAAGTTAAAATAGTAGTTTCATAAACTTAATTGATTAAAATATTAGAACTCTAAGTCCTAATGCATTATAGAAACGGCATTTCTCATCCATAAAAAATCTACTGAAATATTAATACTATCCTGTTAAAAACCTATGCACATACCATCGGAATGATTTTGCAAACATTTTATAAGTAACGTAAATTATACTTCATAACAATAGGAAATTATTGTTAATCATTATTTATCATGAAAAATTATTTTCTAGCTTTTAATATATATTTACAATTTAGCACGTCCGATCACTGTATTAAGTTATGTAACATTTTATGCTAATATTTGAGCTATTAATTGAGTATACAAATTTATACTCAATGACATTACTAATATAAAAAGTTAAAAATATAAAATATTATTCTTGTTGTGTATTATATTCTATGTAAAATCTCACATAAGCATTTTTCAATGCACTAATTAAATACCTACTGAACTCAATGTTATTATAATATTTTATTCTCTTATACTGCGCACACTGTTATGTCCTGCTGCCATCTAATATTATATATATATATATTATATACATATAACGTGTATAATATTATAGACGTTACAGCACTCTCGACGCCAAACGATTTCCAAGCACTTATTGTTATGAAGATTTCCGGTCGACTCGAGATCACTGGATTAATGCAATCACTTCTCCGACATCCGTTCAGATTTATTTAAAATATTATGCTACGGTTGGGTTTTTTATAAGGTCATATTAAAAACAAAAAATAGTAAAACTTTTTAATAATTTATTAATAATTGTGAAAACAACTACTTAAATAATAGTACCTACAATATGATTTATTTAAAAACACATAAAACGACTATTAATGACAAAAATAATCAATATTATATGTTATTAAACCTTTGAATAAAAAGTGCGATGATACTGTAATTTTTTTTTTTTAATTTATTGGTATTACTGAACATTTATATAATAACACAACTTTAGACGTGGATATAAGTCAAATTTTAAAAAATTGCTCCTATTTAAATTAATTTGTAGTTAATGACGATGGATAAAGTTAAGGACCAAACATAAAATAACATAATATCTCAATATATTGTGTGAAATTACGTTAAAATAACGTAAAACTTGATGTTGAAGTAAATTACCTACATTTCTACTTAATCTAAAAAATTAAATACATCCACATTTCATGCCAATCACAACAAATTTTCAAGTAGAAGTTTAAAATTAATAGACATTAGTTTTATTATTCTAAAAATATTTTTCTCACACAGTCGCATAGATGAGTTGGTACAATAATTATCCTAATAAATTATTAGGTACAAACGATTTAAGTATAGTATTGATGTCTTTCTGTTTCCAAACAGTAATAAAATGTACATTATTATTCAATTATTATATTAAAATTATTGTTGTTTAAAAAGTGTTTAATAAAAAAAATCACAATAGTAATAAATTCCTGGAATTTTACCAATTATTTTATCAAACAAATAGTCACTTAATTAGTATAATATCCTTAGACCAAAAAATAGTAATCGATCTATGTCAATGCCTATAAAGGATATCAAGAACAATCACATAGGTAAATGATATTTTCACCAATCAAAATGAATTTTTAACGTTCAACGGCAGCAAATAAATTACGTTGAGACAATAAATAACGTTGAAAATATATAAACATCGTTCTATGAGGTGTACTTGGTATTAAAATTATAGAATAATATACAATCCTATATTGTATTACGGATCAAATAATACACGCGATTTAAACTCGCGCCAAAATACTCGGCAGAAACTT
The DNA here is from genome assembly GCF_002803265.2 of Melanaphis sacchari. Classification (NCBI taxonomy): domain Eukaryota; kingdom Metazoa; phylum Arthropoda; class Insecta; order Hemiptera; family Aphididae; genus Melanaphis; species Melanaphis sacchari. The sequence continues at coordinate 1,242,558 of NW_020271162.1, read as the reverse complement.
TTCCGAGACCGTACACAGAACCGCGTGGGACGTGCTACCGATAGCTGAAGCCGACAGCTGCAATATCGAAATTCCATACACCCGTTTTCGAACAAAACATCTCGCTCGCTAAAATATAAAATAATATAATATTATATTTTATAAAGACGTCGTTTAAAACGAATAGTCGGAGCGGGGAGAACGCGCGTCAATGAATGTTCGGGATCCGCACAAAAACCGTATGCGAGGCTAATAGCCCTACGCCTAAATATATATTTATATAAATATAAAAGACAGTTTTTATAATATTGTTGCAGTAGATTTGTAAAACAAATACAAATACAATGCAGTACGAATAGTACGATACAGTATATTGTTATTATTACTATTATTATTACTATAACGACGCGTACATCTCGCACGGCGTGTGAGGCGCGGCGTAGGCGGAGACGTTTTTACATACTGTTGCTTGTAATCAGATCCAAATCACTCGGGCACAACAACGGCAGCCGGTGCGGTTGCTCCGGCTACTGTAATTCCAAACCGGATTTGGCCGACGGTTCTTTGTACAAATCTCATTCGGTTTTTCATCTTTTTTTTTTTTATTTTTAATGATATTAAGGTGTCGAATAAAATGGAAAAAAAAATTAAAATAAAGAACGTGGATCCTACGCGCATATGTATCCCATAAATGTGTATACACACACGCGCGCGAGCCCGCGCGCATGCGTAATATATTATTATTATTATTATAATATACGAACGGTTTACCGCCGCACGGGCCCGTCGCTGCGGGAGAATGGATATAAATAATAATAAGAAGGGAAAAAAAGGCGACGTATGGTAATTTACACGGACGACACGGACGAACGGAATGTTAAAGCATTATGTTTTTTCGCACTTGACACTATCTCGGTAGTGGTTCTTTATCGACAGCGGCGGTGGTAAACTCGTTGGCGCCTGCGAACGCGGATTGCCAAAAGAAAAAAAAAACGGATGAAAAATGTGTTTGCACTGCGTAACATCTTGGCGTTGCATCGAAACGCGTAAAAACATTAATGCTCGTCCGAGCTGCCCAACTGGTTGGTTTTCCATACCCGTACGGATGTAAATCTGAACAAATCCCATAACATCAAAAACAACAGAGTAAAACGGATTATTCTTAAAGTAAAATTTGACATGTTGAGTGTTAGTTGGACGGAACAAATTCGCGTGGATACTATACGATAAGTCCTCTTAAAGTTAATACTTCATAGGTCAAGGATAAACAATTTTAACTATTTTTTATACAAATACAACAAAACACAACTGAAATTCATTAAAATTTTACCGTTAAACTTATTATATTACTAATTACTAATTACTAATTACTCGCTGTTCGTTTACAGAAAAATACTGTAAAAAACTAAAAAGTAATTTTAAAAAAGCTACAAGGTTTGTGAGGAGGAAGTAATGTTGCCTCCATCCCATTGAATATGTCTTTATATACTTATAATTGTTTTTTAGTCGGGATAGGTGATAACTGATAAATAATATACGTAATAACAGTGGCTATCGTAATGATATCAGCATAATATATTTATTATAAAAATGTAAAATACGTATATTACATGCAGTACTTTAATGTTGCACTCAGATTTATATTTTTTGCTAGTCAGTCGTCGACTATACTGCATGCTAAGTAAACACAACATACGTTTCACGAAAGGATGAATAATGATACGAATTCTTTTATAGCATTATATTTTTACAGATAAAATATTTACTATTTTTAGAGCATATTTTACAATAGTTAAATATTGCACTATTTTTCAACTTAAATAAAAACTTTTCGTCCAATTTTGAGCAAACAAAAAATAAGACATAACTAACTAACTAAACCTACCTACTTAATTATTATTTATTTATATGCATATTAAAAAAATTTTCTACATGTTACAATTATTTTTGTTTTATTTTTATCGGAAACTTTAATTATATAATGACACATGAATATATAAACATTTTAGTAACATTTATTATTGTAATTAAAAACCAAAATTATACTTATTTTTCAAAATATTTTATTTTAACGACCACTTTTTAACGCATATTTGGTTATTTGCAATGCATGAATGCATATTTTATGATTATTAGTGCAAATAAATCTGAGGCTTACAGTTATATGTTAATTTATCTAACCTCAAGTAATATAGATATAAATACGTATATATTATATATATTAGGTATACCCTAGTTCTAGTAGTAAGTATATCATAGTTCTAAGTATTTAGTCGATTATTCACAAATATCTATATCAGTTTATCGTTATGTTGGAGTAGGACAGCATGATGTCATGATGATTCTTAATACGAATAAACTGTATAGGCTATAGAGCAGTGATTTTCTTTATTCTAAAACTTATTCAAGCTCCCCTCCCAAAACTCTAAATATGAAAAGATGAGTAAGTTAATAAAAAAAGTTATCTTGAGTTAGTTAATATTTAAGTCAACGTTTAATATAAGTTAATATGAATATCAAACTATTTAATTTAAAAAGTTTAAAAAAAGAATACAAAAAATATATAGTAATTATTTATTGAACTTAGTTAGAACATAAAAAAAGATAATATAGTATACTTTACATTTTGGTCACATTTAGGTATAATTTCTGTGTAAAAAATTACAATTACTAGAATGGATAATTTAACTACCTAATTAAGTAATTAAAATAATTAGAAAACTAACTAACTTGACAAATTTAAAAGTATTTAAAAAATGTTCCCATGTTTTCTTTTCTAAACTATTTTGAATGTTTCATAATAATGTGTTGTTAATTATTAATATCTAAAGCATATAGGTAGTATAAACTGTAAAGCTACTGGCAGAATAATAGATTAATTATTATTCAAATCACAAAAAACATTTCCTCGATTTTTACGCATATTATTATAAATATTTGTTTATGTTTTTGATAAAATTTGTCGTAAAAAACATATATTGATATTTCTATGTCAGTGGGTATAAAGCGTCGAGTAGGTGTAATAAAGAAGGTTTGGTACCTTTTGAAATAAGATTATTTTTTTTCCAATCTGGAACAATTAAAAAATGAAATATTGAATATTGGCTAATTTTAACATAAGCCTATTGACATATATACATAAAAATCAATTGGATATGGGTATAAAATATAAGTATAATTGATATAATATATATAGTATGTAACCTGGTGTTTTGATTTGCTTCAAAACAATGCTAAAAATATTTACACATTTTTTTGTTATTAAAAATATATTAATAAGATAATTAAAAAATTATAAAATTTAGAATAATAAATAAATTATATGGCGTGTTTATTTTACATAGTAGGTATTAGGTAACTAATACATCGAAATAATGAATAAAATAACTATGTAAAATTAACGGTTAGATGATATTTTTGAAAAGCTTAACCAAAATATACATTTTATATTTATTATGATAATTTAAATAAAACAATAATTTCTGTAACCGTTCCAATAAACATACAGAACATTTATATGTTATTAAACATTTATAAAAGTGTATTCTCTTTTAAGTTTTTAGTTGGATGTCAAGTGTTGTATGATAATTCACGGAGTTAACATAAAATACTCACAGTTTGGACGGTTATTAGCTTATTCTTTTCACGGTTGATTCAATGTTCATAAAGTTTGAGCCGACCTTAATAAAAACACTGCTGCAAGAACATCACCAGTCATATTAATTATTAATGGGGCACCTGCTGCTATATACCTACTTCTAAGTTCTAATGCACTTGATGACTGGAAATTATTATTGTATTTTTTACCATACAATACTATAAATCATTGTGTCAAGTCGTACACCGCATTGGGGAACAAGCATCGATTATATTAGTATAGTTGATTAGGTTTGAATATTTCGTAGATATTAAAACAACATACCTATCATGTAGGCGAGCACCTATATCATGCTGTATAGACGAAATGAACAGCAGTACCAGCAGTATAAACACGACAGCCTCAACATATAAAACATGAGATTTTGCTCATCGACGTTCATTTTCTTTACCTACTTACAATATAATATCTATTTATTATAATTTATTTGATTACTAGCTGTTCATATTATTCACGTTATGATAAAATTTCGTACAATTTATGTTTGCATATTTATTACCTATTTAAATTGATGATGAGAGCTAGGACCAGATTTAGAGGAACGAGTGGTAAAGGCCCAGAGACCTGAATGCGCCACAATTTTTGCGATTATTTAAAACAATTTATTTAATTTAAATGTATACATATTATTACTAAAAAATAATATGTTTAATATAATATATGGGCGTTTATTTTTATATTTAAGATTAAATTTTGATCAAAAAAATAATACTTGATACTATTGTATTTTCGTGTAATTATAATTATACGCCATACCTATGATGTAACATGTGTTCAAATAAATAAGCTTTAATAAGGTTTTTATTATTTTTTTTTTTTTAATTATCGAAATATATTTTAAAATTTGCAACATTTAAAAATCTTCAAAGTGCTTTTTTTATTCTAAATGGTGATCAATTGTGGGTTTTTTTTATAGTAGTTCAGAGAAAAATAATAGTAGAGACTTAAAAATTTCACTAAATACTCGTGTTTTATAGATATACGAGTAGTACATTTTTAATTATATTTTAATTCTTTCTGAGCTATTTATAGAATTTTAAATTATTGATTATTGATATTTTTCGTTTTATTACAACTACGTTTTTGTTTCTCGATCAAAAAGTTTGACACATTAATAGTTCCTCCAACAATCTCATAGATGTTCATGCAAGTATTGAAAATACATCGTTACAGTTTTTTGATAAGCATTGAATTTAAAATTTTACGAAATTAAATTTTCAGACGTAACACAACGATTTTAGAGTTATTTTTATGTTATTCAAAAATACTAATTGTAGGTACTTACAATATTTTTCCGCTTTATTTATCAGTTAATTACACATTGACTTTTTAGTAAAAAATAATATATTTAAAATAAACTCTTCTAAGAAATACGTGCTGATACATTTTGATTCTTCGCTCAAAATCAGTTATTCGTTTAAGTTTCAATTAATAACTATTAATGGTTAGGTATAATAATTTAACATCAAATTTAACACAAATCCATTACCGTGATACTTAAGCGCAAGTTACATCCGAAACCTATACTAAACATATTAAGCGAGTTACCAATGGATTTTATTTCCAATCTTAAACATTTTCTTAGACGTCATACACCACGACTTATCTACAAATATAACTATACAAGAAAATAAAGTGTTATACCTTTGTCTGCAGTAAATCGACGGAATACATATTCTGTTTGTTCAAACTTTTTTTTTTTTTTTATTGACTTAAGGTGATTGGAAACGGTGATTTTCTGCAGTAGGTACTCTGTCTATTACGCGCGCGACATAATAATTTAAATGTATATTATATTCCAAACGTACTGATCAATAGATATAATATAGTGAGGCGATAAATACTTTGAAAATCGATTTAGACTCGTCGTGTAGCCTACTCGACTTTCCCACGTTTTAAATCTTCTCCCCTGTCCCCATATAAACACTATAAAACGTCAAAACTGAAAACATACGAAATAGGAATGATCGATATTTATAATATACGTGGTACGTATAATTATTGCTATACAAAATATAAAATGTCGGTAACCTAAACTATAACAACAACTACAGCGGCTAGTTTATTTTTTCAGATAGGTACTTGTATGTTTTCAAAACCCCTTCCTAAAAAAAATACCTCTTGGAAACATTATAATATTATTTTGTAGTTTATTTATTATATTTTTATTTGATCTTATTTTTGTTATAATAAATTACTAATATAAAGTAAAAAAAGTAAAAATAGAATAAACCATTACCAGTAACTAGTTACCCGATAGAAACTTACAATATTTTTGAAAAATCTTTTCAAATTATAGCAATTGCGACCTTCTTTCAATTTTTTTTTTTTTTTTTGCTTCCATCGGGAATCAGAAGTTTAGACTTCGGAATCTAAGAATCTATTGACCTACATAAGTTTCGGAGTGCTTTTGAATTTCGTTTTCTCTAACCTCCAGAATTCAGATTACAGAGATGCTCAAAAGTTTGCACGCGAGAGCGATGAATATTTATGAAGTTTAAGAAAATTATATATCATACTTTTGATTCTGATTCATTTGGAAATAATGTATTACTTAATATTAAATCAAAACAATGAAATGTTATTATTAAATTATATAAATTAGATAAAATAAAAATATAATAAATCACTTATAATCTTTTTTTTTTTTCGCAAGATTTATTAATGTTTATTAACACAAGCCCCTTTCCCAATGGTATACTTTTTCGTACCCCCTCCCCGTTTTCTCAGAACAGACGTTTGAGTGATACGAAAATATTATTGATTGGGCATCGAACGGGTAGCTATATATTATTATGGACTTGTCGGTGGTAAAAATATGCGATGTTATTGACCTGCAGTTGTATTAATGTATATTATTATTATTATGACATGCACAATATTCTCTGAACGGCTTTTGTGAATGAACGTCGTATAGTGAGTGTGCGCGCTTGTAGACGTATGTAAAAATAATATTATATTTTATGTTATATAGTTATGGAAAATCGCAGACCTCGGTGAACGATCGCCGACCGCGCATCTTATGTGTATACAGAAAAGGACGTAGGCATTCGAGTGGGTATGAAATAATAATAATAATACGAATACACGCGCTCAAATCCAAATATTATCGCACGTTAGCCGGCACGTTATCGCGGTATACGCATTATAATAATGTACTTGCGTATATACCTATATATACACTCGCGGCGGGCATAATGCATATTTTATATTTTACCGCCATCACGTACATATATTATAATACGTATGTACGGCCGTTTTCCCATCCATTTCAATATTTCTATTCAGGAATCCGGTTAGGCGAAAGAGGAAAAAAAATAACCCCCCCGAAAATAAAAAGAATATTATATATGTATTCTAAACGATACGATCCCTCGACGAATGTTTATACAAAAAGGACATCGAGCACAATGGAAATTATTAAACCGGTCGATTATTATTATTATTATTATTATTATTATTATTGTTGTTGTTGTACGTTTACTAACCACCCGCCAGTCGTCGACGTCCCGCGAGTTAAGGGTCGTGACCGCGGCGGGGGCGGTGGAGAGGTGCGCGTTCGTCATCGCAAGGCCGCTGAGGGTCGGCGGTGTCGGTGTGGGCGGAGGACGGTTAGGGGTGACGAAAAAATGTGGCCTTTGCCCATTGTGGTGCGCGCGGACGGACATCGGTCCCATTCAGTAGAATAATATTGTAACATTCTCCGTCTCGCTCCGGTCGTAAATACAACCACGCCGTGCACATGAATCGGCTCGAGGTATATTACGCGTATATATATATATATATAGGTATATATAGGTATATATATAAGTATACACATAGGTTATAAACGATACACGTATGCGCGTACACATTGTATACGCTGTTATTATTATTATAATGTGCGCGTATATTACTATTGTCGTCGTCGCATTATGTATATGGCATTGCATTATGTTACAGGACGAGATACGTAGTACAGAGGCTCCGCTGTAGTCTCGCTGCAACAGGTGCGTCGATGTCATTGTGCGCGCGTATGTGCGTGTGCATAAGTGCGACCTGTGGCGACAGAATGTCTACCCCGTCGTCGCCGGCGACTGTGTTACGCCGCGGCGGCGTGCACCCTACGCTTTGCTCCGTGCATTTCATTATAATGTATAATATTATTAATAATATGTACGCCGCACCGGTAGCCGCCGGTGATGCTGCGTGACCCGCCGGCGTAGAGCCGACCGAAAAACCGGCAGACAGTAAGACGTTGCGTCGCCCAACACACTTTTCTGACGTACGCATTTCGTACCGGACATTATAATATATAGTACTTGGAAGTGGTATCCGGTAGATCCGCATCCCGAATATTATTAATTCTAAGACGGGAGATGAGGAGTTGCGACCCGAGAGTATTCGTTTCACATGCTATGAGTAGGTGTACTTCGGCCGTATCAAACAATATTTTCCGTCTAATTTTTAGTATAGACTTACGACCGAGGCCGATATTATCAAATCATATCTCATTGTTGTAATATGAATAATGTATATAATCATACTACAATTTAGCATACGAGTAGTACTATATCTTTAATAATAATAATAATAATAATATACCATCAAAAACGGGGATGTAACAACTAGCACGCGTGTAAATCTATAGCAGAGGTGGCCAATATGAATAGGTTTATGGACCACATGGAAAATACATAATGATTATAATAAGTAAATTTTGATTTTATAAAAAAGACGCATCTCAAGTATATAGTGTGTTGACATTATGAATGCAGATAAATCAGCATAATTGTTATTTATTACCATTGTTAGAGCATTAAATAATTCAAAAGTTTCAAATATTTTTTCTATTATCTAGGGAAATAGTCACTGCAGTATTGTTTTATTGCAAATCTACCACGTATAAACTATTATACGCGTCGTTCATTCTATAAATATTATCATCAACTTAATATCAATAAAAATATTTATATTATAATTTTTATAGATAAAACAATTATTATTTGTATTTATATATTCTGATTTATTTCTATTTTAGTTACTATCAAATATGGAGTAAACTGGTATATCGTAATATGCAATATTACAGTGATAGGTTGACGTATCCACATGTTGTGTATAATGCACATACTATATTAGGTGAGAGAAAAGAATTAGAAGTGACAATGTGCGGACAGAGCCTCGACGAACAATCTGCAGGGTGCTAGGGGTACAGATAAAATCATTGCCTTTATTTTTTTTAATCTGGTTCTAGCTCCCCCTCCCACCAACATAGACCGACTCGAGTTGTTATTTCAGCAATATCATGAGTGATTGAATATAGACTGTGTGTTACGATATAAGATCAAAACAATGGTAAAAATTGATATTACATTATACTCATCGATGGTATTTTTACGACGAACTGCGGCCATAGGGGATGATTCAAAGTGTTTGAATAAAAATGATGCGAGATATTATATATGATTGATTTTTATGATTACACTGGTTTTTAAATATATCTATCTATATATATTTCTGTACTGGTACTTAAAATTATACGCATCACGCATACGAAATAATTACTTTTGTTTTGATTACTCAATTATTTATTTTAATAAACTTCAAGCAGATAGTAGATGATTACTTATAACTTTTTTAATATGTTTACTTATACCAATAAATATATCATGAAAGTTGCCCTCTTGAACTGTTTTCTATTTTTATTATCAGGTAAAAACCTGATAAGATTAATGGTCCTAACTCATTTTAATTGATAGGCACTAAAATCGATATTTTTTAACTGAGTTTAAAGTTATAAACATTTAATAAATATTTTTAATTTTGTAAAATATATAATAATAGTTATAAATTATAATTATTAAAATTTTCTTAAAGATAAGTTATACAAATATGTATGTTTAACATATAAATAGTGTAGTGTTATGTCAACATACAGTTATTATAACATATTATACATAATATATATATATATATATATACCTAAGTAATTAAAATGCATATAAAAATCTTTAATACCAGTTACTAGTACATCGATATGAAATATTATGAAATATTGAGTATTATATCCACAAGTACATGGCTTTATACAATTACATAAATTGGCTTAATGAAAGGACATTGTATAATATTAGTGTTGGGTAAATAAGAATAGGAAGTTCAAATAAGTTTCTGTGTACAATAAAACACCATTTCAAAGTATAATATAATATATAGTTGTATTTCAACTTATATAATATCTTTTTTATGTGGGTTTGAATACCATTCATACGCAATCATGGAAAAGGAAAAAACCGTGTATTGCTAATTCGGAGATCACGCAACGCTTGTTCCATAAACATGTCTATTTATGCCATGTGCGTTGTAAAGCAAATAAAAAACGGTTAAACACTTGAGTTCACTGCCAGACTTATCCTTGAAAATAAAAAATAAATGGTAAAAAAGGTATACTTGAGTTTCCACCCGTTTACGGTAACCGTACTTATTTTATTTTATTTTTTTTGCTTTCCAGTCAAGCGACTAATGGTTGCTCCAACGGTTTTTAAACACACGAACAAAATCATTGATAAAAAAAAAAACATATAAGCGGCACACGCCCAAGATAAAAAAAAAAATTTATGAACTGTATATAAGAAGTTGCGGTTATCGCAGCAATTGTATTGGATATTAAAAGCGAATACAGCTACTTTTATAATAAAATTAGTTAAAACTTAAAATTATATTGTTCTATTATATTGGTACTGCTGTAATTAATTGAATATTTTAACAATATTAAATTTTGTTTAGTGTTCATCCGAATAACATAAAAAATTAATCGAAAATCATAAATATCAATTATTTTAATATTTCTGTTATTTTTAGTTTAGTTTTGTTTCATAAAAACGTACTTGCTACATAAAATTATAAACTGTATAGCGAGTCATTTAAATTGTGATTGATCGACTATGGAATAAATCATAATTCTTCGAGTTCCGTATTCACCACGTTATTTATATTCAAATCACCATTTCGAAATATTTGATTTTATCGAATCATTGATTAATACGTCTTGTAGATTAGAATATTATCATAGATTACTTATTCTATTTTGAACCATCAGTTATCTTTTTGAGTCCAATTGGTGAAGGGTTCATATGCATAGAATTCTGCAGATATATCACACAATTTAAAATTAAACACATTCATAAAAATCTGTTTAAAATTACATGGGAATTTTTTTTAATGGAATCTAAAAAATTGAAGCAAACATAAATTTAATGTTTTATAAAAATATCAACAAGTGAATGAAAATAATATATGCATTAGAATTCAGAACTATATATAATATGGTTGGTCATTCGGCATCACTGATTCGATGTATACAAGTTATGGTTCCATTTGTATTAGATATTGTGATCCCTGCAGTGGGTAGTTGTTCTTTTAAATGTCCATAAAGAACAGGTAAGTACAAGTACTTTTATGTTACACAACAACGATAGATGGTAAAAATAAAATATAATACAAATCGAAATTTCCTATGGTCACATCGCATTAATTTATACTAAGTACTAACTGTATATTATATCATAATAATTTAAAAATGCTCACAGGAAATAAAACGGAAAAAAATCCACACAGAAAATATAAAAGTTATGTAGAACCACTACACGAGATCTAACATAAAATCGTTGATTACAGTATGTATAATAAAATATACGATACACCGTGCATAATAAACGTCCAAGAAACATTATCAATATAAAAATATGCACAAAAACCGTTAAAATCCGGAAAATTCAAGGGAGCAGGATCAAACAATTGCATTTTTCAGAGTCGATTAAGCAATTTTTATTCATAAAATATACACTAGAGTGCAGTGACCTTTACCCTCACAAATGCATTCCCTGCTGAATTCAACCATTTCCTAGAATTATTTGAATGCCGTTGAATGGTATACTTATTTCTTTGTCATACACCAACAATACAGAAAAGTTATAACAACGTGATTAAAGTAAATCGCACAATAACGTTATTTCTTCTTGCAATAATAATATACTAATAGTATACATTATAGGAACACCGTGTATAGAAAACTAACACAATCCGTACACTCTTGTATACAGGTCCAAAAATCTATATTATATTGCCATTATATATTAAACGCAGTTATTCCTAAAAAAAAAATCACAACTCGGTTAAAAGAACAAATTGTAAATGTATAGCATTATAGGAGTAATCTATTATTTATTTTTATATCTGAAGATTTTAATAACTTTTTTTCAATTTTTTTACTTTAAAAATAAAGGAATATTTATCACAATCTGTAATATTATTTTTATACAAACAGTAAATTTAAATAAACTTTTTTTAAATAATATTTATTATATTTAGTATATTATAAATTATAACTTATAACACAATAAAACAACCATATAAAATTACATGAGGGGGTGGTAAACCCGTATGAAAATATTGAACTCTTTAAGGATTTAAAAATAAATTGTAGTTTAATATTTTATCAATTAACTGTTTTTATGTAATTGAAAAGAAATAATGATAGATTTGGTAACCTTTAATATGATTATATCAATTGCCACAAAAAAAAATGTTTATACACGTCCAGACATAGATAAACTAATGAAAAAAACTTAACTTATATTTTATTACAAATTATGAACTTGTGGACTATAACACAAACATATTTAGGTAGGGGCGTCATTTTATAGAACTTTGCGTTTAAAATATTCACCAACAAGGAAAACATTTAATCAGAGCCAATCATAACATAGGATCTCTTTCAGATTTAAAAATGATTACAAAAAAATTACTAAATTTCTTCGATACAAATGAAAACTAATAGCTACATAAAATGCAAAAATATTATAATTTTATTTTTTCAATTAAATATGATTAAATTTAAGATAATTGATATTACAGTTCATAATATAATGTTCAATAAATTACTCATAATAGAAAATTAATGTTCATAAAATTACCACTTTTATTATTAAAAATATCTTAAACCACCAAAATATTATTTTTCGTGTTGAAAAAGCATCAATTAACAATTTATGTAAGATATTAAGAGCATTTATGGTGTATCCCATAAAGTAGGTTTTAAACCCAGGTTCTATTATCTTCTTGAAGATAAATAAAATGAATAAAGTGAAACCTCCCTTAACGGACACCTCTAAATAGCGGACAGCTCCGAATAGCGAACGATTTTATAGGGACGGGTACATGTTTATACTTTCATATAGGAAAACCCCTAAATATCGGATACTCGAAATAACAGATACTTTTATGGCAATTTAATTTTGATTTTGACAATTTTTATCGTAAATATAGAATAATCGTGTGAAAAATAAACCTTGTGAAAATTGGACACATGACAAAGCACGGAGGGCGGCTCACCAGACATAAGATAGGTCAGCGATTGCCAATTATCATCGTTAATGGCGATGTAAATAAATATTAGGCCGTATGTGTCAAATGTCGATCAATACACATACACAGATTACTTCATTGTTCTCCAACACAGTTGAATTAGAAAATGCCTTGATACACGAAATTACTATACATCAAAAACAAGCCAAAGTAACCGATTTTTCTAATAATTATTACATTTTATTTTAACCTCTTCCCGCATAGAGGCATCAAATGGTGCCATATATATTTATTTTTATTAAAAATCAGCTTAAATTATAACAGTCTTCATATATCATTCTACATTATGATAACATAGTAATGTTTATATTTTACTAGTATAGGTAGCGCTAGTCATATTTAAAATTGGTAGAAAATGACTAAAAACAGAAAGACTACAGCTTTCCAAAATTACTACAAGTCATCCACTTTAGACAATTTTTTTCATACATAAAAATCAAATAAACTTTTCGAAAAAAATATTTCTGAATAGATTTATAACTTTTGTTTAAGATAATATTAATTAAAACCGGTTTTGGTAAATGGAAGAATTTTTATAGCGAGATTTGTTGATGGAAACATTTGGTGCCAGCCCGATTTGGTGGATGTATTTTTTCAATCAATTTTATGACGTTTTGTCTATTTACGTACAAACTATTGCATGTCTTTACATGCGTCTTATTTTTGTTTTTATTTCATCTATGGATTTTAAATTGTTTCCATTATTATCAGTACGTTGTGTTGTTGTACGAGTAAAGTATTGTTTATTTGGTCTCATAAATATATATTTTTTTTCAATAATTTGTGAAAATGTCTAAATTAAATGAACATACTATTGCGGATTTGTTGGATTTTGAAATGGATGAAGACGAAATGTCTATACCTTCTGGGTCTGAATTTTCTGACCAAGAAGAGGACGAAGAACATTTTTTCAGTGAGTTTGATGTACCAAATTATAATACTGATAATAATTGTTTCGATGATATTATGGATTGGCCTGTAGAATGTGTGGAAAATACAGACGTACTTCCCACATCTACCAATAACATTCACGTAGATCAAAATCCTATTATTATAAGTGTCCCTCATATTTCATTACCTAACCTAACAAGTAGGTAAATTTTAAATTGTAAAATTTTTAAAACGATACAAGTAAAACTTTTTTTTTGTATGTAAATTAATTTTTTATTTCAAGCTATAAAATAATTAACTAACAATTTTAAAATTTGGAATTTAATTTTTTTTTATATTTGATGTATATGTATGTTATCATAAAATAATTAATCAATTAATACTTCTTTTGTTTTATAATAATAAAATTTAAACATATTTTATACACTATTTATTTATTTGTTTGTGGTAATGTAGTTGAGTACTTCAAAACGGGATGGCACCAAATGTTGCCGGATTTTGTTTTTTAAATATCTTTTTAAATAATGTTTTGATATTTTTTTAAGTATTTTTTTCGAATTCTACGTCAAAATTTACATATAGGTACATTTTTTTTTTGTTAATAAAAGAAATCATGCATGAAGAGGTTAAAATAATTTTTTTTACATACATAAAATCATAGTTTTATATCATAATTTTATAATACAAAAATACAAATATCATTATTATAAATTTTAGTATTGTATAAATAATAAATGTTGCACATATGTTATTATTAATTTCTCCGAGTTATTTTCAAAAAATTCCCCCCTCACGCCCTCTGAATAGCGGACACCTCCAAATAACGGACAAAATTACGGTGACCGAGAGTGTTCGGTATTTAGAGATTTCACTATATTGTGATATTTGTAGATATTACAACATTTTATCGAGAAGTACATTTTTAAATTATTATTGTTAGTGAATTATTAACATACAACACGATCTACCATATTATACTATATTAGATAAAACAAGTGGTAAGTCGATCTAGATCTATAAATAAGATTTTTATATAAAGATCTTTAGACTATAGGTTGGATCACGTCAGTCGGCCGCATACTTTTGTTTTTTTCATTATGGTTAACGCTCAAAACATCAAACTTCAATGAACTTAACTACTTAGTATTTTTTATAATAGACGCTGCTACTACATATTAATTAATTACTCGAGATGTCACATTGCGCCAAAGCTGAAAATCAAACATGAATGTATAATATGTATACCTGTTTGACCTTTCATTAAGATCGGTGCTTTAAATTATAATAAATTAAAAAACACTACTTATGCGGTTTATATAATGTGTGGCTTATATACTATACAACACGTTAACTTAGATGTTTAATATAAAAAAAAAAAATACAAAGAGTACCGCGATTGTTATCCGGTGCGGTATGTATAATTTTACACAACGGGTACAAGTGTACAACTAATGGCAGTCAAAACTGTTTATAATTCTGTATAGATAAAAGCCACAGTGATTATAATATAGCTGACGATATTTTCTACGAATTAGAATATTACTCAGACTTAAATGTCTTAAAAAAACAAAAATTATGATTTAATACACTAATAATAAAATTGTTTTTATTACAACGTTAAATAGAAATGATTAGACAAAAATCTATAAGTATAATTTTAATTTACATAGTTAAAAACTATGTTATAAATTAGCTATCTTTACATACTCGTCTAAACTGTTGTACATCCACCACAACTTTATTTATTGCACTTGAATAAAAAAAAAAAAAAAAAAAAAAAAAAATAAGAAATACTTAATAAAAAATAATATTACGACGAATCAAAAATCAAAATAAATAATACCAATGTTTTTTTTTTAGTGCAAAAGTTTATAGTAAATATTTAGTACATTTTAATCATTCTTAAAAAATACACAAAAATTTACACACGATATATAAAAAATGCCAGTCCTAAAAAATGATCAAAGTATAAAAACTCAAAAAAATCCAAAATAAATTTCCATTTTAAATCATTTTAATGCAATTTTCTAGGATATTTAGAAAAGTTCTATTGCACCCTAATTATTACAATAGATGGTCTTAATAATATTGACTAAATCAATTATTTCGTAAGCGCGCACAATACAATTATCTACATATTATTATACATATTTAAATGAGTAACGTGTTTTGAACCACCATGTTTTTTACACACAGGATAAAAAGATATGTATAAATATTATAATTACATATATACGTATATCTTGGTATATTATGTATTTTTCCAAATTTAGATCATTATATAATTGTTGTCAAATAATGTGTTCGGGTATTGGCAATAAGTTGTAAAGCGTAAAAAAAAATAATTGAAAATAAATTAAATTTATTATTCGAAGTATTTCATATATTAAAAGACCGCTCTATAGATGAATATTCGACGGAGTTGAAGGAAATGTATAATATGTGAATTATTGTCAACTGCGAAGTAAAGCCAAACATCAACTTTTATATTATATATGAAGAAAACATGGAAAACTTATAAATAGATATGTGAAAGACGTATATATACTGAACTATACGTAAGTTAAAAACTTTTTACGCTATACTGCGAAGTATAATAAAAACTTGATAAATAAAGGTTTGCATATTATTCCGAAACCATAGTGTAAACTTTAAAATGTTTTTTTTTATTTTATTAGTTAATTGACTATAATTTATTCTATTTTACACAAATTGCAACAAAACTTACCGAAAATCTATTATAGTATATAATACTTAAATTTAAATCACCATTATTCTAGGAAAAACTAAAATTAATTTTCTTCTTTTATAAAATATACATAATAAACAACTATATTTTTTCACATTTGAGTGAAGAAATTGTTAAAAATTAGAATAATAGATTTAATAATTCAATTTATATTTTTAGATTTAAAATTTTTACATTTACCTGTAAAAAATTTTTCTAAATTTAACGCGTAATAATATAATATATTGTAATACTCTACTCTATATTGTTATCTGTATATTATAATTTTAACCCATCGTTAAATTTTCTTCGGCATATTTTTCTATTCTTATATGAAACGTCACGAAAGTCACAAAAATCCGGAGATCGGCATCGGGATAACTCTGCTATGTACAATATAATAGTATACAATGTGATCACAATTTTAAGTAACACTAAGTATTTTGACCAGATGACCTTATATTGAAATGATTTTTGGAGAATCTAGGAGGTACTGAAATACACATTTTGTAAAATTTTCAATTTTTTAATACAATTTTTGGATTTACAGAATTTTTTAAGACGATTTGACCTATATCATTTAGTCTTAAATTCAAAAATGACTGAATGGCAATCTTTATTTAAATTAACTAAAGCAGCAAAATAAGCGCGTGATTGTTATTTACTCAATTTTAAATCTAGGACCAAATTTTACAAGTCAAATCGATTAAAAAAAAAAAAAAAAAAACAATGAATCAAAATCATGTACTAAAATAGAGTGTTAGCGTTACTATATCTAAAGAAATACATGTATTGTACGTGCGTGCGCAGAAAGTTGTAAAAGTTTGATAATCTCATAAAATACGTATTTTAGAATCTCTCAAGTTTCCCTAAAACTCAATTCAATACAAAATTATCTGTTCGAAATATTTTTTTGTTATTTGAAACCGTGATTACAGGACACACAGCATTATACGCCAGACAAGATAGGGACGATAAATCCTGTTGCAATACGTGTTGCAGTCTCGGGTGACACGACGGAATCGTCTCCAACCTTATTATTATAACAATGACAAGTGTACTATGGTTATAATAGATATACCCCAAATGGAGATAAAATACACGCCACAATCGGTGATTTAAATACGGCCGGCGGAGGAGATCCTCAACTCTCGAGGCTCACACGATATAAGGAAAACGCGCTTTTATTTGTGTGTGCGTGCGTGCGTACTGGGAATTATAGAAACGACAGCAGCGGTGGCACAGTATAATATATATTACGTACGAGGTAGGTAAGTACGTTTATACGTATATAAAATATATATATTAAATGTGTGTGTGTGTGGATTTGTTGGCGACGGTTCAGTATGGTTCAGCGGAGGGTGGTGAAGAACAAGACGACAACGACGACGATATAATAACACGAAGTTTGCCAAAGTCTCTTGGTGACTTTTGTTTCGATGGGCGGGGTGGCAGCGGGAGGGCGGTCTCCCGCATCGGTCTCAGCCCTCGACCGGAAGTGCGAGGTTGCGGCGGTGGCGGTGCGGAGCGCCGCGCACAAAAGCTCTCCGAGCGGAAATGAAACGCGACGGTGAACGCGACTTATTTCGCATGCGAACAAGAGAGGCGCACGTGGTATTAAATTTTCGGTACATCGGTCCATTATACTATTATTATTATTATTATTATTCAGCTCCATCGTCGCTGACACATTACATAATAAATAATAATACCGCCCGTAACGTGCACGCATAATATTATATCGATGCAGCTTACTCCAAGCATACGAGTCGTCGTGTGAACGCGAAGACATACTCACAATCATTGTATGGCCATATACTTATAACCTATTTTCTCTGCCTCACTGCAAGGGTTGTCTCACAGGTAATAACTGCGCCAACTTAAGCTCTCCATAAACCTCTATTGTATATATATTGTGCAGCGTAAACACTATAGATGCAAACACTAACGAACCATAATTTAAATAAATAACGTGAAAGTATCTATTTATAATACTGGGTGCATGTAAAATTATTGTTTAATTAGCAATACGTTCATACTAAAATTAACTGGTGCGTATAACGAGTGTTTACATCATCAGCGCGTCTTTAAAAATGGGAGAGGTGCAAATAATACAAAGTTTATATATTGAGTTTTCGCTTGCCCCCACAAATTTGTCTGAGGACGCCTCTGTACAGCGCGCATGTAAGACACTAAATGTTTTCATAAATCACACAATATAATATATATCATTCGATATAGTACAAAATAATGAAATTTCAAACTCCCTATAAAACGTATCATAATAAAGATACAGATACATTATTGCAAAGCTATATAATAATACGCAGGAAAACGGAAAACACAATGATTGCCAACTCTGTAAGTCAGACGTCACATGTTTATTTATTTATTTTTGTAAACACACAATATATTATAATACTATGGTACTAAACTATACTATACAAATACACAATAGTTTGATAGATAAAGTGTGCATGCAGTCTGTTACCTGAAACGATCATCAATCAATAAACTGACGCGTCCATGCATATAATGTTACTTGTCTGTTCGGAAGTTCCTGTTCAATTATTTCACCATTCCGTATAACCCAAGTGTTGTAAACCTGTATACATAATTACGGAGGAGTGGTTGCCAGGTATTAATATTTAAATATATATTGTTTGTTATGCACTATAGTAAACTGAAGTCCGATGCAACAGACGGCTCCTGCAGCTGCCTATATATGGACCGTAAACGCTGCAACCTAGATTCTGGTTTCAATAAATCGGCGTGTTTAAAGATTTTATATACGTATGTATTTATATGTGTGTGTATTTAAGTATGTATTTTTGCAATGATCAAGTCCAACTTTTCGGTGTTAAAAGTTAGAAGAGAGACTCAACGACATTTCAACAACATTCCATAACTCCACTCCCAACACAAAAATTCTTATTATATTTTACAAGTTTTCAGATATTATGTAAGCCATTAGACTACGCAATCTTCTAACATACAGCTTAGCATAACAGAGAGGTCCAGTTCACTGATGTAAGTACCTAGTATACTAATTATTGTATAACAACAATAATTAATTTTATTCTAATCAATTTTTTTATCAAAATATAATATAATTATTAAACAAAAAAAAATGATTGATAATAAAGATAAAATTATAATTAATTTAATTTTTCAGCTATTGATACAGTTACATCTTGCAACGTATACTTAGGAAGTCACCCACGAATTATAAAATAATGGTACTTCTATTATTCGTTCTATTTACTCGTCAAAAAATATATTTCCCTCGTAAAATACTTAAGTCTTTTCAAAAATCACTGCATTATACCTACTGATAGAATTTCTAAATGATTTCAGGAAAGATTTCCCCTCAAAATCAACAAAAGAAAAAAATAATTAAAATACAATAAAGATTGTCAAACAAAAAATAATCTTTATTGTATTTTTTTTTTTTTATTATTATTATTGATTATATATACAATAAAAAGTTGTTTGTCATTTTGTAAGTCAATAAACACTTCTGATTGAAAAATAAAAAACAACAAATTTAAACTTAAGATAGCAATTATTATAATAATATTGGTAACAATGATCATTGCAGGATTCGTCATTTCTGACAAACATAAAAATACATTTAAGTAGCTAGTTTAAAATAAAAGTTGCAATGATCGATAAAGATTGTTTTAGTATTGTATAAACCTAAATAAACTACATTATCATATGAATCAATATTCTAATAATTTAAAACAGCAGCTCCCAACTGTGAATTAAAATTTATACTTACACCTATAACTATTCGACTATATATTTTAAACTTTAATACATAAGTTTAATATGTGGAAAATAAATACAGTGTTTACATTAAATATTTTATGATGGACAAAATACAAGAAGTTACAATTTCGTTTGTCAAAATAATTAAAGATAAGTATAAAGGTTTAAAAACTTCTGACTTAAAGATTTTAGTAATTTAACCCATTAAATGTCTAAGAATATGGCTAATTCATCGTCTTCGACAAATCTCCAAATACATAACAATTTTATTGTGGTGAGTTTAAAAAAATAAAATAAATCAGTAGAGAAATTTTAAAATTGCATCACAATTTATACGTTAAAAATTAAATGAGCATCGAACTAATCTATAGTCTATATATAATTTAAAAACATGCACATAAACATTAAATGCGGGTACATGAGTAACGTTTTTGTTTATTTTTATTTTTCAATTGTTTAGACTTGGTCGTGTAACTGACGAGCTGTGATAAGAAAAGATTGAAAACCAAAGATATTTTATGAAGAGGTCACATTTTATACTCTTTTGCGCAGTGACGCTATCTGTACGTTTCAAAGTCTGTAGCTGCTGAAGCAAAAATAATTACTTGCAGTTTAATTCTAACGAGACTTCTATATAACTTTTCTCGACGTTTTTGTTTATTTATTTTTCTGTTTATAATATATACTTAGGGCGGACGTCGTTACGAAAAATGAGCGCTACGAAATACAATGACAGTATAATATACATTATTCCATAATCTCCATAAGCGTGAACCATGAAGAGAGTGGAAGGCAATTTGCTATTCTCTAAAAACTAAATATGATAATGCCCCCTTGGTAGTTTTTAATTGATTAATAAAATATTATGAAACATATTTTAGATTTGTAGACATTTTAATTAAAAAAATATAATATTTTAATCCGTTTACAAAATAGAAAAGTTGTATTCTTTAAATTTATTATTTATTAACTTATTCTGATTAAATGAAAATCACCATTTTTTTGTAAGGAGTTGAAACTGAATTGGAATAAAAATTTGAATTGTAGCTTATAAAAGAGAAGTATGAAATAATTGGTTTTAAGAGTTACGAACCTAAACGGCTCATTAAGCTTAAAAAAAATTGTTAAAATTTTATTAATATTTATCATATTGTATTATTAAATTGTTGATATTTAATGTTATTGGTGGTTAAAATACTACAATCTTAATGGCGTGTAAACACTTTATAGTTAACTAATATATATTATATACTTTTCGATCACATTTGAATACAATACTTATTCTATTCATGTATATATTTAATATTTATTCATGGTCATTACACAGATTGATTTAGTTAGTCTAATCCGTGATTATAACAATATTAAATCCCCCCCCCCTAAAAAAAATTAATCAAGATATGCACATCTTGGCATGATTATTCGCAGGGGCAAGGTAATAATAATTATTATGCAACGTATAGTTATATATATGTACACACAATATGCATAACCGAATTCCGCAAAAAACAGTATATATATATATATATATACCTGTACACCGGTAAGGCATAGCAGGGAGGGAGTGTCTCATTATAAAATTATAACGTACAAGTATAAGCGCGCGCCATGGTGCCTCCGGCGAGACCGGAAGTGCGCTACTGCCGAAAACACGACGACGGTCCTCCGGAAAGCGATGTCCGTACACGCGTAAACGAAATAAAAAAAAATACGTCTCTTCCTGTACCACATTGTATTCTTGGACACAAGCACACGCTATTCTGATAGTATAATAATATCATAATAAAATAATATAAGTACCCCCGCAGTGCATAGATACGTCATTGATTAAAATTAACACTAGACAAAGAATAAAACGAACTTACCGACCGTGCATTAACATATAACATGTATATGCAGCATTCACCCACGAGCTACAAACACTAAATCCATCACACACACGCGCGCGCGCGCACTGCGTTTACAATATTTTACGAATAGCAAGAAATAAATGAACGAGAAAAAGTTACAGAAAAATGTGAAATTAGGACACAGGATATTTTTTAGGAGTGTAGAAAAGCTGCTTAGGTAAAACCTAAAACCCCTTTGTCTTATGTTCGCCGTACATACTGCGCCACACTCTCTGTATAACGTTCTAGCAAAATCGTATTCAAAATATCGCTAATTGGAAAAAAGTTTTTAAACTGCAGACGGAATCGGGGACCTGACAAACGCGGCGACGAAACAAACACGCTGTGGCCTTGTACAAGTTGTTTAGGTAGGTATTATGTGTCCGCGCAACATGAGCGTGAAATCCCTACGGCGCGATGCGGTGCGATCCCCTTCGACCGTGGCTGTTTGTCGCCCTGCAACAGCGGATAGTCGCGGGGCTGGGGCAAAGCAACGGTGAATTGATTTGGCTCCGTCTACACACAATGGGCAGATTAGACACTTAGATTACTAAATATATAACAACAACGATCACGACAAAACAGGAAGTGAGATCCACTGATTTGTAATAATTGGATTCTTCTTTTTTCCGTACTTTTTCATTATCTTATATTCCGGTGCTCACTGCCGCCTAAACAATATAAGTACATATACATATTACGTCTGTATATCGACAGGGGAGAAACTGGCGTGTGTTGTGAATCCGGGCCGAAGCGAGGGTTAAGGTTCAAAAGAGACTACACGCAGCGAAGAAGTGACGGGGAAAAAAAATTTCAGCACACGACGTAAGCGTGTAATACATAATTATAACTATATACTTGGAACTGTGATAATTCATACAATCACCAACATCTTTGCGTTTATCGATAATTATCGATGATTCGTTTTGTTCAGGTTGTTTATTGTTTATTGAATACAAACAATGTCCAAAGTACAGCGACTAAAAAACAATAAAATAAAAATTTGCATACATAACCATTTTGACATTAATTCACTAAAACTTTAGTAAGAGAGAAAAGTTATCGTTTGTGTCATTTTTTATGACTAGGGATCGAATTTGAAGGCAAAGCCTTTTTTTTTAATAATTATAATAGAAAAATAATTTGTATATAAAAATGTGTTTTGTTCAATATTTAAGACGGTGGATGTATTTTATTTTTGCCTTTTTTTACTTATAAATACATTTTTGCTTTTTTTGGCTACGGTACAAATCGATGAGCGTGAAGACAGTGCATTATCGATATTATGTTTAAAATAATTTATGATAGATTAACAATTAGAATGGATAAACAACAATTAATGACGATTTAATGAGTAATAATCTTAATTTAGATAATTAATCATGTATAAAATACGCCACAATAACTTCGGTAGACGCAGAAAGACCATTTTCTATTTTCTATGTACAAAAATATGTTGAGCCCAGATCATCAACGTTTTATTGAAGACAGCTTATCTAAGTACATGGTAATGAATTTTTTTTTAATACCAACTAGTTAGTACATTAAATTTTGTAGTATATTTTTGATTGCTTTTTTATATAAATTAAATGCCTTTTTTTGCCCTTTTCCATATATTAAATGCTTTTTTTATTGATTATATTGCCTTTAAATCCAAACTCTGTTTATAACCATAATTAGTGGCATTGACATACTAACATGTGTAGCGGAAGAGCTGGTGAGAGAAACCGTGATGTTGACAAGGAAACACAGTGATGGAGTATCATCAGAACCACTAGTAAGTGTTTGAAAAAACTTTATTTTAATAATATCAATTTTATTGTCTGCTAGAGAAAACAAGCTTAGCTGACGAATAACAGGTGAATAACCATTGAGTAATGAGTAATGAATATGTGACACGTGACAAACAAAAAATAGGTTAAGATGTAGAATTAAAGAAGAATAAAACACCAACAGTGGAAAAGAAAACTTAAGCTTAAACGATACTCGCTTTAAGAACCATAACATAGTCGTGTCTCTATTTCGTGCTTTATATATGTATAGGTACACGAGCAGGAGTGAATCTAGAAATGAACCAAGTGGTAAAGAATAATAGGTTGGCCATAAACACAAATATATATTTTTAAAGTTGTATTAAAACCAGATTTAACTGTTAAAGAGAATATAAATAGAATTTTTTTAAATTATATGTTCCTAATTTATTATAGTAACACTAACATGCATATGATTAAAATGTAAATAAAAATAAAAAAAATACTTTACAACCAAAAATTAAATTACAACAGTAATTTATATGCCGATCAATGAGCACATTATTACTTTCAATGGCCAAAAAACAGTGATTATATTTATTTTTTTAGTTTTTAATTTTTTTACGTAGATTATAGTATAAAGTGTCGCTATTGGGTGGCATCTTTTTTCACGCGTCGCATGCCAATTAATGTATTTCCGCATACATGCTTATTGTAAACTTAAATCACAGATTGTATATTTTAAAATAAAGTTAAAAAAAAAAGATTATAGTGACTTGTATTGTATTAATATTACATTTGAACATCAACCCTTACACAAATGATTACATAATCTTATAATTTGAGTTGGTAACATTACTTAAGACCCATGAATAAAAGTACAATACAATAATACAATATTTTAGTACGAAATAAATTATTAACATTATTAACCATGTTAGTTGTTACTTGTTACTAATAAAAACTTTAAAATTATAGTATTTATTTTGATAAAATTACTCTAAAATGTTCAATGATCAATCATCTACTTAGAATAATTAATATTACCTATTTCATGACAATATATATTTTTAATTACTTCACTCTAATTTTTCATGTTTATATTTATTTTATCTATTAAACGTATTGTTTAATATTTGTGATAAATGGCATAAATAAGAATTATGTTAACAAAAATAATAATAATAATCGACTTATCTAGATATATCATAATTTAACTATTAAAAACTAAAAATGTACATATTTCCATTGTATCTTAAAAAATAATAAAAATTTTCTTATCAAAAAAATAATGTCATGATTATATTATTTTTTTAAACACATAATATGGTTGCTACTATCTGTTACAGCTTCAAAAAAATAAAACAGTACAAAAATTCGTCACTAAAAACTGTTAAATGTATGTTATAGTTCTACTTGAAAAAAAATGGGTCACTATGTTGAAGAATATACAGCATAATTCGATCCTCTTAATAACTATAAATGCAATTCTTATTGCTTTAAAAAGTAATAAACCATAATTGTATATAAAGTATTGTTAGTGGATAGTGTTTTGGACCATATAGTGTTGCAGAACCTTTTTGAAAATTAACAGCTAATAAAAATGAGAAAGAGTATTTGACATAATACTCAGGAGAGCTTTATCTATTATATCTTCCCCCTTCATTATATTCTCTGCTGTGTCAAGACGCTAAGTCTATACTGCATATTATGTGGTATTTTAATACGACTTAGGAACAGAATAGTTCAGTAATAATATAATATAATCATCACTACAAAGTCTAGGTCGATGAAAGTTTTTGTTTTTAAACATATCTCCACTGCAGCAGCTGTCTTAAGATTATAAGTCCGATAGACGAAAAAAAATTACAGCACGTCTCTATAGTAAACAATAATCTAATATACAACACAACACGAGAAAATATCCTCATCTGTTAGAAATCTTTAGGTCGACAATTATTATTGAGCTAAAAATACAATAATATTACGATATGTGTAACGTTTACTCGTACTATATCTGTTCAGTATAGCGATGCTTTATAAAATGACATTATAGTGATTCAGTCATAAACGTAGGTAAGATTTGGCATGTTTCATAAGAATAATAAAAACAATTGTAATAGTCAATAGTTCATCATAAGTACACAAAAATATGCAATAAATAATATGCATAAATATCAGCTTAGCGGTTATAAAAACTACACATAGATATCGCTTGGATATCGAATTGGACTTGAAGTGCTTTCTACATCGAACCGAACAAAAAAAAAATATCTAAAAAAAAGTAATGTCAGCCTTCGTATTAATTGTTAATTTCATTATAAATTTTTTTTATAATTTATATTTCATATTAATTTATTACTATAATTACTCACATTAATTTATTATTCCATTATATTATTTACTATTATTCATATTTAATGACTATTATTATCAATAAAAAAGTATATTCATTCCGAGTATTGAATAGTTTATTTATTAAATATGTAAAAAAAAAGTAATTACTTTTTTCAATTTATAAGAGGGGAGAGGACGCGAGATTATTGAAAACCTACAAAGGGTGCATAGAATAGAAGAGGTTCGGAATCATTGCCTTAAAAAGTTACTGATATATTTGGGAACAAACAATTCCTGACTATTTTTTATGTTCTACCTTATAATCATTTTTCGTTTTATTATTATCGGCATCTATATATATATCGTTTTCATCACTATTACAAAAGCTGGCTTCCAATTCACTTGGTATTAACTCAAAATCCATGGGCGTTTCAATTTCATCGTTTTTAACTTTTCCCGTAATTTATTATTAATAATAAAATATAAAATATTATGGGAAGATTAAAAAACTAAGCCACTTTTATGCATAGTTGTATCAAATGATACCTTGTATACTTGCATTCATTACACTACACATAAGTTAAAAATGAACTATTCTTATGTAAATACGTGTTGTATATACAATAACAAAAAACATTGCTCAAAAATATTTTTTCATACATAAATCATAATATCATATTATAAATAAAAGATATAATGACCGTTTCAAAGGAACATAATGTTGGGTATTATCAATACTAGAGGTTATTGTATTAAATCACTTACCTATTACTTATAATATATGATATGAATATAACAACGAATGTTACAATACAGTTATTGTTATCAAGTGGTACCCATACAACACAAACCTTTGTGCACAAATTAACTAAAAGTATTTAACACGACCTTTATGTTCAGCTCAAATTAGTTGCGGTGTCAATAGATACCTTACATACGTACAATAACCTACATGCATAAACAGGATACGTATAACTGACAAATTTATATTGAAATCATATTTAAACATAATTGAACATGAGGATATTCCTAATACGCTCCGTGTATTATAATACACAGATGATATAACGCAAGATGACGGTGAAACGCCAACGGGTATAGTGCATCATTATATGAACTTTTTTTCAGTATTTTACTCGCGGATATTCAATGTTTACATTTCTGACACGAGAAAAAAACACAGCTTAATGGTAGTCTGGTATACAATGTATCATAATATATCATATAAACTAGGAAACTGTTTAATAGTTAAGACAATAATTATAAACTGAGTGATTTTTTTTTTTTTATCATTGAACGTTCATTATTTTAAAACCTATGATTTTTTTAATATTTTTCTTACATTGTTTTCAACAAATATATATATTTTTTTAAACGATGATTTATTTTGACTGGAAATTATGTAAGAAAAATATTTACAAAAACTTTCATAGATTTAGAAATAATGAGTGTTCGATAATAAAAGAATCGCCCTGTATATATTATTCTAGTCTTGCAGTTACAGTGCACAAAAAAGAAAAACCCAGAGAATTGAACAAAAACCGTAAAAAATCTAACACAATGCAATGATAAATACTCACACGTTTCAATGTGAGTTTAACAAACCACACACACGTATTACCACGAGTGTAATAATTATACACATGAATTTGAGTTATTCTAAGGATAATTGCATTATCCATGATGGCTGTCAAAAACAAAACAAAAAAAAAACCGTCAAGAAATGCACATATTTATCGTGGGGGAGACCTCGTGTGTGTATGTGTTATTACTATAAACGCTTAATAATTTTTGATTTCATAAACATCATATTAATGTTATATTACACAATCACGTATGTCTCTTAAAGCAGATGATAGTACAATTAAAAACAAAATAAAAAATACCAAATAAAAAAAATTAAATACATTGCTTACAAAATTATCAACACTGATTGCTACATCGTTTGATGATTATTTTTTTTTTTTTTTTTTTTTTTTTTAATAATTTATCTAATTTAACAATAGTTGAAACTCGAAATTATTTGATACAATTACAACTTTCAAGTAATGTTTGCAAAATACATATAAATGAATTGAACAATTGTATTAATTAAATATAAGTTACCTATTGTACAATATTTTGTGTGACTAGCTCTAAAGCTTTCTTCCAAGCATTAAATGCTTAAATTAATACTGATTTCTGTATAGATTCATTTATGCATCATATCTTCCAACAAAGTGGGATTTCAGCTTTCAACATCTACTCTGGCTTCAAAAACTAAAATCGTTTGTGAATCGTTTATTTACATTTGAAATTTTATATTTACATTTTTTGTAGGTGTGACTGAAAAATGTACCATTTTGAGACTCGGGAGAGTTTACATATTAATAATACACTTCAGTTAGTACTGAAGTAAACCTGAGAGAGTTTACTATCGGAAGAGTTTACAGGTCATTAAAATCGGAAGACTTTACAATCACCCTAACACAGAACTTAGTCGGTGAATCCCTCTGTATACATAAAGATATATAAGTGGTGCGTTTGTACTACCCTGAAGCTTTTCAGCAGCAAAGTTTTCGATTTCCTCGTATAAATAAATAGTGATTTTATACACGATTTTTTTTTTCTCTTTACCAATATTGATCGGCTGTTGAAAAATACGAAAACCATATTATTTCGATGCACATACGTGTACATACACATATTACTATTATTATATAAATGTAATATAGTAACACAATGATACTTCTTTTCTTATTCAAACCGCGTTTAAATATTCACCAAAAATACTCCAAATGGTATATAGGATGTACACACATGATATTTTACATATTATACCTACACACGCATATATATACGTGTGCAGAAAATCAAACTGCGCATAAAAGATCCTCGAACAGAGAGGGCTTCGGAAACTACAGCGGAACGACGATCTCTTTTGACGCTATATACATACGCGTAGGTACACGTGTGTGTATGTGTGTGTGTGTGTGAGTGTATGCCTGCGTATATATATATATATGTGTGTATGTGTGTATATGTATCCATATTATATATGTGAAAGTGTGTATAATGTAAATGTCTTTTGTGCCGGATGTCGAGCCGAACAAACGAAATAAATATTGGCGACACAAATTTAATGTACCTACTCACTAGACTCAGTTACGACATTGTTCGCCGTCGTGGTTGGTATATATCGTATACGAGTACCGATAACTGCACAGTAAGGGTGTTCTGCGGATAATAGCCAAATATACAGTAGGTATACATAATGTGTATTTGTACATAATATGTATAATATGAGATACTCGCAACCAGTGGCGTATTTATGGGGAGGGGGCACGAAGCACAAAGACCTTGTACAAAAGGGACTCTTCCTCCATTGACCACACAAATGGATATGTATTTTATTAAATACTACAATATTAAATCACTAAATACTGGACACTCTCGATTGTTGAAAATTTGTCGGGTTGTAGAAAGCTTATAATTTGCTCCTGAAAAAAAGTTTTATCATTAACCTAACCGCTACTTAGAAGTAACCGCTCCTAGAGGTGTCTGCACTATATTTATTTTGTCTTTACTCTTTACTCTATATTCGCAGTATTCATATACAGTCTATATTATTTGAACAACAGATAAGAACTTCATAATTATCTTCGATGGTTCGTAATTATTGAAATTAAACTTTTGGATGTAGCATTGTTCAAAAATCTGTAAGTCAACACGATAATGTTATTAACCACAATGTTGTTACATCTGTATTTTTTCTGCACGTTGCTTATAATATGTTAGTTTTTTCATCACTCAGAAGCTTTTGTCCAAATGAGAACTATCTTTTTTCTCTCCATAATGTTGGCCTAAAATTGTATGTATTTAGTAAAAATATAAATTCCGTATTCATATATTATGCTAAATAATATTAATGATTATTAAAAAGTATTTTTTGTTAGTTGTTTAGAAAATACAAAAAAGTGTCGAGATAAAAAAATTGTTTTAATCAAAAAATGTTTTAGTTTGTACAAATATCTTGATATCTTGTAGAATGAAATAATTTTATGTCCAGCCGTCGCTGTTATAATAATAAAGTAATAATATTAAAAATTAGAGAATATATATTATTATATAATATTGCAATAAACAAAAATAATTTTGTCATTTCTTATAAACACAGGTATTATGTTACTATCAAAATCGTACATGTGTGTTCAAAGTGTACATTTTCAAACAATGATTATGACAATATATGTTTGGTTTTTTTATGCGCCCCTTCCCCTTTCCGCCCATTATTCAATTCCAAATACGCCCATGCTCGTATCGAACTATTCAAAAGATTTCCATAGTGGTAAAAATGAATTCGTTATACGATAGGTACGACCTATGTATATGTAACAAATAATAAATAACAATACTATTATCACACTATTTTAATATACTTTTTGTATATTTTTATACGACACAATTATGTATACCACTACAAATTCAGTGGCGTATTACGGGATAGGGAATATTTATTGGGGATAGGTCCTCATTTGAGATTTTTTACGTTAAAGTACCGAATTTATCGTCGTTGAACCATCTCTAACGACCTTATATGATATTGTGTTACCATAATTTTTTCAGTTCGTACGTAGAAAAAACTTTATATAGTATTATTATCGGAATTCGAGGCAGGCAACTTGGAGTAACGCAAAATTTAATATACTATAAAGCAGTTAATGTTCATTGAACAGCACATTCATTTGACCAGTAAATCGTATCAACAAGCTAGTAGAATTAAGCCAATAAATAACTCTTGTTTGGGCACAATTAAAAATGTGTAAAAAACTTTTTTTAATACCGAAAAAAAATTCTTTTATTTTACAAGAGATTAAAAAATTACGAATTATATTCGTCCAACATAAAACAACTAAAACAAACGTAAGAAATTCGTTGGATATAACGATATTACGCGTTAAATTACTTACAGGATTTTTTAACCATTTGCTGTTTTACTAATCGATCATTGGACACAATATCTGAAGATGTCTATATACTATAGAATGGAAGTTTATCTTTCTCGATGAATGCGGATAAAATCAAAACAGATGAAATACACCGAAGGATGCTGTTTCATTATAATTTATAACAAACAAAATACACACATAAAACCAGGTATTTAAAATGTATACTTCCAGTGATAAACAGGAATAAAAATCACTTTAAAAATGTAATATTTTGTTTGTTTAATAACAATTTAATCTTATTTATAAAAAAATCTAGAAATTGTACATTTTTTTGAAAGTTGTTAGGAAATTCAGTTGTTAATTAAAAATGTTTTTCGATAGAATTTCACGACCGTAAGACCATATGTGTATTGCATTCATTTTACAAATATACAACAAATAATTTGTGTTCTTCAATTCCAATTGTATATTGTTAGTTGTAATACACGAGTAAATTGGCCTATCGTACAATTTTAAAGTAAGATCATTTTCTGATATTTATTTAAGATTTTTTCGATGTTTTAATTTTGAAGCGAAATATAAGTATTTAAAATAATAAAATTTAGAAATCCTCGTATCTCACTTTAAAATCAAAATATAGAAATAAAACTGACATAAATAACAGATAATTATTTCTACACGTAATTTAGAGAAATTTATTAGAATTTTGATTGACAGTAAAAAATGATCTAATTAATTAAAGAAAATTTAAGAAATATACTTTAAAAAACATTATATAAATAACTTAACATGTAGTGTATGAATAATTTTTATATTTATTTTTTTTTTAAATATGAATATTAATGGAAAATGTACAATGAAACTCACAAGTGTTAGTGTATATTATATTTTATTATTATAATTTCAAAATTGAAATGTGTATTATGTTAGATACCTACATATCACCCGTATGCTATCACTCACCAAATGTGTTTAATGTTTATAGATAACTGTATAATATAATATATTAATTATTATTTGTATTATTATTTTGCAATGACATTATGAACACAATGACTCGATGGTATACATATTAACGGCGCATTCGGAGACACTCGTTTGGGAACATTGCGGGAAGGTTTTAACGCCGTCATTAGATAAATAATTATATTTTATCCCTGGTGCGAGTACGTAAGCGGAGTGCGTTCATTGTTTTCTAAGAATCGGCGTTAATTGAATTCACTTCTTGTATAATACTTCAACTTCTCCGTGATTGGGTCGATTATATTGTGTGTTTCGCTTACTGCGCTGCAACACTATGGTATAATATTATTATACAGCAATACTTCAGTGTCTTTATCAAGTGCAGTTGTGACGTTCTCTAGAAATAATTGACATTTGCGTTTGACATTATCCTCCCTCAAGTGGCGTGAATAAATTGAAAACTATTGTTTTATTTTATATTTTTTTTTAGATTTTGAAATTTGTCTCGTCCGTATATTATACAAGTCTATTTCAATTTCACATTAAGGTAGGATAACGCAATTTAAAAAAAAATTGTTTTTCGTACGCGTGCGTATACATCGTTTCATAGATTATATTTAATTCATTATTTTCTTTACCAAATACCCAAGCTGCAACGACCTACATCCGACATGATTATTTGTACCGGATATCGTTACACAATGTAAACATATAGCAGTTTATATAATAAAGGTACCTTGACGCAAAACTGAAATCAACTGAATTGCACCGCAGACATCTGCTATTAAGTGCGAGTAACTGTTACAGAAGAGACGTGTCGCGTACGTGATACAATAGTATTGTCAAATGTTCGATATAAAAATCTAAAATTTGCCCATGACCGTTGGTGATATGCACATTGTATGTGAATATATAGGTACCGACGCCGTAACAGATACATTATATACTTAGGGTATTCGTTTGTATTTATATTGTAAGGAACATAATATATTAATAATTAATCACATTTTGGTCGCGCATTTGGTCGATTTGATCCAAACCACGATCTCATAGAACTTTATATTGTTATCAATAATACAACCATAGACGTAATTCGGATAGGGGAAGAGGGTTAATTTTGTTCTTATTAATTAATAATTAGCACCCTCGAAATGTATTCTATTTATACATTGTAGTATAACTGTTCTTATTTTATTATCTATATAGTACAAAGCCGTAATTAAATATGTGATTATAGAATTGTGATGAGTGGGGGGGGGGGGGATAAATTTTCTCATCGTGTAAACTACGACTACAAGACCCACTAGAAAATAGGGGCTTCAGCACCCCTGGTTTTTTCTGTACATACATCACACCCTTGAGTACAGTCAAGCCCATCCCCGGATAACGGGCTATAAATTTACAATAAGGGAACATAAAGAGTATAATGTATGACATCTTTAGATATAAAAAAAATAAATATGTTTTTATAATTGTATACATTTAACATATTATATTTTTAACTAACAACCGTGTATTGTTAACGTACGTGCGATTGATAAAAATTTGATATTTTCGTGGTATCTAATGTGTTGTTGGCCTATTCTTTACTATAGGAACCAACACAATGATAGGCTTGTTATAAAAATATACCTAATATAACATTTAAGCCACCGAATGCCGATTTTCTAATGCAGTTATCCAAATTATGACATTATTGTCCTATATATATTATAGTTGATAGATCCAAAGCCAGAATAGAATGTCCACTAACGGTGAGACAAAAAGACAAAATGAACAAAGTGCTAAAACTGCTGAACGCCTATATGCTTGTCAAATTATCAAGGAAGTAATTCGTGTCGCAATAAATAATAACGAAATATAACCATTACTGTTTTTGTAAATACTCGATTAAATGTTCATCGCATCCATAATAATATGTTTATATACTGCATATCATATACCACTACTTCTTATTCGTTATTAACTAACTGCATCTACCTCAGCCACTTGACGTAAATTTAAATAAATACACTATTTGTACGATTTTTTTATTTTGTTTCTAGTTATCTTTATAAAAAAAAAATCAAAATATGCATACATAACTTCATTTTTTACATTGTCCGCTTGACCGTAACTATTGCAATTAACAATAAGCCCGGTCCACACATGTGACAGTTTCTACATGTTGCTTGCTTAAACATCGTACGTTCCGGATGCGAATACTGCCAGGGTATTTTGTAAGGCTCGCGGTTTTCTAAACTCATCATCCCTTAACATAGATTTAATGGCGACCATATCTTCTGTCAATTCACAAACGTACCGTATAAAGTATTGTACATATGTATTATTATTATATAAAAACTATCGGATCGCGCGGAAAGAATGGCCGTTAGTGAGAATAATAGTAATAAAAAAAAATACACTGTATCATAAAACGTTTGTATTAAACGTACCTACCTACCGATGCATTATACCGTGTAGAAATCTATATCCATATTATACAGTATATTATATTATTATATGTAGGTAGAAACCGCGGCGGCCAACAGGTTTCCGCCGCTGTGAATATACGTGGCGGCGGCGGCGGCGGCGGCGGCGGGGAGTGATTTTTATGGGTCCGACCGTCCGTGCGTGCATATAATATCACATATAATGTATGTATATATAAATGTATATTATGTGCATTATAATATTATGTACCTATGTAGAGGTATAATCGTGAAACGCGAACCAGCTGCGACCGACGAACGTATTATAATGTAATGCGTGGAATATCGTGTGTCCGGCCGACCGGCGATGAATGGGGTGTATATACTCCGCCGCCGGTATATACCTACACGCATATATTATTATGTACACTTGCAGATAGCTATAATAAATGGTGACCGCCCATGTACACCTATAATATAGGTAGGTATGTATGTTCGTGCGTACGTGTATATATATATATATATATATATATAGGCATATACTGCCATATACTTGTAAGTACGAGTTGTACACGTATATTATACATACGATGAGCACCTGCGGCCGCCCCGCAGATGGAATGTCACCGCAGCAGGACTTACCCAACGCTCCAGTATATATAATATAATATATATATGTATACACATATAGGTATTAGTGAACACATGTGACTGGACTCGGGGCTGCCAGCCTGAGTGGCGATCGCCTCGTACGCATATTATACACACGAGTTACCTGAGCGTGTATACTTACTTATACACCCACATTCGTACGCGTATATAATATATATATATACAGGGTACGTCATAATGGTTGGTTGCGTTACTCGTGATGGTTATTCGTCCCGCGAAAATCGTACCCCTATCGGTGTACTATCATATCAAAATCATTTATTAGTAAAGCCCTAACTTGATGAGTTTGCATTTTTTACTATTATTTTTTATCTGCCCTAATGCTTCGCTCGTTTCTGCGGACATTTGATTAATGTATAATACACGGGATGTGATGGTACAATTTTTATTTTGTATTTTTAGGTAATTTTATTCCTTTTTTATAGATGTTATGATTTAGTCATCACTATACGTACACTTCTGTATTTCCGTTGTTTGACGTTTGTTATGAATCATTCAAGTTAATATCGTTCGCAGGTATGTATAATCATGATTTCTATGAGACATCAAAATGACAAAATAGTTTTCCGATAATTTTCTTTTGAATATCATTATCTTCCAAATTTTAAATAAAAATTATGACACGCACGAATAATCTCATAGTGTAAGATAAATTTGTTAATTATATTATTATATTTGCTAGCCAGAATGTATTTGTCGTATAAAATAATCGATTGTACGCCAATGACAGTTATCAGTTATATAATTGTTATCGAAGTAGACCGGTGAGTAATTGTTGTTCACAGCGGCTGTTAGAATCTTAAATTTTCATATCAACTTCAAAATATCCAAAAATTGAATCTTCAAATAGTTCGAATTTAAAAAATTTGAATGCGATATTTTTTCGATTGATTTACATTTTAAAATATTAACAAAAACGGAAAACTTTAGTGGGTACTACATTTCACGTAAATCTAATAAAAATGTATGTAATACGTATAAATACATGTTTAACGAATTCTAATTACCAAAATTAATTGGTCAAAATAAAAGAGTATAGTTTTAAAAATATTTTCTCTCTTTCATTTATTTATTATATCTTGTACGTGCTCGCCTTAAAAGTTTTTGGGGAAATAAAAAAAAAAAAACCACCCAATTATTAACGACTACAAAGAGTGTAGCACGTTTCTATGATATAGTCTCTATAATGTAATTAAATGTCGAAATATTTATTGTTACATAAAACTGCATTTTTTTTTAGAATCGTAAAATCCTGGAGATTTTTATTACTCAAGTAATTTTATTACTCCTCAATAATATTATGTTATTGCGGCATTTGGTAAAATACAATCATAATTGTGGGTATATTATTTATTTTATAAACATTTAGAACATCGTGACTTATACCAAAACTAAACATAATATTGATATGATTTTTCATGGAAACTGTAATTTTAAGAGCATACGTCTACATAATATAGATATAAAGTATAAATATATTATATTGATACTGGTTTAAATTGAAAGATAAGTCAATTAAAAAATATTTTATAACATTATATACTGCATAGTGTGATACCTATATTATTAACTAAACTTCATAAACATTTTTTATTGTACGAATATTTTAATAAATTGATACATCTCGTATATACATTTTGCATTGCAATTGCGACCGACTATGTAAGTACGTTGCAATGTTAAACATTTTTTTTTATTTTTTTTATATAAAAAATAGAATGTCATTTATAATTATAAGCATTAATTAAATGGATTAATTACCGACAATATTAGATAGATAACTTTTTTTAAATAATGGATTTACTCATAAGTGATTTTACTGAAAAAAAATAGTTGAACACCTTTTTACTAGAAATACATTAATGCAATTAAATTACGTTAACACTATTATTATTATTCAAGAAAAGTATTGCATTACTATATTTTTTCTATTTTGAATAAAAACAATTTGTGATGTTTACAGTCTAACAATAGTTTGAATGTGATAAATAATTACATAGTTTGTTTTTAATGTATTTATGAAATATGAAAATATTTATTTTATTTTATATATAAATACATTTTCTTTCATTTAAACATAATTGTACAGTCATTTTTTTCTAGATCTAAAAATTAAAAGACTAAGAAAACCTAGGAAAACTTCGACATTAAATGGTCATATTTTATAAATTCCGTCCATATTAATGTTTGACTATCTATCAATAAGTAATACCTAATTAACAATAATTATTAAACGTATTATTCAATTTCAAAACATTCTTATTGACACCGAATAAAGTCAAAGATAAACTTTTTACTGAATTAGCATTCAATAGTAAATCATGGAATTAAAATTAAACGCAAAACAAAATAAAATAGTAAAATTGTGTATATATAATTACAATTAATCATAATTATCGCGATACTTATAAGTAATATACTCATAAATTTACAAGTTAAAAGTAATGTATGTTACATGATTAATCAGTACAACTTTACAGACAATAATTGATAGTACGAATTTAAACTTTTCATAGAACTTGCCTATATAGAACCCCTTAAACATACATTACAAAACTATCATATTATAATATTATAATAGACATAAAAGACGCTAGGTAAAAAACAACAGCGTAAAATACCCTTATGTTTAATATATAATTGTAAACATACCGGAAGAATGATGATGATAATAATAATAATAATAATGTGATTATTAATAACAATACATACGAGAATTCGTGAAAATACGTCCCAGACAAAACGTGCGGCACGCCTATAATTTTCTTCTCACCGCATAGCAGTCTGAAATCAACTCGCCTATTTGTCTGTTCGAGGAGAATATTAAGCCATCACGACAGAATATAAAAGGCTATACAATGCAATAATAATATATAATAAGCAAAATCTGCAACAGTCAACCCGTCGACGGCGGAAGGTTAGGTTTTGTTCACGGTAACGACCACGCTCGTTAAAAATGTTCAAACAACATTAGAAAAAAAAACACGTGAAAACAGAATACATGTATTATTATTATTTTTAATATCATATACACAATTGTATAACTCTTTACGAGATAAAAGAAAAATAGAGCACGCTCTGTGACAACTCGCGTACGATGTTCGTCGCATCTAAGATATCTAATAATACCACATTTTCTGTGGTTATTTTAATGATCCTACGCGATTTTTTTTTGTTTTTTTTTTTTTTTTTTTTCATCGTTTTTTTTTTTTCTAAATCAAACTTTACTTTTTTTTTTTTTTAATTAAAAATATTTTTACAATCTATTATTTAAAACAATAAGTAATAGTTTACAAAAAAATGTTATCATAATAAGTACACGAATAATTTGTGGAGGGAGTTATTCATTAACAACATCTCAGAATGTTTTTTTTATTTTTTTAATAAAACAAATCTTTGGATAAATTTTGCTTTAGATGACATCTAACATTACTAGGGAAAGATGAGGAGGACATGTTACTGATGAGTGGATTTGGATGGCTTAATGATTTAACGCAGAAACGTTTGTACTGGTTTTTAGCAAGTTCGTTGACGGTGGGTATTTTAAGGTCTTTATAAAGTGATTCATTGGTAATAAACCATAGAGCTCCAGTTATTATTCTAAGGATATAGATTGGAAGGCTTGGATAAGACGTATATTAGATGGTTTTGCAGAACCCCAAATCTATATGCTATATGACCAAATTGGTCTAATTATGGCTTATATATAAGAATTTTAAATTTGAGCTGAATTTTGGATTTTAGAAGTGGTCTAAGTAAGTGAAATCGTGTATTTTCTTGTTTACGTTTGGATTTTGTATGTTAGGCCCACATAAAACACTTTTCAAGTATGATTCCTGATTATTTTTTAGAAGGCTGAATAGGAATTAGTTCGTTGTTTATTTAAAATTGAGTGCATTCTTTAGGACTTAAAGAGAAATTTACTTGGAGTGATTTATCTTCATTAATTTTTATTTTTTAGCCCATGAATCTATTTAATTTAGGTGTGGCTGAATCATATTGGTAGCAGAGATAAGATCTTTTCAGAACACTAGAATTGCAGTGTCGTCTGCAAAAGTAGCCAGTAGAGTGTTTGTTGACGTAGATATATCGGATGTGAATAAATTGTATAAGATAGGTGAGAGGTTACCTTGAGGGACTCCTGCTTTTATCGGTTTTACTATTTTATAGATATTTATATTTCATATTTAATGTTTACGTAATTTATATATATTTATATTATATTTGTGCACAATTTCTTTATGTCTGAGAACCGACCAAAACAACAGTAAAATATTTAGAAAAATACTTAATTGTAAAATCAATACATTCATCACTTCGCTTAGAATCTAAAAAACATAAATATCAATTTTAAGAAATAAGTACTAATTAAAAGTAATTTAATAATACTCTTTATCAATGTTATAGCTTACTTTATACATTACTTAAAGACAATATACAAGTATAACTGCAATCTGTATTCTGCATTACTTATTGTGCATAATTTTTTTCTCATTAAAAATTTGGTTTTTGAAGCTTTTCTACGGTCGGAGTTTTTTCAACGTTTTTTTAATTTTATTATTATTATTATTTCAGAGTTTTTTGGGAGAGACTTATTTTTTCCTATAGTGTACACACTTGACCGCACAACTAAACCAGATGCAGTCGACAATCTCTGCATAATAGCATTAACATCTAGCAAGCAACAATTGAAACTGTGTATTATATGTAGTTATTACCATTATGGACGGATGCAATACATTTATTACTTTTACTTAATCCATAAGCTGATCATAAAAAACACAAGTACGTGTAATGTGTATGTGCAGTGTAAATTAAATATCGTTCAAGCCATAATAAATACATTATGTGTTATAGTATTTATACGGAAATGAGACTATGAGAGACAATTTATAAGAGAGAGGTGTCAGTATAATAATATTATTATTGTAAGTAATTGTGAGATAATGTGCGCATATTCGCGCTTTGAAACTTAATAATACGTTGGGTATTATACAATAAAAATGTATTGCACCAGCTCATTGATCGTGATAATATCACAATGATGTTCATCGAAGCATTTATACTTTTACACATTTTTTTAAAAGTCGTGTGTAAACTGCGAATAAAAACAATTAAAATCATACAAACTGTGTCAATTTTCTTTAAAAAATAATTATACAATTAACGTGTTTTAAAAATGTATTTTATAATAACAACGTGAATA
Organism: Melanaphis sacchari; assembly: GCF_002803265.2. NCBI lineage: Eukaryota > Metazoa > Arthropoda > Insecta > Hemiptera > Aphididae > Melanaphis > Melanaphis sacchari. The sequence goes on along the minus strand of NW_020271162.1, from coordinate 1,201,963 downwards.
TAGATCATAACATAAATTAAAGGTTATAACGATACTATTAAATATATGAGTTTACTTTTATTATTAAATGTTAATTTTTAACACTAAGACATAAACACAACTCACAAAATTCTATTAACATCTAACCCAAGTATTGTCAAAAATTTAAATTACCGATACTTTAAATTTATTAAGTACTTATAATACTCGTTATATCTCCCACCAAAATCCTTTGAAATCGATGACAATTCTAAATTTAGATATGACTTATTTGATAAAATATTATCGCAGTTATTATATAATAAAATTTATTTTTATTTTTTTTTTGTGTGTGTGTGTGTGTGTGTGTGTGTGTTGCAGTTTCACGTGGCATTTTAGAAAAAAGTTAATTTCGTCAGTTTACAATATCCAATCCGCGCTAGACATACAAACATGAAGATATTTTATTAATAATAATAGGTTATTAAGTAGACTACGTTATACCTGTAGATTTTACAGTTTTGATTAATGTCTAGACTAAGTTCAGTACTCATAAATCGAAGATAAAAACGCTGATTGTATTCATATAGTCAGACATCAAGGACGACGATATCTACAGCGTTGTCATCATATCAGTTTCCTCTATATGAGTCACCAGTTACCTCCTGGCTATGTATTGCTCACCATTGGACTTCAATCCACCATAATTAAAATCGGATGTCATTCTTAGATATCATAAGACGTCTTAATATCTATTTCGTCGTAGATCAAGCTGAATTACCCAACACGAGGATTCATCATGCCCTATGCCCAACAAATATGATTTTATATTATACATTTTTATATATGAGGTATATATAGTTATGTACCTACCTTCATTATAAATACCATAATACGGTAGGTAAATGCAATATCTATCAATTCCAAAGAAAATAAACTAGATCAACACTTAATAATTATGACGATTTACGCTGTAGCTTTTGAATTTTTACTAATGTCAAATACAGTAATAAAATATTATGAATACCCCTATTTCTATACCTACGCCTATATCTAGACAGCTACACATGACAAGCCACGGCATTGAAATAATGATTGTAATAATAAAAAATCGAATGAAATCGAATTTAAGAATAACAACTTGTTATATAGGTAGTATATATTTTAGTTTGTCAAATCTGTGAGCGAGTTACAGACGAAAACAATAAAATGCGAAGGACATGTTTCATTTGTGCCCAACGAGAATCGCCACATTATAATATTTATAATATATTTTGGTTGAAGTGTAAAAATTGTTGTAAATATTTCATTGAAATATTTATATATAAATTACACAGTGAAATTTTCATACAACCAAGTCTCACAGGGAACAAAAAAATTCTTAGTATAGAGGAATTTGTTAAACAGAGTTACATGTTCTTAATAATTACATAATAACATATTTCATATTCTGTATTGTATCAAAAATAAACATCAAATATCAAATTATTATTTTTAATCTTAATTTAAAAAAAATAATTAGTGAGTTTTGTTTGCTTATTATTTTTATAAATTATACTTTTCTTCGTAAAACGTCTCGATTTTATCAGAAACTTTGTCATCTTCTTCATAAATACATACTTCTATTCGTTGTCTTTTACCGAAGAGAGAAGTTTTTTGTACTTGCCTCATTATATTTTCACAATTTGTCAAATGGTTGAAAGAAAAGTTGTCGGAACACCACATCTTTGGCAATACCTTGTTTTTAACATCCTTATCGACTTCATTTCAAATTTCAAATTTATCAACAGTTGATAAACATTTCCGTTTTGACATTATTTTGTATACATAGAAAAAATTACAAAAAAAGTTTAGTGTACGAATACGTTTACGTCAACATTGGAACTATGCTTGCAGCACTTCAGGAAAATTAACTGGATTGATTACCAATGTCTTAACATTGTCGAATACAATAAAATTGTTAGTATTTTAGAACAATATTTAATACTTGATAGTGACAAAATTTACAAAAACAGGTTTATTACTTTATTATCGAATAGTGCATTCGTTTTAAAGAAACATCAAATTCGTTGTACAAAGATAAAATTAGCGTATGCTTAACAATGAAGGTCGTAGTTCTTAAAAATAATTCTTCTTAAAAAATGTTGGATGGAAGTTGGTTGTATGGAAGTTTTACTGTACATATTATATACATTAAAAAGGAACTTGCCCTCGCTCCAATCACATTTTGCCGTCCATGCGATGTTCTCAGTCGTTCATTTTATTTATAGGTATACGCTGTGAACTACGATACTACCACTAAAATTAATTCATTAGTCATTACTGTTATAATAATATAAATATTGAACTTCGAAGTTCAAACACGTCCGTCGTTTTCGTGGTCACAGATAACGAATGATCGCGGCTTTACCCGCGGTGCGGTTAAATGTTAAAAAAAAAACAACGTCGCGTTTCGTTAATTGAACGACCGGTCTTTCCGCGTTCTCCTCCTTCCATGCGTTAATCTCGTCCAAGAGAGAGATAGAATGAGTGATGAAGAGAACACGACGTCGGGAATTGAAGATAATCGATCGATTAAATTATTATTATGTTGTTGTGAGTGACACAATAGTCCGAGCATTTTGCAAGATATACCGTGGCTTGTAAATTGAATGCGTGGTTAGTTTTGGATTATTTTATTTTGTGCGACTGATTATATGCTACTGAGCACTGAAGTTTGAAAAAAAATTATAAACATACTATAGTAAATATTATATCACATTTCTTCCGTGTAGGTACGAGCTGCACGAAACTATAAACAAATTAATCGACAATATAATATTTTATTAATATTATAAACGTATAGCCGTACAGGTATGTTCTGTACATAATATAAAATCGGTAATTGAGCCAAAGAATGGTACGTAAGTGCAGACTGCAGACGTACAGTAATATATTTATATAATATATACAGTGAAACCTCGGTATCTCGAACTCCGGTATCTCGAAGTTTCTATATGTCGAATTTTTTTTTTCAGTCCCGATCATTCAGTATTGGACTTACGTATTAAGTGATTTCGATATATCGAATTTCCATATGTCGAATATTAATACATAATATGTATGCAATGTATAAATACATTTTATATTATAAATACACATTTTTCCCAATAATTAAACATTTTTATTTCAAATTTTATTTATGTTTTAAACTCCCTCGCTAATTCGAAGTTTCGATATGTCGAATATTTTTTTCGGTCCCTTACGACTTCGAGATACCGAGGTTTCACTGTATTTATACAGATAGGTAATGTCTTAATATTATTTATAATGTATAGTGTACAATAAATTGTATATAACTAATCGTGTACTCGTGTAGGCTGTTAGGTGAGATTTGCGACTTAATGACTTAACTGTTGAAATATTAACGAAATCATAGTAATACCTACAGTTATTATTAAAGCCCGGATTAAAATTACCTAAAACCTAATAAAAAATGCTCTCAAAAAAATATACCAAAAATATCTTATAAAATTCCGATTCAACGCAATAATGCCCATAAAAAAACCGAACTAATTTTTGACAGGCACACAAGGTAGAAAAAACGATGGTTTAATTTTTGGCAGTTTTATACTATATTTTTTTTTTTTTAACCAAACCAACAATAACACATAACAAAATAGTAAATACCAAACTTAGGCACGCACGATGAAATAATAAATAAATATTAAACTTAAATAAACGCGATTGCGGTGTAACTTTCTCAATGACCAATTAGTATATTAGTTGTTTATTTGTGTATAAGAGAAACGGGTAAAACACCACATCTGATAATCGATGTAGATAGAGTCTTTACCACATTCACAAATAGAAACGATTGACATTTAATACGGAATGAAAAATACCTAAAATCTATTAAAGCAAATATTTTGAAAACAATATTTCTCGATTTCGCACGAATAGTGAGTGTGCGTCGCGACTCGCCTGCACCGTGTAACATCATATTATTATAATAAATATCATGTAATAATGTATAATATATTTTATTTATAAGTTATAACAACGTGTACGTGTATGTATTCGTCGCGCTGTGCAGTGAAGGAACTTCCGCGGGGCCACGCGTTGCAACCTCCACAGTAATGACGAACAATTACCGGACTATTGTGTTCTAATATGGTTCAATTTCACCGATTTTAAAACACACAACGACCACTTATGCGCGTTTACAATACGTGATATTATGTCCGGGGGCTTTTACTGTCTATGGAATATTCGAATGTAAATGCGACCGAGCGCGCGCGTGAGCGTGTGTGTGACATTATTTGTGTGTTGAATATTGATCACGCACATTTATATCAGCTAACCTACACTTTGGTCTATAAGTATATGTATAAGAGCCGGTTTAAAATATTATCTTTCGTTATATTCTAAGTGCTATCTTTCGTAGGTACCTACTTTTAAAAGTTAGTGCGGTGATAAAAGTATTTTGAAAATAACGGTTTCTCGTACGATCATATATGGTTTTTTTCGGTAGGTATGGACGTATTAAGCCCGTTTCACAAAGAGCAGCTTTGTAATCTTAGTTTTTAATAAACTGTACATTCAAACAAAAAGAAAAACAGTTTGTCAAAAAGAATTAGTTCTTTTTTCCGTTCACCAGAGTAATAAACTAATGAAGTGATGAGTAGAGTGACTTATACAAATCCTGTTCATTTTTGATGAATCGTGATTCGTGAGATTCGTCGAATTCGTAACTACAATATTTCATCAACATACAAATCGTTTACCTAATGGCTAATTGCATTTTATTGCCACAACTAGTTACTAATATTTCAGTTGAATTATAAAACATGTAATAATTATTTATAAACTCTTTTAACCGTCACCCAGTTTGAAAAAAAAAAATATCAATAACAATATTAATTATAATTTTAACTTCAAATGAGTATCAATTTAGATGAGTGAATTTATTAAGCCACATATATGTTTAGTGTTATAGACTATGTCACTATGTACTGATGTCTGAGTAACTGATAACTTATAAGGAACCTTGAGTTCAATTTTCAATTTTTTTGATTGAGCAAAAAATTTTCTATTGACAATAATTGAAAATAAAGTCCAAATTTTAAATATCTATAAATAGCTCGACAAATGTTTTAATATTTTAAAAATTTGATCAATTATAGTAAATTATAAAATAAACATAAAGAATTCAAATATCTACTGTTATTCGTTTTTAAGTTACACCATAAAACAAAATTGTTTTCATCAAAAACTGCTTTGCGTAAAAATCCTGTTTATCAATAATTTTTTACTTAATAATTTTAAAAAAAAATACTGGGAATTTTCAATTTCATTTTAACCACTTAGCTAACTAACAAAATACTAACTAGATCTAATAATTAGCTATCATAAATCATCATCTGAGCTGAAAATTTAAGCTTTTTTCTGCCATGTTTTGTGTACACACAGCAAAAAAACTTAAGTATATCAATAAATCGCTATAAAATCAACATTCATCGATCTCCTCAAACTAAAAAAAACAAGATAATATTCTCAATTATTTATCTGTCATATTTTGTTTTCAGTATAACTCAACAGTTTTGTATTTTTTCACTGCAATATCCGTTATTCGTTGAAACAAAATGTTTAATCAACTTGCAAATCGTAATTTATAAACGGAAACCTATATAGGTTATATTATACGACTTAAATTTTAAATTTACTATGCGACAGTTTCCTGAAAAATCTATAGTATCTATACACATTCATAAAACTATTATCAGAGATGGACTGTTTAAGTGAATAAAACTACTTTACAAAGAATTTAACATTTTGATCAGAGGAATAGAAAATATTCAATAACGGTGTATAGAAATTGTCTTGCGGGTATCCCACACCGATATGTACTTGTACTATGTAGTGTGATAAAAATTAGCCAATGATTGTTTTTAGAAATCTCGAGGAATAATAATAATTTATTATAAGAAACTGTGTCGCAAGAATCTAAATTGAATTCGGCGGATGTTATTGATATTTATTATTATCTGAGAAATATACTTATCGTCACCGACGATATACATAAACACGACCGAACACGAGTTTGGTAACCGACGACATACTATACATATGAGTTTAATAGTTTAATACTCCAATATTATGATATTATTACTCATTAGATATTTAATGAATATTTAAAACTTTTCAACTGAATGTTGAATCAATTTGTATGCACATAATCTTTGTTTAATACAATAATATAGGTATATTTACAACTTAGCATCATTTCGAGGGAGACATTTTCGTTTGTCTGATTTTAAAACTCCTGCACATTACATCAGTTGTAATTGAAAAAACATGACTATTTTTATAACTTTCAAGAAATATAAAATTGTGAACGTAATGAGAAGGATTAATAGTAAGGCGATATTAACAATTAATATCTATGGTTTTTTAGTTGAAATTCTATTTAGACGCGTCACGCGTGTACATATTGTATAGGTATAGTATAAGTGTGTGTGTGAGTATTTGCTATGTGAAGGAACGTATTATAAAAGTGAATAGACTATTATGTGTATATTTTGATACGAGCTATTATTGTTGATTCTTCGGTCGAAAACGAGGATATTATTAGGTATATATTTACAAAAATTCGTATGCGGGGGAGCATGTACAACAACAATATTTTATTTCTAAAATTACATTTTTTTACTCCAACGTTTGTGTATTTCAATTTTAACTGATAGTGTTGACACGATGGGAATTCTAAAAATTAAACAACCATTCTTCGATTTAATAGTGATTTATACAAAATCTCCATTAACAGTTAATATTTTTCACTTTTTCAGTTACATCACAAGAAACGTATTTACTGTTAAGTATTGTAATTTAATTAGTTTGATCATTCTAAAAAAATTAAAACGATCGCCGATCCACTGCAATAGGTTTCATGATATTCATATAGCTCCTCAAGTCTTTTTTGAAAAGAAGGCTAATTCTGCTTACGATGCGTATCGAATTGGTAGAAAATAACTTGTGAACCGTCTTTTTGTCGTATATCGTATATGAGCTTATTATATATGTATCTAGAGCGTAACGAAAAATCTGACAAAAATTATAATAAAAAGCTCAATATTTGTATGTTATTAGAAAATGTTATGAGATTGTTGTTAAATAAATCGTCGTGGACGATACAACGCTGTAGCCTGTAACACGCACCGTCGTCAGACCCTTCAAGAACATTATGCGTTATTCGTTATTATATTTTAATAATAATATTATGGGAAACGTTGTACGGGCGGATAATAAGAATCATAACAGCGCGGAGAAACACGAGACGTTCAGCCTTTTAAGGGTAGAGGGGGTAACGGTCGCTCGTCGTTGACTTTTTTTTTAATTGGCCACACTTTCCATTTACGACGGTGACGCACATATTATTATTATTATACGCAGAAAAGCTTGTACCACTATTATAACATGTACACAGGACGTATGAATATTATTATTATTACACAGTTTATATTACATTATTATTATTATTATTATTATTATTATTTTGTGGAACGCGATTATAATATTATATACAATAACGCGGCTTGCACACACCGCATACACGTGCTGCGTTGAAAATATCATTTTCTGTAAATGCACATTCACACACACACACACACACACTTACTCGCATTTGCCACTGGTGCAGCTTGGTACCTATAACCACAGTATGAGCCACTTGTGCGTGTGCCGGTGTGCGAGTGTTGTATAAAAATAAACAGCGGACGGGGCGAGTTCGGAGAGAGAGTGAAAGAGAGAAGGGTAAAACCTTTGCTGTGGACCGTTGAGAAAACGACGAAATTTTTAACGCGATCCACTTCAGATGGCGTACATAATGGGGTAAAAAAAAAATGAAATAAAATATAAATTACCCGACGTGTATTATAATACATAGCTGCGCGGGTTTTTTTTCGCCTTTTCTTTCGCCTTTTTCCTCTACGGCTCTATATTATTATTATTTTTCAAACCGCAGTGTATTCACAATTGACTGCTACTTCTACTGCTGCTGATGCCAATTAAACGGATCAGGCATGCGTGCACTGTTTCCGGCCCGATGGTTTTAAATCTTACAGACATTATTATGTATACATACATACAGTCAAATACAAATACAAGGGTTACACTTTATTATACACAAAAAAAAAAAAATTATAATGATAAAATAAATAAATATAAATAATAATAATAAATATATATATATATACATACATTTTTTATGTCGCTGTGAACATTATTGCGGGTACACGCACGAATATAATGAAAAGTATCCCGGAACCACTTCAGTTTAATTATTTTATATAGTAAAAATACTATAAAATATTATTTTGATTTTGATTTTTGTCAAGTGTAAGGCCGCGTACATTAAAACGAATTGATGTTTAGCCAAGTAAACACAAATTAAAATCCCCTTCCTCCCAAATTCTATAGGCCTTTGTACTTTTATAAATATAAAGTATAATATAGAATAGAAAAATATTTGATACTCATTTTTCTTTATTTCTCTTGGTCCTTTATGACCACTTTATCTCAATCATTTTACCCTTAATCGCCATCATTTTACGTCGTTCTATATATCCAACACTGTTTAAATTAATAAACAATTAAATTGATTTAATTGAGTCAACGTTAATAAATTTGTTTTTTACTTTTTCTGCGTCGTGAAATTAATATTCATTACTGTAGACCAGTGCATAGACATAAGGACATAAGGGTGCTAAGGGGGCTACAACCCTCCTTGAAACTTTAGGAAAATTTCAAAATACCTTTAGAGTTCTTTGAACACGTATATGAATACGACCTGCTCGTAAATTATACAATTTGTATGAAACTATGAAAGTCTAAAATGTTAGTTTAAAAATTTGAATTCTTTTGCTGATTTCTATATCTTATTGGTTTTTAACAAAATGACTTAATATCGTTTGAATAATTAGAATTTTAATTACGAGCGTGAACTTAATTGTTATACATCAATTGTGTAGACGATAACATGGTTATATACCTATGTAAACTATAAAGGACGTGCGATTCCACCACTTGTATCACACACAATAATATAGCAACATTATGTTCCAAAATAAATTTACCAAATTCTTATCTTAATTTCAATACAACTGCAGATATATGGCAAAAAAAAAGTTTTTATTTTAAGTAGGCTAAAGTATACCTAAGACTTATATTTTAAAAATACAAAATCAGAATCCAGAATTGTTGATCTAGTTTTATTATCTAATAGAGTATTATTTAATCATATAGAGAAACATAAAAATAATTATGAACACATTTTCTAACAGCACAGAAATTCTAGAACTTAGAATGTTAAAATTATCTTTCAAATAGTGTAAACTTAATTAAAATCATTAAAATCTGTTTTAATTTAATTTTATATTTTATAATGTTAATCATTAATGAAAATGTTTTCAAATGTTTTGCTATTACTTATTTTGATTAAATTGCTTATTATGGGTGGACCATTATTGTAATGAGTATCTGTGAACTTGAAAGCTACGATCAATGATTACATTCAAAAATCTGTTCATAACAGAGTACGATTTATATATATACTCTATATTATAACGTACCTGTATGGCTGTTTATAATTTTGCTTACGAGATAACGACACAACCAAGGATCGGTTAAAGTGGTTTAAAATCTCTAGAAAACATTGACCGGTATAAATCAAGGCCTGCCGGTCCATTGCCCCGTTACAACTACAGGTCTCCGCCCCACTGAAGTGCATGAGGGGTGGGCGAGGGTCGACGAGAGATAGTTGAGGGCGGAGACCTCGGCTATAACACGACTTAAACAAAATGTGTATTGTATATAATATAATATAATATAATATAATGTAAATAAATAAAACTAATAATTGAAAAAAAAATATTCGTTTTATTTGTTGCAACTCTCGACTATTACATTGTATTGATACTTTTATCTTGTACAATTTTAATTGAAAGCTACTTTCATGTATATATATATATATATTTAATTTTAATAGAGTTATGAATGTATGTATAAATATAACTAAATACCTATATTGGCTATATAATGTTATGTATTATATTATTTTATATACAATGTACACACGTGTAACATACACAGCTATTCATGTTGTCAAATGTTATTCTTTTGTACTACACTTCAACAGAAATGTATTTTATATTGAAAACTCGTCTAAGTTTCGTTGAAAATAAATAAATAGTTTTTTCATTTATAGAGTTTTTAATTAAAACAATATTATTATGAACTGTGTGTATGATTATTTTTTAATGTAAAAATAACAATAGATTAGGATTTAGTGTATTTATAAACTTACTCGTTTGTGGAAACTATTTTGAGTGGATTATTTAAAACTAATGTACATAATAATTACACAATTATTCTCAAATCACTAACACACTTACCTTACTATAGAAATGTATAGAAAAGTAATATACATCGGAATGCTATGTGATTGTAAACAGTATTTATCAAAAATACGTTTATTGCATGTATATATTGTATATACGGAACAATTGTACAGGCAAATTGTTTTAAAACAAGATATGACTTCTACTACACTAAGTTAAATTTTAAACAAATAATTTAACTTCGTATTGATGACAGAAAATTAAACCTTGCAAGAATTTATTATTATTGATTAAAATATGTATAATGCATGTTGATTAAACATAGGAAAACGTACCTATGTTCCGGATCGTCGAATAATAATGTTCTTTTTTTTCGTCGTTGAACCGAACGCAATATAATAGCATAATATGCCTAATTGAAAAACGCCATGACGATTCATTTTTCATTGTACCATCATCGTAACAATACAATTAATTATATAATAAACATAATGTAGCATCTGCACTATTTATTACTTGAAAGCAGTTGTTATCTTGACTCTTGAGAGGTACCTGGTAAGATAAATTGCAATAAAATTATAATCTCATTGTAAACTGTGATATAAAAATCTTTCATTAAATGACATAGTTAAATCATCCTGCAAATACAGTATAAAAATAAATGTTTTATAATATTCTTCAATAAACAAGTACATTGCTTCTATATTTTTTTAATTGCTATAAAATTAAATCATGCGCATAGTTCTCTACGTAATCTGGCCGCATATTTCCAAAGGCCAACTGATATGGGATATCCGCCTGAAATTGGAGAGATTTTGTAAATCGTGTAATTTTATGTTCCCTATATTGTTTTGGGTAATATTTATATAAAATATATAATTACAGACTACAGTCGTTGGCTACGTAAATAAACAGTAATTAATATTTAATAATAAAAGATTTTTCTTATAATTAATTAACACACATTAAGATATGTTCCTATAAATTATTACATTATATTATCACTACACACAGTTTTACACAAGTACGAAATAATACGGAAATCAAAACACCTATAGAAGCACATGCTATAAAGAAATATAAATTTGATGGTATACATTTTAAAATTTTTTTTCGTAAAAAGTGAAAATAGGTAATTATTTTTTAGGTTTTTACCTACATATTTTTTTTAGGTTTCTACCTACTTATTGCTCGCAAGCATTACTTAAAACATTTTTTTTTTTTTTATTTACTATAATTAAAATGTTTCAGCATAATTATTAATGCTATTACAAGTTTGTTTACATAATACATACTAGTTACATAAAAATTATTTATTTAGTTAGTTATTGATCTTGTTTTCGCTTGAATCCGAAAGAAGGAGATCTTGCAATAAACGTGGTTTTAGTCGTCGATTTTTTTTGTTTTATTTCCCAAGTTACAGAATTGAGCGCCATCGGATGAATTCAGATTTGCATGAAAGTTTTTGAACTGGGTTGTTATCCAGTCTCGGAGTAAAAGAATTCCAGTATAAATATGAATTTGTCTATTCCTCATAAACCATAGGGCTTTTAGACAAATTCTAAAAAATTTGTTTTGGAGTATTTGTATTTTGTTGACTTTAGTAGAAGAAGCTGTTGCCCAAATTAGGCAGGCGTAGGTAATTAATGGCAGGATTATTGATGTGTACCTACAGTAAGATGGATGATTTCATTTGAAGGGCTGATTTGAAGTTAACTAAAGGATAGAGAGTGTTCATTCTTGCATAGCCCTGGGTGAGTTTTTTATTGATATGCTTAAAACATTAATAATTATAAATACCTACTTATGCCCACATTAATATTATAAGGTACCTAGGTATAAAACATTAATATTTTAACCAATATACATAGTTACATAGAGATTACATTTTTTTTAAATACATCATACATAATTATAATACATAAAAGTAACAATACTTAATTATTTATGTAAAAAAAAAAAAAAATAGTGATAAATGACTTAAATTTACTTAACTACAAATAATAAATAAAAATATACATAAAATGTTATTTTATAAATATTATCCACATTATTATAGACTATAGAGAACGTAAAACTATAAGCCTTCTGAAATATACAACCCTACCATATGAGGCTATAGATATTAAAGGCAGTAGCTTTCTCAGTAGGATAATTAATTAAACAATTTATACGTCCATAAATTGACCGGCCAGCAGACTATAATAAAGAGAAAACAGCTTAAAAGTTAATAAAATAGGTCGTATAGTATTTTAGCAACATAACCACCCGTAGACTATTTTAATAATATTACTATGTTTTGTACATAACATTTGAAAACCGTACGAAACTTGGGCTCCCTAAGAATATCAAACCCCAAATCTGCTTGTGCAAACCCGACGCCGTCGCGAATGTTCAAGTACAGTGTCCATACTCACACCACAGCGACAATGCTGCAACTAGTCGGAAGCTAATGGTGCACTATACCAGCTCTCTAAAGAGATTTCATCATTTCATGTGAGGGATCGCAAGACTTCGACAGTGAGTTATATTAAATATTAATACATATAAAATTTGACTTGCGCCTAGGCCGCCCCCAAATCTCCCAATTCACGGCAATGTACAGCGGTCGGTGAACATTTTTATCCCACGTACCAACGTCCCGCAAACAAATCTAGTCTGAAAATCAATGTCGTCTCGATAACGGCGGCAAGCTTAATCACGGATTCTTTTTTGTCTATTATTTGAACCGAGACAACGATAATAATACAGCCACCCGCGCACCGCCCCGCATATAAAATAATATAAATGTAAACATTAATAATAGCGTATTGTTTAACAGTGGTACAGCTATACACAGGGAACGGAGAACGATTCGGCCGCGGATGTTTCGACGGTGACACCCGGAACGCAGCTATTGTGTTCTACACCCCTTTCGCCGCGTTTGAAAAAAAAAATAAACAAAACAAACAAACGAACGTATATGTAGTAATAGTAATAATAATAAGTAATAACGGCCCGACGACAACGACGACGCTCGACGGCAGCGGTCTTTAATATGGGTTATGTTACAGCGAAATCGGACGAAAACGAAATAGTTTTTGAGCTCATGAGATTTATTTACACTTCCTCTCGCCGTCTATATTGGTGGTGCCCAACCCTCAACGCGGTTAGAACATTAGGTGCTATCTTATGTCTGTGTGACTAATTGTATACAGTACAATTCTATATTTCAAATTTCTATATAGTGTATGTATATATATTATATACATACACTTACATAAAGTGATGTAGCAAATTATTTGCATCGTATTTTATTAGATAAGTAAGGACGATTGTGTCTTATTGTAATTATCCGTATTTTTATACTTGGAGGCTCATTTAATTATTCCCTAAGAGGTTCATTGACAAAAAAAGTGCATCACTGATAAATAAAAATAATATATATATTTTATATTATTATTGCGTTATGGCTTTAATATAAAAATAGATATAATGTTGTCACCATAGATAATAAAAATATGGACGGGCTATAATATTGTGAACTATAACATCGTTTTTTGGTCGATACTCGATTTTAAATTATCGACTGAACGTCTGAACCATGAACTAAGATTATCTTAGTTTATCTAAGTCCATGGTCTAAACTCGTTGATTTTGGACAGTCGGTTTGTAATTATTCTTGTATGTACACGTATTATAGTGATGTAAACGCTTTATATTATATAAAAATCAAATATTTTAATTTATAATTAAAACTGTTATCAACTAAACGTCATCATATCGGTGTTCTAATTGGGCCCCATGCCTGAATGAGTAAATAAATATAATAGATGGCGATTGTAAAAAGCAAAATAATATAACATCAATATTGAGTCTGTAGGTTTTATATTTTGTACGCGTTAAACTAGGCGTTTCTATAGTTCTAGTTGAGATTAAAATATCAACACTGTTAAACATTGAATTACCCGGCCGATTCAACCAAAAATAATAATGTTATAGTTAAAAAAAACGAAATTAGTGGAAAAAATGCAGTTATTATAAATGTATAAGCAAAACAAATATTAAGATTTACATAAAAAGAGTATTAATTATTTATTGTTATGAACAGTTTAAAAATACAATATTATATAATTTATACACATTTATCTTATATTTCTAAATTATAACGATAAAAAAATAAAAATATTCTCGCTTTTTCTAATTAATAAAAATAGAAAGAACAATGTCTTTGTTTTTAGAGTTCGGCGATACTCTGTAAATATTCAAACGTGAATTCAGTTTGTATACCTATCTAAAAAAAAACCCATAACTCGATTCGTTTTATCGGGACTAGGTTCGCATATCAGATGGCCAGTGATGTTGTAGGTATATTATCGCGTTTCGCGTACTCAACTACGAAGAATTTTCGATTTTCTCCGTACACTTTTAATGATACTATTAATTATTATTATTATTATTACTGTAATTATGCGTACCGCGTAGAGATCCGTATTATTGCAATAATTTTATCGTTCCCAATGGTATTTAATTTCATTTGTATTTCACCAAACGCTCTCGATTTTCATCCGGCCTAGTAACGAACGTACATTTTTAACAATAATTATTATCAGGGCAACAGGGAAAAAAATCTTAGAATTTGAGCGTTGTCCGAGTGTCTGCGAATTGCGCTTCGCGTGCGCTCCGGTCGAAGCGCTAACAATTATTATATTTTAACAACGATCAAACTTTTTCACCGTCCACGCGTAGGTGCTCGTTCATCAATGGGCTTACACAACATTATCGTACAATACACAACACGACGGTGCTAGTGTTGCTGTTGCGCGCCGCGCAACGATACGATTTATATTTTAATTTCCGTGCAAACACATAATAATCGTTCCGCGATTGTTGTAAATTATTAAATGTATTATTATATTATTATTATTATTATTATTATAGACGGTATTCACGGGCGAACATCGGCGCATACGAGCACAACATTAACAACCGGTTTTGATGAGATTTGCATAACAAACGTACAATAATAATAGTAATAATAATAGTGCATAATACTTCATATACTGGTAGGTACTTACTACGATTGTGTGCCCCGAACAATGGCCGTATATTAACTTCAGCCCGTTTGGTACACACTATTATTGTTGTTGCGTGCCATATTATAACTATTATTGAATGGTAAACCGTAGAGTGAAACACGATACGGGCGAATTGAGTCTATTATCGACGAGACCGACCGATGTTTGGGGACAATAATAATAATATTGTTAATGCGATATTTTGGTGATGGTCGATTGTCATCCCGTACGCCGGTCGCCGACTCGCGGTCAACACGCGACTTGCGTACATTAATAAACATTTAACCGTATTAAAGCGGTCCGCCGCGTAACGTCGGCCTGAGACTGATTAGGGGCGGCGCTGTTCGGGCGCCAAATGTTGACGATGGTGGCGGTGGATCCCCCTAGCTCGACGTTTTTTTATTTTTTTTTTCAAAGTGTTATGATCGTCATTTCATACGATATTGAATACGGAAAATACACGTATTTACCATAATCTATAGTACAATAGATTAACGTTAATCCGGACTTGATGGAACCGCCGAGAGTCCCGGATTAAACTAAATCACAGCGTTAAAACATAAACATTTGTAAATAAGTGTTAAACGCATGAAACAATTTAAATCGATGAATAGTTCCTAGAAATAAAATACATGTTGATTTTTACGGGCTATAAAAACGAAAAATAAATATGCGCAAACAAAATAATACAATAGACTTAAAAATTATTGATGGTTTTTTTTTTTTGGATTTTATGCCGGTCCGGTTTAATCGAGCACCTGGATTAACGTCTAACGATGTCCAGATAAGCGATAATCTACTGTACATAACAATATAGAAAAATCACCGAAATACAAAACCACCGTATCGATATCACTAGAAGTAATAATTATTTTATACGTTCTGGGTTTCATTAACCGTGTCAGGCTTGAGTTTTAATTTATTTGTAAGCTGTTGTAACTAAACGTAACTATTACCTATTAGTAGTTAGCGACATCTTTTAATTGTCTGCGCTGATGTTAGTTATTAGTGTTATTAATTATTACTTATCACTTGAATAAAACAACATTTCTCTTACGTTCATTTTTGGTACTACCGAGTTTGTAAAAAAAGCTTGTAAAAATATTATTAATGGAAGGACTATTGTCTGCTTATTATGACTAATTGTATGTTGTATTTTTTATGAATTGAAAAACTTAAATATTATACGAGAGAGTAATTTGATCATGAATTTCGTATAATATGAGTTGCATTGCAAAATAATTGTTGGACATAGATTTAAGAGATGGTTTCAGAAGTTGTAAATATGGAATCAATCCACCCAATTATATTAATTAAAGTATTTTATAGTATTCACTCTTTAAATTGTTTGGACTTTCTGTTTTAGATACCAATAATTTACATAAAAATGTATAAGCTATACATAAAGTTTAGGTTAACTTACAGTTGAAAAAAAATTGTTTCATCTGATTTATTTTTAAACAGTATACCTACTTGTTCATATTATTGTCATGATAAAAAAATTATTCGCGAATCATTTACGAGCACATACGACGTGTATTTTTAGTCAGATATAAATTGCACATAATGTCTTGGTTTCCATTTATAGAAACTAAATCAAAATATGTTATGTCGAATAAGGGCACCAATCAATATAAGATTGCCCTAGGCCGCCGCCAATGATAGTTACCACGACACTGACAATACGTTCCATAAAGGACGTAATCCGTTTCGATTGTATATACCACGTGGTTCTGTGGTCGTATATGGATAGTGTTGTACATCTATATGCTTGTATGAATAAAAATGTGAAATCCAAATCCATTCGACCGTTTCGATCTACGACATGATATTTTATTATCGGATAAATGGAAGGAGGATCTACGGGACGTATGTATAGCTAACTATAAAGGTGTGTTTTATATTATATTATATATTATATATCATATAATCTAGTGTCTACAACCTCATAGTGATGATGGTTTATAACGAGCAAATAACATTTCATGAGAACTGACATAATCCGTCGGACCGCAGACTGCAGAGATCCTGTGAATCTTGCACGTTGTCGGGGCAAGTGAAAAGGAAAAAAAAATAAAAAAATCGATTTCCCATTATAGCCATTGATATATTTACACATTGTTTCCACCACCCCGAAATTCGAATACACACACGCACACAATGGGCCGGAGAGCGCGTATTATATGTATGTGTGTGCGTGTGTGTGTGTATACAAGCTACAACAAAAAAAAGAGGGTATTAACGGGGCATTATTTTCATTTTTTTATTTCGTGACATTTTTATCAGTCGGTCCGCATCCCCTTTGGACCGGACTTGTGTGAGACTCAAAAGTCAGGGTCGGATTTTGCTTGTTATTTTATACGTATATAGTATTATTGTATATAGATGTATGTACTATGTGTATGTATTTATATATATTTTATAGAAATAATATTATAATTCAAAATGCTGATTGTTCGCGTTCCTTGCTGCACGAATGCTAGCGAAATTCAATCAAAAAAAGAACCCCGTCACATCCGTAGTCACACACTCACGCGTACATTATATAGTTTATTTATGAATATCGATACCTCTAATTATTGACATATGTGGTTCATCCGATACATGTGTAATATTGATAAATTATTGTAATAAACTTTATAAACTCATAATATGTATACCTACGTGTATATGATAACGGTAGTCAATTTAAATGTACGTATACCTACAAGATATTCGTCGTTATTGGGTATTATACAAAAAACCTAAAAACTCTGTTTTTATTGAGATAATTTTTAAGCTCTTTATTTTTTTGAAATAGTAATATATATTTTTAATTTCGTATTCTAAAACAGAATCTTTTTCTAAAAATTTTAATGTTTAAAAATCAAATTTTCAACGAGTAGTTAATTAATTAAAACAATGTTTAAAATTAGTGGGATACTGATTTATGACTACAGGATTCTCTATCCGAGCACATATTAACCTAGATTAGCAAATTTTTAAATATAATAATAATATAGTATTGCTTCAGACGCTTCAGTTTCACGGTTTTCTTAAGATTTGTGAATCACGGCATATATAAGCTTATAATAAATAAAATATAGTCCATAATACTTATAGTTATCACATGCATATATATTATATTTATAAATAACGGATGAACACCGGTATATTATATTGTGTATTTAACTATTTGAGTATTTCTAATTTCTAAGGAAAAATAAATAAATACAATTAATTCAAAAATGCAATGATTTTTTTCAACTATTTTAAATAAAATACCAAGTTATGCATTGCGCGTACTAAATTAATATAATTTAAAATATTTGGCTGAGTGGCTGACGTATGAAGTATGTAAGAAAAACGTAACGCAAGATTTTTTTTTCTCTTTTTTTACGTCTAAGCGGGAAAAGTATCTATGTCACATATATCCAAAGCAACTTGACCAACAAATTAGCAAACGTGTTCAGTTAGGAAATTATTTTAATAGTGAACACTCTTAATGTTAATAAAAATTGCAACATATTGATTTTTAAAATTAATTTTCTATTTGGAAAATTATAGATTAACTTACAACACCTACAGTTTAAACATATATTAAGGAACATTATAAATCGTATAATAATATTATATATAATATATATTATATTATATTGGTAAAAATTGTTATGAATTCACACGTGCATCTATAAAAAAAAAAATAAAATAATTTTTAAAACGAGAGTGTTTATATTGTTTAAATGATGGTCGGGCAATTCTTTATATTTCGCTATACAGCTTATGAATCATTATTAAACATAATAATAATATAAAAATTTGATGAAATTAAGTATTTACTATATTGAATACGCAAATGTTTATTTTATTATACACTATATATATGTATATGTATTTTTTTGCATCTGTATGTACTTATACTCATTTAACCACAAATATATTTATATATATAGCAGCCAGAATCTTATGCAAATAACCTACATTTGGCGCATTTGATGGGCTGCTAACTGTTTTTTTTAAGTCCGCACGTGTCGCAAAGAAATGTCGTACAAGTTAAACACGACAAACACAAAATAAAAAAAATCACAACGAATTTTTTTTTAGTAGTTTGCACAATAATAATTTATGCATGTATAATACTCATAACGAGTATAATATATTATGATATTGAATAAAATATTTTCACTCTTACAATTTTTAGGAAATCATAAAAAAACCCTGAATTAATAATTTAAGAAAAAATATTTAATGCAAAAACTTGTAAATAGAAAAATAAAATGTAGAATTGAGAAAGCTAAAAATATAAAAAATCATTATGTAGTACGTTATTAGATATTACGTCTCATAATATTGTGTCCTAAAGATACTATTATATAAGTAATGGCTGTTTGGATAGTATTTAAAGGGGGCTTTGCTAATTTAAAAATTGTGGTAATTTTTTAATTTGTGAAAATTTCCAGAGTTTTATAAAAAATACTAGATCATATGTATTAAACCTTTTTATATTTTTGTAAAATATTTTTTAAGGACTATAAACTTTAATAGGGGTATATATTTTAATAACTAAAAAAGTAGAAACTACTCATTCAAATTTTAAATGCATCGTAATTATAATTTGCTTGATAATTTACACTAAAAAGGTTGATTTTCATTTAAAAAATAAAGTTTTTATCGCCAAAGCTTACATGATAGGCTCCTTAAATAGTATAAAAAAACTAAATAATAATGTAAAATAAACACCAAAATTTAGAATTTGAATTAATTCATTATTGAAGGAAAAATGAGGGGGAAGCATTATTAGGATTGGTAAATGATCCTATTTATGTATTTTATACTGAGTCATTATTTTAACTTAGCTAATGACCTAAGTATAATTAAAGGTGTACCACGAATAATAATAAAACATCTTTTAACAGTAAAATAAATAAATAATATAAAATATAACTTAAGTACCTATAATAAAACAGAAGTACAGAACTTATCCTCTTAAAAAATATGTTTAATATTTTTAATTCAAATTCTTAAACATTATTCTTCAAGAAACATTACAAATTCTTGTACAATATTAAAAACTAATAACAATTATAAAAATAAAACACTAATCCATTCTAACGTATTTAAGAGAAATAATAATTATTTTATTTTATAGATATACGTTATTATGAAATAAATAATTAATAGGAATCAAAATTTAAAACTATAATAATAATAATTGAAAATGAATATACATTTTTCACAATTTACAAAATATTCTCAAATATTCAAAAAATAACTTTTCTACATATTTTACTCTAATAAAAGTTTATATTGTATTATGTGCTCAGTAATGAGTAATGACTAATGACAATATTTAAGAACCTAAATATGCCAACCTCAAACTTATATAACACATACAGGGACATTGCAGCGTCACCAGCTTTTAATATCTATGACTTTGTTCTGACACCATTATTCTCGGCTATTTACTAATTTACTACGGAATATACGCTTACAATATAATTCTGTCATAAACAATACGCGATACGAATAAACGAAACCGTATATATAGATAATAGGTACGCGTATTTCTAATAAATTGTCTTCGTCTTCGTTGTTATACGAGCATTATTGTAAAAAACAAATGGAAGACAATAGCACCTAGATATGTGCAATGAGTACAGAGTGGAAGTACAAGTATTATATAGAATAGTTTTTTTTTAAAAATATTTTTCTCGACACGTATGCATCATGTGGTTTTGAATAAAACGCGTTCCTACTATGCGTTCAACTTTGAAAGTCGCTTACTATCAGATTCCATATCGTCGCATCATCGAGCACATTAAACGCGTGTACACAATAATGGAGGGAGTTTACCAATTGCCCTTAAAACGATCTTTTCACAGTACATAAACCAAAATTAATTGTGCTCGATCATTTTAATGGTTGTTAGACCAATCAATCGCGCTAAATGGTTATTTAAATTTAAAATAGAAATATGTAAAAATAATATTTGTTTTATTCAATTCAACTTGAGTTATTAAACTTAATATAAATAAAACATCTAATAATAAACACTTAAAAGTATTATTAATATAATAAAAACAAATTACAGTAATTTTACATATTCTTTTTTGCTTTTTTCTCAAATAGATTGAACGTACCTGTCCAATATTATGCTAATAATGTAATTCAGCGTTGTCCTCCTGTCGTTGATTCACCGTATACAATCAAATCCTGGCGCCACTACAGACCACGGCGGAATACCTGTGCTGTATTATAATATAATTTATAATAAAGTGGATTCTTCCATTTTTATCTCTTTGTTAAGCTTTTAACTTCCTCAGCGATTTAATACATCTACTGCTCACTTTTATATATCTCATTCCACCACCAACCATAAACATGATCAATGGACCCGTTGGACAATTAATGTCTTGTGCCAATACGGGATTGCACAATACACAATCACGTTATAGCTTATTTTAAGTTATTTTTAAGTTTTAAGTTATAAAAATGAAGAATCCTTTTTTGTAATTTTTCTTATGACACATATAATAGTTATAAAATTATTTTATATGTGTTATTATTTTTAAATACAAAATCTAAATGTATACATTTTATACTCGTGTAATGAAGGGCACATACTCGTAAAATATGTAAAATAATATTGAAAAAAAATTCACCTTAAAATAAGAAAAATTGTTTCCAATATGTTTAATCATACATGTATACCTATATATCCTTCATAGTTCGCAACACGATCCACAATTATTTTTATTGGAGTTCGAAATTCCCATTGTAAAATTGTGTATTCTTAATGATATACCACTGAAATACTGAAACACGTCATAGTGTAGATAAATGTGCAATGAGGCTGAAAGTATTTTATCCTCCTAACAATTTATATCATAACCATAGAAACGTTCAAATGGAATTTCCTTGACGAAATACCAACCATCATAATAAATCAAATAAAAATAACATAAATTTAGATCAACAACTTATTAATTTAATCTAAGCTTTTACGTTTTTAGAGTTAAAATTATATCTTATACACGATGTTTTTTAACGCGAAATAGTTAGAAAGCAACCAATCATTTCTAAAAATTATTAACACTTTTTTTAAAATAAAAATGTCAAAAATTAAAGTTTTAGCATCTGGCGTAGATGAAAGTATAAGTGTTTTCACAGGTGCCCAATATTCTATGTAATATTGTTTTTTAGTTATTCACTGCCTATGGTATTTTTCATTTACAATAACTCTAAGGTTTCAAACAAAAACATTTGATTTAACGTTATAATATATAAATATATAATTAATATAATTAATTTTCCCGTACATATATTTCCTAGATTCATATTAAATATAGCAAACAGAATTTTTTTTATATCATAATATAAACCTTTATCAAGTGGAAAATTAATGCTCAGAAAAGGGAAAATATATAATATTTGATCTTTTCATTCCGAATTCAAATAAGTAGCTGACACTTGTATATGTATCTACTATCTAGATTACTTTGATCTATCTTGTATTTGTATCTAGACACTTTTTTTAAAAATTAATCCGTATCAGTATAATATTCAGCATATTAAAAATTAATTTTAACATGCGGACACGGGTCAGGTAGATAATACATTAAAAATACCCAATGGCGATTAACTATTTTATAGTTAGGTACTTAGTAAACATAATACATTCTTATATTTTATTTTATTAAACTATAATGTGTCATAAACATTATAAATATTATTATTTACTCATTATTCTTAAAATACTATTTTTTATTGATCATTACTGCGTATTGTGTGTATATAAAATTATACTTAAAGTCTGATATATAAATAATGTTTATTTTACTTTAACATTAACATATTTATTTGTTTAATTTTAATATGTTAAATTTTTACACAAAAAACAGTTTGTTTTTAAATGTATCTTAAGGTATTCTTAATATTATGCTTGTTATCTTGTATCCATATCTAGATACTAATGGAAAGTATGTTATTACAACACTGTGTATTGGATATTATTATTAACGTTTTGTAGACATTCGTATAATAATATAAAAAAATATATATACACAAAAGAATTTAAAATAAAATAGATCCTCAAGAAAATGTATACGTGTTTACGACTAAAACCGTATGTACCTTTTGATAAATGTAACGTGTAACGTTCGAAACCGATTCGATACTTTTAACTGCGAAACAATCAATTGCAATAGAGCCTCCTCTCTTAACGAAAACCTTCCAAATAGCAGATATTTTTTTGAGGTGTTACAAACTATAAACTTAAGTCTCTGAATATTGAAAAAAATTTCAGCGACCAATTATGTCCGGTATCTAGAGGTTTCGCTATATTTTTAAAGTAGATAGGTATTTAATTATATCACACAGAAATACACTACATCCAGAAGCTAAAGTAAATGTGCACAACGATATAATAAAATACATTACGATTATGACGTACATTAAATGTTTTATACTGAACAGCAACGGCTTTAAGAAAATAATTGTTGTTATACAATTGCACAGTATGGCGATAATTAGTAAAAGTGTTTTTATTTCTGTTAACGATTTTGAGCGGCAGTCATTATAACGGGTACGCGTTATTATTATAACATATTATTATTATACATTGTTTGTAGTCAACAAAAACGCTATTACGACAATTAAAACATTTTATGCGCGTACCTATAGGCGGCGACGAATAAGTCTGTATTGTTTCACGCACAAAACGAGCGTATTTTATTGTTTTATTTTCGGTCGCGCACTCGTACTATTAAAATCGAAAAAATTAAGAATATTAAAAAAGCCGTATCGCGTCGTCGCGATACGCGTACCGTTTTTCACAGGTTTCAATAGTCATAATAACACCGTGTAATAATCATTATAATATTAATAATACTGACGGTTTACATGAATGTTATTACTACCATTTAAATAAGGTAAATAAAGAATACAATTAATACGATCGAATAGCATTGGTTATAATTCTGATTATCTGTTGTCTTATCCAGTGCCGAATTTAGAACAAGAGCTGCCCTAGACTCTTTTAAACATGCCACCCCTACATCAAGAAAAAAAATATAGTGTTTATTTCTCAAATTCATGGATATACTTTTATGTTTTTTTAAATATACATATTAAATATTATATAATATTAATTTAAGCAGTTACATAAATGCATAAAACATTTATATAATTTTTTTCCATTTCTTACAAAATTTGTCGTCTTCAAAAACTTTACGTCCTAGACGTAAATCCTGCCCTGGTCTTATCACATGTCCGGTGTCCCTAAGTCCCTTCGAGTTCGTGTCCGGAGTATTAACGGTGATATTTTTAAACGTTGCAAAACAGACACATAATGTTATCTACGACGTCTAAGTGATTTATATAATCATATTGATATTTGTTACGAATTCGATATCTGTAAAACATATTATTGCAGTATACAATACTTCATAGTCGACTTTGCTCAGAATAAATGTGATTACCTATATGATATGTCTTCGTTTTAGAAAAAAACACATTGAAAATCTCTTGTTTGAACTAAACAGTAAAGAAATTAACCGATAAAAATATTTTTCATTTGTTTAGCAAGTATGATTGATCAAACAATTAGATATCTGATCAAAGATATAACATATAAAGAATGAAATTGTATCATAATTTATAATTTTCTATATCCATGTCATACATCAAATTGATACGATTTTCTATTATTTATTTTTTGATTAAAATGTAAATAATATAACATTTAGTATACTACCCTCAACAATGCAATATTTTCGTATTATGATTATTCAGTTATTTATACATCACATGATAACATTCACGAAATTATTTTATCTAATAATAAATGTTTACCTTTAAAGAATCCCTTTATGGCTCGTATATTATAATAATTAGGTACGTGTCGAGTAATGAGTATGATATATGTGCAACAAATATTATAATATTATCGTTTATGCATTATTACGTATCGTATGTCGTTTGGATACTACGTGATGATATGACCGTCGCATTAATCATCAGTAAGGCTCGGAAGTTGTAGGAGCTAAAAAAAGCAAAATATGTATGCAAATATGCATGAAAAAAATTAAAAAATATGCATTAAAAATGATGTTAAGTATGCAAAACAAATTACTCTAAATTTAAAAAAAAAAAATTACATCAGATGTTGTTAATAAATTAATAAAATAAAAATATACATAAAAACTGTTTATAAATGAAAAAAAATTATAACTGGTTGGCATTTTGACATCTTATTGAACTGGAAATATTATTAGAAATATTGTTTCAGTATTTTTTAAATCGCGATAAATACTTTCGTCAATAATTTTGAGTTTTATATTCAATATTAATTGAAATATACAATTTTAAGAAAGAAAAAAATCAATTTTTTAGAAAAATATGAAATAGGTATGCATAATATGAGAGCATAAAATCAATGAAATATGGTACCTTTTTAGCTAAAATTGACAAAATATGCAAAATATGCATTTCCTACAACTTCCGAGTCTAATCACCACGTATCTATATACCACACCTAGCGTCACGAAATATCATTTATACACAACTTCGTTGTCCGTACAGAATGCATCCGTGTTAAATTTGGTTGCCTAATGCTAACATTTAGTGTAACGCGAGTGAATAAATAACAGTTTTGATTTTCTGATTTGGTGTATTAGAGCCATTAGGGGTGATATTTCTGATATATCAACTTTACATAGTTGTCCCACCCAGCGTTGTTTATTTTTAATCATTTAACAGCAGCATCTTTTTTAAAATTATTTTATTTATTTTTTTGTATTGAATCAATAAAATTTGATTTCCTTTTCATTCTGAACCAAAATCCAATAACTAATAAAATTTCATTAGTGTAAACTAAAAACAATGAAAAACTTTTATATCGTTATACTACATCAACTTATCACTAAAATACTAATTTCTAATAATAACTAATAATTGGTAACATTAATGAAAAAATATATATATATATATCTTTAAATGCGTACTTAAAAACTAATAACTCGATTTTTTATCAGAAACAGACTTAAAACCTGCTCAGTAATGTATTATTTAATTTAAAAAAAAAAAAATCAAGATAATTGGATGAGTAGTTCAGAGATCATACATAACAAAGATTTCTATTTTTACGATTATAAATAGATGTAATATTTTTTGTGTTCCTAATGCCTATGATGCATATTATAAAACATAATTTTGTATCGAATAATTGTGCGTTGGTTTTTTTATTTAATTATCACGTTAACACAATATACACAATATACCATATCAACGTTAAACACAAGTGTTAACTCATTTTTTTAAATATTTTATAATTATTACCAATTGCCTCAACACCATACAGACCCAACAACACCTTTGGGGTCTGGGCCCGTTAAAATCATCCACGCATCACCTATATTTTAGTGACATTATTATAAGTAGCTTTAAAATGTTAACAACTACGTTAAAAATTATGTAAAAACATTACTTTTTCTATTAAAACATACATTTATGTGGCCACACAAATCTAGGAAAAAAGCAACGAAAATCACAACTGACTTATTTATCTATAAAAATGAATCGAATTATGTTCTATAAATTATATTAATTACAATAGTATTTTTTTCTTTAATAATTAATAAGATTAGTGATGTAAAATATCCGAATTTTTGGATATCCGAATCCAAACTTTAAAATCTAAATTATTCAAATTATCCGAATAATTCGAATAATTCAAATTTTGACATACCTCATTCGATTATATAGAAATGTTTTAAAAATATGTTGATCCGGTTTATGCAATAGGTAGTACTACTAGTACCTAGTTAATAATATTTCATATTATCATAGGATATAGATCATATCTTAGCAAATATTAAATATTTAAATAATAACAATAATAATTTCAATGTTTAAAATAAAAATTATAGTAAAATTAATTGTATTAATAATAAATTTTATACTATTATACTATAGTCTATAAACATATAATAATAATTTTTAGTAATTATAATTTAAGCATGTAATTATTATAAATGGAATACACATAATAATAACTAAAACATAGTTGCTTTTATATCTATCTAGTTATAAATATAATATATTTATTTAAAAGTATCAAGGCTGATAAAAGAAATAGAGACATTATATTTCTCTTTGGGGAAAGAATTATTGTTATAGCAGTAGAAAAAAACACATTCTGAAGACAATGAAGAAGCCTATACAAAAAATATTTTTCGCAAGAACAGTGATAATGAAGGATATGTAAGTTCACGTGATATTCACCACAAACACGGATTATCCATTACGATTAATGTATGGTTTAGTCAATAGTACCTTGAAGATTCATCCTCAGAATTTAGTGAAACTACTCCCAATAAATTATCCAATACTAAATTTTGTTTGAAACTAGAAGTATTTTCATTTTCAGATATATTTCTAAGCATACTGATTATTAACCTGCATGTACCTTTGAACAATTTTTTGCATTGTCATTTTTTGTATACGATCTGATAATTCAAATTGTAGATATTCTTATATTTTGGATCTAGTATGCTTGCGTTTTGTGATATGCTTATACTTCCCTAACGAAAGTTTACATTTAATGTCATTACAGCTGTAGTGATCATAAAATCGGCAGGCGGCAGGTTGATCGTTAAAATAATTTTTATCTAATCAAAACATAATATAATCTAATAATAATATCCACAATTAGATTAAACTTACATTGCAAAAACGTAATAAAGTCGAGTATGTTTGAGATAACATAATATTATCATCGATAAATAGTTGCATACTATGATGATAAAACCGATATAATTTTACTGACATTTTGAAGCTAAACAATTATTTTTAAATTTCAAGTATCACCGACTTCAATAAAGTACAGGTGCATCTATAACTTATACATTAATAACAAATATTTAAATTTAAATAATTAAGCAACAAGTTACGAATTATTTGGATTATTCGGGTATCTTAATATCTATCAAAGATTATATTGTAGAACCCAAAAGTTATGATAAATTAAAAATAATATAGATATTAACGTATAGTAAATGACTAAAAAAAAGTCTCATTTTATGGTAAAATATAGGCACTTTGTATAAATCCCAAGGTGTACGCTTCACTTATAAAAGACATTAAAAAATGTATTTTGAACTTTTTCAATAAAAAATTAATTAGTTTTTAAAATAATGTATAGCTTTTAACTTTTTTAAGTATAAAAAACCACTGTATCTGCATATAGATTCTAAAGTGTAGACATGTATAGTATCCGTAAATAAATTCAATTGATTTCAAGATATTAAACTGTTCATCATGTTTTTTATTCAATTTATGACATTTATTGGCATTTTTCTCAGGAAATTTTTAATATTTTTATGATCAATATTTTCAACGATTAAATCTAAATAAACTCAATAAAAATAAGTGTTATTTGTGTTATGAAGGATAAAGATATATCATTGAAAATACTAGAAAGAATTGTCTTCTTTCCCTATTGTCGGGTCACGGTGTCACTAACATCGGTGCAACACATTCCGAAATATATTAGTAAACCATAGAGCGTAGACGGCTCGATTCGTTTTATATTGTTTTATTGATTTGTTACAATAATACTTATTATTATAAAAATTCTGGAGCTTTTTACAAACATTTATACCCATTGAAGTCGAATGGCGATAATATGCAGTGTCATTGTCGGACCATAATATTTGTAAACGTGTTTGTGCAGTTCAAAAAACATTCCTGACGTGTATTGTTCGTATTTAGACCACACACATTTGCATCCCTTATGCAGTATCAACGCGATCATCCTGGTGACACGTCGACTTCCGCATTTTAGAATCGTAGTAAACGTCAACGATGGAGGAGGTTACCTACCTATAAGGTGCATATACATACATATATCGGATATGTAAAACCTTAAAAACAATGGAATGGACAACGCGTAGTACAATAGTTCATTGAACAACAGTGATTTTTTCCACGGCAACACTGCCTCTCTCCGATATAGGTACTTGTCTAGCTATCTCTAGTTAGCTCTGTATTTGTGCAGGGTACCTATATCATTTACCTCTAATATTTATACGCACAATACAACTCAGTAACTTTGCAATTATTGGGTGACGATGGTGAACAAAAAAATAAAATAAAATAAACCAAGATTCAAATCCCGTTATAAATGCATCAAATGATATAATATATATATATTTATACATATAACTCTATATATTATATAGAGAGAGGCTTGGTCTTATAAATGGTAATTCGCCGTGGTTGGATTTAAATATATATATATATAAGTAGAGGAGCCCGGTCTAATGATTTAAATGGAAAATTATTAAACACATACCCAAAAAATTTTTAACAATAATTCAAAAATAAATAAGTAATAACTAAAACTGATAACAGAATAAAATAAATATGATAGAATTATTATTGCGTTCGAAGAGACCAAAGAGGCGGTAAAAACTGTACTAAAACGAGCGTTATTATATTAAATAAATTTTTCAAGATTCATTAATTATTCAATCAATTTATTGACAGTAACAATGCACAATATCATTGACAACAATTTAAACCCACATAATATATGAAACGAAAATAATTCGAGCATTAGCCGTTGTTCTAAAACCCCGGTCCCAATAAACATAAAAAAAAAAAAAAAATAGTAGAAAAGCGAGAGGCGTAGGGGACGGACCCGCTGCACACGATCTCGTTAAAAAAAAAAAATTTTTTAACTAGCTGAACCACCACATAACGCGCGGTGTTAGAGGATTTTTTAAAAATTAAATTAAGCACTATTAAATAATGTATTGTTCGTTATTCACGCGCACAAAAAAAGACCACGTGTTTGTATATTTGTAGTTTACAGGCTCAAAAATTATTCGACCGACTTTTGTGAAAGTTTCAGAAATATATTGCTAGTAGTTTAAACGATGTGATATTCGAAAACAAACTGAGACCAATCGGGAACGATCATGACGGTCAGAGTAGTTGACAAAACCTGTAAATATGCCGATTCATCATCTGTATGCATTGAACTACGCTAAAACCGAGATACGCCGACGATATTATTATGTATACACGGCACGTACGCATATTTTACACGTCCGCTCGTTTCTCCCTCGGACGAAGGGCGGTTATATCCCCGACGTTATGTGGATAAAATGCGAAAAGATTTTGACCGCTGCGGCGTATAGAGAAAATCCGACTTGTGCACCATTATTATTATATTATATATTATATATTATATTGAGAGAGACAAACCCGATTCCTGGTATATCGGTTTGACGTAGGGTGGGTTCGCCCAGCGGGAGAAGACCAGCCCACACGCACGACACGCGCATGGTCAGCGTTTTATAAATGACGCTTAAGTACATCGGCATAATATATATATATATATATATAATTATGTATATTTTATATATAATAATACGTGCTCGTATTCGTATAGGTATTATGTACAATATACATCTGGTTAAGGGTTGGCATATATACATACATAAACATTTGCTGTACGATATTGTCACGTCCCGTGCGTGTGTGAAGGCCGGCCGAACTATGTACATGCATACATATATAATGCGGATAATATAATAATATATCATCGTATATATCGACACTCTGCGCACTTGTGTGCTATAAAGACGCCCTTTGTGCGAGATAAATCTTTGTGTTTTTCATTTCCACGAAAACGTTGCTATACGTTTTTAGTGCGGTGTTGTTTACCGATAAATACCTACCAACACACATAATGACGACAAATGACAATATATAACAATCGTCAAGAACAATCGTGGAAAATAGGTATATACAGTTTAAAAAACTGAAAACACCTACTGCGAGCACAACACGCACGTTGATTTTCTCGAGACCATATACCACCTCGTAGTATCCGCATTATGATTCATCCTAAACATTTAGGCACACAATGAGGTTCGGGTACGAAATAAAAACCACACACATATTATAATAATATATAGAGGCGTATAGCAGGGAAATCGGAATCGCACACCGTCCAAAGACGTTTGGCGGCGCGAAGTGTGTGCGGCGCACTTCCGAGCACGTTTTTGGTCTTACGTTTGAACAAACAACAGCACGCACGACGTGGAACCGCACCGACGCTCAGCAGGTAGTACTTTTTTTTTATAGCATTTATAATCAAAGGTGCGGTGTATAGGTACGTACGGCGCACTACTTCAACACACTATACATTTACAATAAATGCATAACATACCAGAAAATTTCCAAGTATCCCGTTGACCGTCCGGATTATTGCTTTGGAAATCGTTTCGTATCGCATAAATCAAATATCCCGCAATACAAGTTTTAATACGTATACGGTTTCGTTATGTAATGCATATTACCACAAACGACGCTCTCGCGGCGCACGTACGTCCGAAATTATATTTTTTTGCGGTCTACCGGCGATTTTTGAAGTACTATTATATATTATTATATTCGTAGCGTGCGTTGACGCGGCCCTTTTCTGAGTTCACAACTCGTACAGTAACAATAAACAACCTTATTGGCTTACCACCTACGGCCGACACAAAACAGAAACGCGCGACACGTAACAGCGATAAGCTTGATAATTGAGTTAGTTAACGTTTACTTAAAAAACAATTTAAAATTGAGACATTTACTAGGTAAAATGTTACGTATAT
This sequence comes from Melanaphis sacchari, assembly GCF_002803265.2. Lineage (NCBI taxonomy): Eukaryota > Metazoa > Arthropoda > Insecta > Hemiptera > Aphididae > Melanaphis > Melanaphis sacchari. Next base: position 1,169,923 of record NW_020271162.1, on the reverse strand, counting down.
TATACAAACATTTACAGTAACGATTTATCAGATGTTGCGTTAACACGGCTTGTGCCCTGTTTACATACCTAAATAGACTTGTCCTGTAAAAAATCACTGCACCAAAACAGTAACACTTGGATGTTTACTGCAGCCATTGAAAGGACAGAAAAATGTCTTAAAATAAAAACCACGAACACTATGTCACCAGTTAGCCGTTGAAGTGATTGTCGTGGTAATCTTTCCATATTGTTTCTTATTTTTTTGACAGATAAAAGTTGCTGTTTTCCGAATTGATGTTAAGTGTAAACCTAACAATAAAGGAGAGATATAGTATATGTATATCTTATGAAGAATCTTAAAATACAAAAAAAAAATCTAATCACGTTGAAATCATTAAAAAATAAAAAATGAATCTATTTTAGAATCGAGAAGTCCACGTGCATCATTTATTATATTAGTAGAGCTAGAATTTTGATGACTTTTGCATTTTTTTCTTAAAGTGCTATACAGTTCTAACCAAAAACTAAATTTGTTTCGTTAAATAGCAATTTAGAATGATGTGTAATTTTCATTTTGCATTTTTTAGGTCATTTTTACAAATATTACGTTAATTTTGAGGATTTAAACTTATTTTTGTTTATTTTAAGGTTTTTTTTAATATGTGTTGTATATGTAATCCAAGTAGCCTTCTCCAGTCCATTGATATAGCAAAAGTAATATAATTAATTGTCAACTCAAATTTGAATATATTTGTTTAATTTACTTTTTAAAACAAATTTTTACCTATTTTTTATAATATAAAAAATGAATAAATAATAATTATTTTTAAATTAAATTTTTTTGGCTCATCTATAAGACTATAAGTACATTTTTTAGTCATCTGAGTAATTTATTAAAGTTTTTAGGTCATTTTTGCATTTTTTTTTTTTTAGAGCATTTTTGTATATTTTTTGGTTATTAAAATCCTAGCTCTGTATATTAGTATTGGTAATATATCTATAACTACTCTTGTTCCTACTAGTATCGAATTAGAATGTGTTCAGCTTCTGCTGACATAAAACCTTAACGAAAAAGAAGACTGGGAGTTGAAATATTGAGCGCTTTACTACTTCTGAGATTAAATTTTCAGAACACAAAAAAAGAAATGATTAATTATTATTTATAAAAATATAAAGTTCCATAATATGTTATTTAGAATTGATTGTTATATATTATAATATAGAACGATACAAAATAACAATAAATATTAACAATTATATTTTTTAATAAATCTTTTAATTCTTTTAAATTTTTCTTCACTAAATTTTATAATAATTTTAAGATCACGTAAAAATCGCAAAATAAGTTCAAGATTGTAATTATTAGTCGCGGTTAAGGTATTCAAATGAGAAAAAAGAAAAATGGCTTTTAGTATATTTTAAAAATTACACAGCGACAATTAACCACCCAAATACACTGAACTCCAATCTTCGTTCTTTTTTTAACCCTATCAATCTACTATATCGTTTTAAACGCCATTGGCCTGTACTAAATAATTAATTTAACCAATGATTTCTGATTAAAATGGTGTTATTTGACACTATCTTCTATCAAGTTTTCATGTTTTTATCATACATTTATAAAATGTAATAGTTACTGTATAAAAAATGTATTCAGATTGTAAATACAAAAATATTTATTTATTTAATAAAAAAAAACAGTACATTTTTCATAGACTAAACTTTTACATTTAAAATAGCTCACAACGGGAATAATGCAGTTTGAAAATGACTGCACTGTTAGACACACTTTCCATTTACACCTTAGAATTATTCTCTCTTATTATTCACAGTACTTACGTACAACTTTCCACATGTATGGCACTCTTAAATGTTCGTTATTATGTTTAAAGTTTTTTTATGTAATAAAAAAGTAGTAACAGACTCTTCACTGATATTATTTAGTCAACACACGGAGACTAAACGGGTATCGTGGAATAGTAAAGTTGAGCTGCAACCTTATACATACTACATGATATAGATAATAAAGTAGACATGTATTGTAATCTTATGTGATTATAAAGTATACTAGTTATAGATATATCCCAAGTGGCTACACGCAATTAAGGATTTACTATATCATCACTACTGATAATATTAAATAATAATTTTATAGATAGAATAATAACTTTAAATCACAATATGACAAACATATTTTAGTTATTACAATTATGGTAAAAAAAAAAAAAAAATAATAAAAATAGTTCATATCGAATTGACTAACGTTTTTTTCTTTATCGCGAATCGTATATATCCATAACAGTACACAGCAACAACAATCATTATACTTAATATAATCTTCGATTACAGTATACCGACGTACGTTATTGTATTAGGTATAGGTTCATTTTTGTCAAAAAATCAATGCAGTCATAAATATGCCCATGTATATAAAAGAGAAAAAAATAAATCGTATCATTATGTTCTCAGTGACCATAAATTGATAAAAATCGACGGGTGTTTGCAGTAGCAGTAGACCGTAAATCGGAATATATATTTTAAAATAACACCTTTTGTTCGTTGTCCCCAACACGTGCAGGTAGTGAGTGAGAAGGTCTTCGAAAAATTCCTACTAAAATAATATACGAATGTAAACGTTTTTATCCGATTTTCGGGCTGTCTACAAACGACAATCGTACAAACACCATAATGTATCATTTCCTTTGTATAATATTATTTAGATACGTACTATACAGTGTGTATAGTTACAACACAGTATGGTAGAAAAAAACATTTTACCGCTCAGTTAAACGCGTCTTATAATCGCATGTTTTTTAAAACTTCTGGAAAAGTTAAGGAATATACAATTGCAATAATATACAGAACACAGACACGACTTGTGATGAGTGTGAATAAAAGAAAAAATAGAGGTATTTCTTGATATAAACCGTGTTTCAGGTCAAATTTATTTCGAATAAAATAATTTTTTCCAAAGTAAATTTCACATGACATTTTTTAAAAGTTCAACAAAAGCATAAAATACATACAAGTATACATATATGTATAAATATATATATATATATATATATAAATATACACACGTAAGATAAGTGTACATGAATATATACATATATATATATATATATATCCTTCAAAACTATTTTAATATTATTATACAAAATTATTCATGAATAATTCAGTATAATACAAATGACATTTTTTTTTTTTAACACATTCAAACATTTATTTTGGCACTTAAAGACTACTTAAAAAAAAAATGAGAAAAAATAATAATAATAATAATAATAAATAAATAAAAACGGGTCAACAGGTTTAGTTACACACGTTTTGCCACGCGTGTACACATGATAAAAAATACATAACAACAAAGCGTAGGTCACTACATATTATATATTATAATATTATGTATGCGTGTGCGAGCGCGTGTGTGCATTTCAGTATAATCCCTCGACCCGCGACGGAGAAGTGGTGTGTTCTTCGTCTGGTGGGTGGGTCGAGAGGGTGGTAAAAAAAAACTGTAGTCTCAGCGCGCCGGGTGGTAGCAGAAAATCGAACCCAAAACAAAACTGTGACCGGTCAGTATTATTTAGAGAGTATATCAAAAAAATAAATATTATTAGTCATTTAATCCGACTACTTAATCTATAGGAATGTAATAAAAAACAACGATCGATACAAAAATCAAAATCGTTATATAGCACGTATACGTGAGCAAAAAAATAAATATTAATGATGATAATTATGTTAAAGATGGACTGATAAAACAGCAGAAAAACGGATTTAAAAGATGAAAAAAGGTCTATCGAACGGAATAACAATTTTGAATCGGGGGCTATTACGGAAAAATTTTCTATTGTAATACTATTATTGAGCTATTAACGCACAATGGTGTCATATCTGTATTCTTCTCACACACTTATCACATACGACTTACACACACACACACACACTGGCGCAACACGGAATTATTACTACGGCTTAATACAATAATTATCGTATTTTGTAAAAATAATAATAATAATAATAAATAGATATTATAATAACAACGATAGGGTTTATTATAATAATTTGTATAATAATAGGTAAATATGTATCATGTAAATTTAATTTTAAACATAATATTATCATCAAATTATGCATGTATAATAATCAATATTTTATATAAGTAAAAATAATAATAGTTATTATTATTATTATCATCATGAGTTTTAAAATATATTATTTACAACACAGTTATATATCAATCATGTAATATAAATAGGAAAAAGTATGAGACAAGTATACGCGCGAGTAATACTTATTAATAATATTATTAATGCGAAACATTGTGGAGGCAACGACGGTGGATACCGCCGCCACTCCAATGATGTTCGTTATTCGATAACAAAATATTATCTTCGTCGAAATTAAACAAAACCCAGCATTACTGACGAACAACCTAATATCGCCACATAAGCAGTTGTAATATTAGTTAATCAATAAATCATAAATTACCAAGCAAAATTTAAAAAAAAAGTTGGGCGGCCCCGACACGCACAGTAAAAACATATATCATAAGACTAAATATAAATAAATAAATTATTAGTATAACACACCATCAAGTTATCGTCTTATATCGCGTAGAAGCTGAATCGGGACCAAAGTCATTTTCCACGAATTCAGATTCGAATTTGATATTTTAAAAGCAGTTACTGTCTTGCGCGGGGGTGGAGGGGGAGACAGGTCGGTCGAGTTGGCCCCCTAATACATTAGATTACATCATAATTATTATTAAACACAAATTGATTTACACTTACAAGGTTTCATGGCGATTTAATATAATAATTTCATTATCATCATATCGAAGAGGATAATATAAATGTATAGTTCAGTATCTTAGTTGTCGCGCACATGGTGCAAATGGCACACACTATCGAATATCCACGGGTCTTTGAAACGACGGATTTTACACACGGCGGTGACGGTAAGATGGAGATGAAAATTTTGAATGAATTACAATTAAACGGAGTCGACGGCGACATAAAAAAAAAAAAAAATAAAAATAAAAATAAATCAAAAAATAAATATATAAATCAACAAAGACCGGTTGCTAAGGAGATATGGTGAAGGGGGGAGGAACTTAACAACCGCCACTCGGGGCGGTAAAAAATTCAAATAAGGTACGTTTCGCAATAAAAAGGCGCGCGCACGCACAACATTAAGGTAAAAAATAAATCAAACGTTGGCATCAACAAAACCGTATCAAAAAAAAAAAAAAAAACATAATAAAAACCAAAAATCAGGCAGGTAGGTAGTGCGGGGTATGGTAGGCGGTGCGAATCTCAAAATCGTTTCAATGAATGTTGGAGTTGGAGGCGTTAGGAACTTGTCTAGTCGGATCGTTTTCCATGTCGGACGACGTGGATCCGGGTCTCTCCTGTTGTTGTTGCTGCTGTTGTTGCTGTTGCTGTTGTTGCTGCTGCTGTTGTTGCAAATGCTGTTGGTGTTGCTGCTGCAACTGTTGCAGTTGCAATTGTTGGTGATGGTGTTGTTGGACAGCGAAAGCGGCGGCGGCAGCCGACTGGTGGCTGTGGTGATGCTGCTGTCCGTGCGGGTCTTCAACGGTGCCGGCACCCGCGCCGCCGCCGTTGTTGTAGAACGAGAATGGCGACGGGAAAATGCTCATTGGATGGTGCGGGTACGGTCCCGCTTTGCCGGAACCGGCGGCCGGCGGATAAAACTGATTGTAAAACGAACTGACCACAGCCGCGCCGCCGTTCTTGTTGTGCGGCGACTGCAAGTGGTGCTGCGGTTGCTGCTGCTGGTGCAGATGCGGTTGCAGCGGCTGCTGCAGTCCGTTCACCGCGTTGATGTCGCCGACCGCGGGCGGCGGCGAACCGGCCATCTGCGACGACGGCGACGGGGAATTACCTGCGCCCGACTGGACCACGACGGCCTGCTGCTGGGCCACGAGCTTGGACAGGTGAATGGGATCGAACGACGGCATGGCAGTGCTCAGGTACGGGTTGACGAGTCCCGCAGACGAGTAACCGTCGAACGAGTGCAGGGCCGGGTGGTGGCCGGTCGAGAAGTACGGCATCGGGAAGTTGAAGTTGGCCGCGCTTCCGGGACCGCCGCTCGCAGTCACTACCGGAAAAGCGTGAAAGTTGGCCTGTTTGTGGTGTGGCCCGTGGTGATGGTGCATGTTGTTGTTACCGGCGGACCCGTGCAGCATGCCACCGTTGTTGTTATGAGCGCCACTGATGTTGTTATTGTTATTGTTGTTGTTGTGCAATTGGATCTTGGGTTTGCGCCGGGGCCGATATTTGTAGTCCGGGTGCTCCTTCATGTGCAGGGCCCGCAGCCGCTTGGCCTCGTCGATGTACGGCCGTTTCTCGGTCTCGTTGAGCAATTTCCACTCGGCACCCAGACGCTTGCTGATTTCCGAATTGTGCATCTTCGGGTTATCGTGGGCGATGAGCCGCCGTTGGATTTTCGCCCACACCATGAACGCGTTCATCGGCCGCTTGATGTGATCGGCCTTGCCCGGAAGCTGCTGCTGTTGCTGTTGCTGCTGCTGTTGTTGCTGCTGCTGCTGGAGGGATTGCTGTTGCTGTTGCATGACCACGGCAGTCGGCGGCGACACGGACGATTCGAGCGCGCGACCGTGGTGATGGTGATGATGATGGTCCATTATGAAATCGAAATTACCCATGTGCGGAGCGCCGTCCATGACTGCGGAGAAAATACGACGACAATAAAACGCGTTTGTCTCCGGTGCGATTGCAGCCGGCTCTGGTCGATTTGGTTATCGCGACGATATGATGTTATCGGACTAACGCGCAACGCGCGCGCTCGACGTTCGTCGGATAATCGAATGAATATTTTACACCCGACGACGGTGTTCGCTGTACGAGCAGAAGACGATTTAACACAATATTAAACGATAAATAATTTATGCGGACACGAGCTACGAGACAATTACATTAAAGACACGAACGAAAAAATAAACATCGAAATGTCGGTCGACGGCCGTGCGGATGGACGGAGACTGCACACCAAGCAACGACAACCGGACGGGACACACGACGACGGACGAATGCTGACAGTGCGGTACGTGCGACGGGACTGAGGTACTGAGCGCAACGGCGGCGGCGATGTTGCTTCGCATGTGCCGTCGACGGCGGCGGCTCACTGTAGGCGGTACCCGGACGCCGGCCAATCAGCACGCACAGCCGCTTCCCACTGCCGCGCCACTACGACAATCAATCATTATTTTTCTCTTTCTTTGCTCTTCCTCTTCTCTTCCTTTTCCACCGCCGCCGCCGCCCTTTTCGCGCGATTCTCCGACTTCTTTTTCCTTCGTCTCTCCGCTCGCCGGTGCGATAATTATTATTCCCATTTTATTCTTTTTACAGCGTGTGTACCATACTGACACGAAGTCGTCTCGTGTCTTGTGGTTTTACGGCGTAGATACGCCAAAACCCATTGTTATCGCACTTCGTAAATGGTGTCGTACGTCGACGATACTCTCGATAATATTATATACACGAACGCTCACGGAGTATGCAGGCCATCAGACCCGGTTTGAGAGATAAGACGACACAGGCCCACGACTAGGGCGGCATTTAAAATTTTTTTATAATAGATAATTTTTAAATATTTTACATGTAAGGGGTGGCAAAACTCAAGCGTGTTTAAAAATTTGAGTCGAGTCTGCAGGCTATGCGCTTGGACATAGGTAGAGACACTTTTTTCGGGTGGATTAATACGACGCGGACAAAATCCCGAAATAACAGTTAAAAAATAATAAAAAATAAAAATGATATAATAATACAATTGTCGAACAACGATCGCGGTTTGATTATGATGTGTGTCTGAAAAATGTTATGAAATCATATCTTTTTTGATACTTATACATATTTATTAAACAATATATTCTATATGATTTATTTTTTAGCGTAAAAAAAAAAATGTTGACACACGTTTTATTATTTTCGATAAAGAAATAGTAATAATAAAAGCGATAATCGTAGATATTTTTCAAACGATGGCTTATTTATTCAGGAGTGGGTGCACATTTTATTAGCCGCTTACTCTGCAATACAAATGTCAGTGCACGCCTTTGCTTGGTACGTGAGAACGCTTTATTGTTCCGCCGTATTGTAATATTAATGTTTGGCCTATGGCAGAGAACGATGATTATTTATATTATTATTTTCGCGGCGTCGCCGTCATCATATTATTGAGTAATCGTTTCGCGACAAATAGTTTATTAAAAACACAAAACAAAAATTCGTGTTATACCTTTTAAATATTGCTAATAAGTAAAATGTTGGGAGATAAAATAAAAATTTCTCATAGATAGTAAGTTAAATTGTTATTTCGACATGTAAATTTAAGTATAAATTTAAAATAATATTCATAATTAATATTTTCAGTACATAACTAAAAATGCATTTTAATGAGTACAAAAAGCAAAAGAAAAAAAATTGTAGGTAGGTATATAAAATACAATCAAATTTATTATCGAGTAAATCGCAGATATTAATCAATATAATATGTACCTATGTTATAATAATAATATTAATATTAATTTATATTATATTGTATAAGAACTTCCAAATTTCTTTGTTTCATTTTAAGCAAATTAATTATTATTTATTACCTATTAAATGTTGAATGTCAATATGTCATTAATGTATCGACATCAGCATTCTAAATAAATCTTTCTTTGTACAAGTTAACCATTTTACGATAAACGTTTAATAAAATACTAATCAGTTATATTTTTCTAGGATGGTGAGGCTAATATTCCGTCTTACCTACATCCCCCTCAATTGGACATCCGTAAATATTGCTGGCAAGCAGGTACATTACAATGTAGTGCCCAGTTATATTATTAACGGTGATATGGCGAATGGATGATTGGGAGGCAGCCGCCTCTGTTTTTTTTTTTTTTTTTTTTAGAGGTGTTGAGCGGATGAACGTTAATGACCAACGGATCATAATATTTTAGTAATAACTAATATATTAGTATTTATTACGATAATATTAATTTGTAAACGCCTTTATTAGGTTTTAGGCGAGTGGGCTGGCGGAATATTAAGCTATAGCCTTTTAACAATAATTTCAAGTTCACAACGCCATAGTTAAGTAATTAAACGCATAATTTTTAAAATGATAGGTAATTGGATTCATCTTTCCGCCGAAAATGATTGTGAATATTGTGAATTTTTAACAATACGGCAACGCGTAATATTCGGTCAGCTTTTCGGCAACAATATCGGCATATTATTATACACTAGATATTTGCATGATTACGTTACTTATTACTATATAGGCAACCAAGCAGGTACTAATTATAGCACTATACAATTAGATGGTTATTCTATCTATCTATAGGCTTATGTGTAATTCACGTGCGCGTGGACGAGAATTTTAATTTGAATCATCATATTCACGATATCGATGATATTGTATAATTTAGATTATTAATAGGTAAAATACCGATTTAAACATTTTTTGTATTATTATTAAATTCTTAAAAATAAAAATAATTTAATTTATGTTGGTTCTTTAAAAAATCGATACAATTTCTTTGTTCTACTTCGTAAGCACGAATGTAAATATTAAGTTTAAAAACTATAAAATTCACCGTATTTTTTTAAAAATGTTACAACGTTTTAAAACAGTTCAAGAATTTTGTTTGTTAGTATGTAAATAAAGTCACGGAAAGCAGAAAAACAATATTTGTGTAGTTCAAATACTAGCCTTCGAATAATCCCATTAAAAACAATTTGTTTAATTTTAGCGTTTACTAGTGAATATTAGTTTATAATTAAACATACGTTATCGATCGATAACGGCGTGGCTATTTATCTGCTCGATTTACTAAATGTGCATCGTGCATTGGCCATCTAACATAAAATATTCTGTGGTTAATTTTAACCAAACAATAAAACCACTATGATTTATGCACATCTTAGATAAATCAAAATATTTTAGATTATTAAACGAAATTTCCTAAAGCTGCAATTACTAAAAAAAAACCCGTTGGGAATTATACAAACAGCGACGTTGTTCATGTTCACTATTATTATATATAAGTAGGTTGTAGATATGTACTACTAGGTACCTTTTGTCTTCTGATATAGCATTTGAGTTTTTTTTTCATAAGATTAATAGTCGGACTACGAGCAGAATTTCTTTGGCGAGACTTATAATATAAAATATTTTAATAATTTAATTCATAATGAAACATTCTAATATAAAATATAAAGATACATCTTGTTAGTTGTCGTCTTGCTATCTCGCTGTTGTAATATGACTACATTAAACACAAAGCATAAATAAATGCTATGCTGATAAATGTCATGCTATTTTTCTCCTCGGAATTAACAAAATAAACAAAACACAAATGTGTCAATGTCGATAAAAATTTTTAATTAAAAATCATAGTTAACATTTATTTAATTTCTTTTTAAATTGAAATGGAAAATGGTTTGTAATTAACTAGCATAGTAATAGTGTTAACTGTATCAGTGTGATAAGAATCAACCTGTATGTATTTAAAACGTAGTGATAGTTTTTATTAAAATTTTTCTTTTTAATATCATGTTTATTGTAGATTATTTAATTAAATGTTATACTTATTCAATTACACATTTCTCGTAATTATTTCGTTGTCACATAAAAAACAATGTTTTTGGAGTTCAGATCTACGAAAACCATTTTTCAATTATTATACATTGACAAAATTATATGGTCGACAAACGCGCCAAAATAAATATTATTTAATCATTAAGAATCAACAACAAATAAAACAATTTATTACAATTTTTAACTCAGCATTTTTATTGACCTTATGCACACTATACTTTGTTGGTTTTAATCAAACGGTGCAAATAGTGAAATCGGAATACAGAAAAAAATACATTTAATTTTTTTGGAACCACATAATATAATAATGTAAGTAGATTTATAGACGTATAATATATATATAAGTGGATGTGCTCGGATTAGATAAATATATATACTTCAATCGCACAATGTGACAGTAAAAATGTTATGAAATATTAATTATTGTGTACCCTGTACCAATTTCCTGCAGATCATTTGTAGGATTATATTATATCCTACTTAAATAATACTTAGGCGTAGACAAACTAGACATTGGTATATAGTATATACCATATACCAATACTCTATATTATAGTTAATAAATTCGGTTATAAATTATAATATTAGTCATTAGGTTCATCTCGAGGAAAAATAAATAGCAGGTAATCAATGCGATCATTCATTACTATTATTTATTTGTTTATATAAAAAAATTAATTTATTAGTTCTAGAATCAGCATTATTACGCGGCAGAACCATTTTAGTGAACCCAAAAAACAGTTTTAAGCGTAAAAATATGAGAGTTTTTTATGAAAATATTAAGTTTTAAAAGAAAATATGATTTACTTATTTTACACAGGAATATAGATGATTACATAAGTAGAATGTTTTTAGCTAGAAGAATCATAGTTTATTCCTATAAAATAAAAAAAAAACGGTTTACCAAATATTTTAGAGTTTAATTCTCTTGATATGTAGACTAATAAACTAGTTTTCTTATTTTTTTAAATTTTTTTATTTACAATTGCACAACAAATAAAAAAACTATGTAAATACATGTAAAAAAAAAAAATTAATTATAGATTATAATAAATAATTTTATTAATTATTAGTTTTGTTATTGTAATTAGTTATATTATTTTTAATCCAATATTTTATATATTTACTCTCAAAAACCAAGTCAAATGGTAATTGAATGACCTGGAACCCTGGGATGTCTTTTACCATATACCTATCATTTGGTAAAATTGCATTGATTGATAGGAACTTATGAACTTTGGTATATGCTTTTTATTAATACCTGGCGTTGTGTCAATATTCTTAACCATAACATAATCACCTTCACTTTTTTTTTTTTTGCAGTACAACATTTATTGTCTACATACTTTTTATTTTTTAATTGAGCATCTCTAATATTATCATAAGCAATTGGTCTCATTACATCAAAATTACTATCACTAACTTCATCTACAATGTTTTCAGTTTTCAACACTTTACGCAGATAGTCATTAGTTTCTTATGCTAATTAATACTAAATAATAATATACTAGAAGTGTTCCTAATTAACATATTATATGTATTATTTATAGCAAGTTGGACCTATTGCAGAGATTCATTTCAGTTCTTACCTTTTTCATGCATTAATTAGGGAATCAAATTTCTAATAGTTCTGTTGTATCTTTTAACCGGATCATTAACCTGAGGAGAACCTACAGCTATTTGTACATGTTGAATGAAATGTATTTTACAAAAATTTTTGAAATATTCAATGTAAAGCTTATTCCTCTACCAAAGATAATTCTTATTGATTTGCTATAATAGGAAAAATATTCAATAAGCTTTGTACATATCTCTATGAATTTAACAGATCTGACTGGGTATAATGTAAGAAATTTACTGAAAGCATTGACAATTATAAATATGTGACAGTAATTTCCTTTTGTAGGATTTAAAAGACCATAATGATCTATGTGTATTGTGTGGAATGGTACATTATTTTTATCTACCAATTTCAATACTTCAGACTTTTCAGTTTTAAATGAAAATTATATACATTTTAAACAATTATTAGTAAAAAGTTTAATGAGTTTAGACATATTAGGAAACTAATAGAAATGCTTAATAAATTCAATAGTATGATTAATACCAATATGTTCCTTATCATCATGGCATGATCTTATAACATGGTTACAGATTTCTGCTGGTACTTACATAAAATAATAAACGCCCTTTACATTTCTTATAAACTAATCCATTACAAAGTTCGAATTGTTTATGTTTGAAGTGTTCTAGTAATTTAATATTTTTTTTTTATTTTATGATCACTACTTTGCCTGATTAAAAATACAGCCTTTAAGAATTAACAAGTGGTTCCTACTTAAAACATTGACATGTTGCATTTGTGTTTCAGACTTATGCTCAATTTAGTAGTCATATTTTTGTAAGATTAACACTAACCTAGCTATTGTTAGGTTAATCTTTCTTAGCAAGGGTTATAGCTACACTATTGCAATCAGTAATAATTTTAGATTTTATTGTTTGAAGGTAAACACAAAATCTTTTGATAGAGTCAATTATTGCCAATATTTCCAATTCATAACTATGATGGCGCAATTTAACTTCAGTAGTATGGTGACTATAAAAACAATTTCTATTCCCCTGTTTTTGCAATAATATAGAACTGAATCCATGGCTGGATACATCACAATGTAATTCAGTTTCAACAACAAGTTACAAGTGTTCATTTAGTTTGGTTTCAATAAAATTGCTTCAAATGCATTTATTTGATCATCTCCGAAATTAAAATGAATGTTATCTTTAAAGTTTTAATAATTGATACAATGGCTCAACTATTAATGCAAAAATTAAGAATAAAATGCTTAAAGTATTAAGCTTATCTGATAAGGCTTTTTAGTGCTTTAGTACAATTTGGTACAAGATAGTCTTTTACAACTACTACATTTTTTGGGTTAGGTCGAATACCTGATGCATCAACTAAATAGCTTAAATAAATTATTTTGATCTTAAGAAAATTACATTTATCTAATCATTCTAATCTCAACTGTAATTTATACCTATTCATTAATTTAAACACATGGCTTAATGTTTCTAACTGGTCTTCTAATATTTTAGTTGCAATGACAATATTATCAAAATAAATTATGATTTTACTTGCTTGGATAAGTTCACTAAAAATGTTATTTACATATCTTTGGAATTTTCCTGATTTCTTTTTTACTAGCACGATTGGACTACTGTACTAAGAATTGCTTGGTCTAATCACTTTGTTTTCTAATAGTTGATCTATTATTTTTTGCAATTCATTTTCTAAAAAAAATTTAATCTAGGTTGAAAATAAAAAACATTATTATTTTTTAATTTGATTTCTAATAGGTCATTAATTATTGATTGAAGTTTTGTTTGATATTCATTATTCAAATAAAAATGATTATAAACCTATATCATACAATACAGTCTTAATATTTTCAGGTATAGACAAATTCAAATTAAGGTAAATGCCATTAGATTTCATGTTCAAGGCACTCAGATTTAATATCTCATCAAATGGTATTAAATCACTATGTTTCAATTCAATTTCAAATTTACCATTGTTATTTCCAAGTATAACTTTAGGATGAGATAGAAAATTTCTATCTCACAGACAATCACATATAAATGTGTTATCTGATACAACATTCAATTTAATATTTATTGGATCACCAATATTAGGTTGATTAATATCTGCATAAATTTGATTTAATACTAATTTAGACATATTTATACCAACAATACCAGTATTGATTGGATCTATAGGAGACTTAAAATTCTAAAGAGACTGCCTGTATTTACCACAGCTAAAATATTAGGAATACAATTACCAGCTATTATAATATCAATACAAATTACATGTGTAGGTATTACCATATCTGATGGTTGCAGAATCATAGTTGCGCTACTTGATCCAACTTGATGTTGAAAATTGGATTGAGTTGAGATTGATTTTGTGGAAAATGAGTTACCTTGTGTTTAGATGATCCACATTTGAAACAGGAACCTTGTAGACGTTTTGGTTGAGTACATGATGGTGATAATATATGGTTCAATGATCCACAATTATAGCACTAGTTTTTGGTTTTGTTTGACACTGGTTGGCATTAGAATTTTTAACAAAAGGTTACTTTGATAATGACTCTGATGAAGATTGAGTTATCACTGCTGGCTTAGTCAATGTAGAATTGGACACAGGACGCTCATTATTCTTAAATCATACTTATCGAGAATCATTAATTTTAGTAAATGTTACAATGTTAGTTAATAGCTAATTTTAATTTGATTGAACTACAACTTAGCAAATACATACAGAAGTTATGTGAAAAAATACCTTAAACTATCTGCTATTTGGATTCATAAAATGTTAGACTAAGTTCACAACACATTTGAGCTTTGCCATGAAAGTATTCAATTGTTGACTCACTTTTTTTTTTGATGTCATGCAATTAAAGTTTCAGGAGGTCAGCAACAGACATTTGAGTCTTGACGAAAATAGAAATGAATTGTTGCTCAAAATTAGTCCAGTTGACAAATGAACAAACAATATATCAATAATTACGAGATGGTCCATTCAATTTAATCCAGACAATTTCCAACTTGAAAGAGTCTGGCCAATTATATAAGTCAGCTGAAGAATTTTTACTTTGAATCCACTGAGACGCTTCAGTAAAAGATTAATTTTCCGTAAAAATTGGCAATGTACCTATTACGAAAAATCTGGCATAATATAATATCCGTTCGATCCAATACTTTGTACTGAAGGTGGACTTGGCGTTGAACGTTGTTGGGTAAGTTGATTCAATTGAGACACAAGTAAAAGGTTTTGATCAAGAACAGCTATAAAAATATTATTATTATTATCTGTTAACATTGTCGAAATTATTGCTGCTGTGGAGATTGCACTGGCGGCGAAAATAAACTATAAAGGCAAACTGCTATTATTAGCACTGATATCAAAATGTTGATTAGTCGGTAACTGATGTTCTGGTCGATGCTGTTATGCAATAGCACTGTTCTCGCGACCAAGCGCTTGCGGTTCAACGGCATCCGAACAACTCTATACTCGGGAAGCTTCTAAAACTACGTTTTCAGACGACATTTTTTCAATTGTTTTTCTTTTTCGTGTTTGGACAGCTTACGATTGAGGTTCCGTCTGTCCAGCGATCCCACTTCTGAGGTTGTAAGGGCTCATAAATATTTCAGGGTATAACAACAAAACACAATTACATTACAAAAAATAAAATTTAATGACGACAAGGCGCCGGACCAATGTTGTGACGACGCGCCCGTGCGTAGAAGTAGAACTATAAGCAAAACATACAAAAATAATAATAATAATAATCGAACGGTATCGTGTGGCGGGAGGCACACAATATTACAGGGTACGTGAGTACATTATCAATTAATAATAATATTACTACATTTGCTACTCCAAAACTTTTCTAAAACGATTGCGATTTCGTACAATACAACCGTATTTGTCTCGACTTTGTCGTAAACCTGCGATTGTTTCAACTCGGAATAAGATTATAATACATTATAATGTAATTTACCGCGTGTGCGTAAATACGACTGCAGGTATTATAAACGATATTCCATACTGGCATACTATATGCCATTATTCATTTAAAATGAAATTGCATTGCGATTCATCATTCGTAATAATATATATATATATATATATATATATATATATATATATATATATATATATATATATATACGGGTGTATATTATGTCTAAATATAATCGTAAAGTACGTTTAATTGAAACCACTGTCGTGTGTATAATAACACCTCGTTGTCTCGGCCCAACCACTTCATTCGCATCACGTAACTATTATGGCATTGTACGTATATTATTATATTATAAACCCAACCCATACACCGCGTATGTGTGCCTACATAGGTATAACGTATAATATGATATTATGTCATTATTATACTCGCGACATCCATTATATTATCAAAATATCAACATGATAATAATATTGTGTGCTATATCTTATAAAACTACTCAAAACCCACATTACGCGCAACGGAGAGAAGAAAAAATGACACTGTAATAATATTAAATGATTCCGAACAGACGTTTCTAATACTTTACTTTTAAACCCTTAACATTTAAACTTGTATTGTTTTGAGTCGTTAGTCGTTACTCGTTGATAATACGCAATAATGAATTAAAGGTCGACGTGCGATTTGTGAGTTCACATGTTGCTTAGTAAGGAAATTAATATATTGCCATTTTATACACTGAGGTGTTGATGTGCTTTTGCATTTTACAACAAAAAAAGTTAAAAATCGTTAACGGTTACAACGCAGAAAACTGACTAGGGTCCATTATTTATTTAACAGATATAACGGGCTTGCTTCCAAGTAGTGAACAATAATAAATTATTTATAAATTACAAGTTTACGTTAACGCTTCACGGAAAAACAGTTGCACTTGATACGCAAAGGAGTCCTTCATTTCAGTTTTCGCCTGTAACTATGTATGCCTATATATAGGGACTTAATTCTCATTTCAACTATTTAAGAATTCAAACCTATGCGAAATCACAAATTTATGCCAAACTTTATTTATAAAATTTAAATTATTTGTGTTCACCGTTCGGTAATGGTAGTTTTTATTGATCTAGTCCAAGAAGTCACCTGCAGTCGTATAATACAACGTTAATCCGTTTATCAGTATGTTATTATTACCATTTTATTATACTGTTATATCGATGAATACATCTAGTTACTTATGAAGCTCAACTCATTCATATATTATGATTGTAGTATAAAATACATAATATAACTTTATTTATGGATTTGTATAATAAAATAATACTGTATGTCTGAATGGGTTCTTTTATATTGTCTACAGTTATATTATTCTAATACCATTTATATTATGTTAAGTACCTACATAATTATTTAATTGTTTAAATTAAGTATATGGGTACAGATAAGTAGTGTAACGTTATTACTTAAAAAAAAAAATGTATAAATGATATCATATAATTTAATAACTGTATTAACGGATTTCGCCTGTATTAAAATTATTCTATCTCTCTATATCGTTTTCCGTGTCACTTCAGTTGAAAAATATAATATCTATGTATATAAACGTAGCAATAATACAACGATGGTTAGGTTATGAATTTCCACTTCTTATTCTGGACAATTTTTTTGTGAACACAAACAACTGGAGACAACAGACAGATTTAACAAATACTTAAAAGCTGACATAAATCGAATATCGTTAAGGTTTTAAATCTCTCCTTATGTGTTTAATACCAAATTATGACCAGAATTAAAAAAAAACATCCTCTGATAAGTCACACAACTAAGTTGTATGGTATATTAATTTAATATTATTATACCACACAAATGCGATGATTTCCTCCTGTTGATCACTTTTTAGTAGTTTCTATATGTTATGTGAGATATGATAAATCATAAACACGGTCAACGGCTCCACATGATAATTTTTGTACGCGCGCGGAGTTATAATATTTAATGTGTAAGTACCTATAGTACTGTACTACTGTCTTACTATAATATTA
The DNA here is from genome assembly GCF_002803265.2 of Melanaphis sacchari. Taxonomy (NCBI): domain Eukaryota; kingdom Metazoa; phylum Arthropoda; class Insecta; order Hemiptera; family Aphididae; genus Melanaphis; species Melanaphis sacchari. Next base: position 1,151,737 of record NW_020271162.1, on the reverse strand, counting down.
CTAGATTATAGACACGGAGTAAACTTATACGCGTAGTCGCGTGTAGGCATTCGGTTTTGTGTAGTCGTATCGACGGCAATTCTACACCAGAAAGCAGAAACTACGATCGACATAATACTCTAGTAAAGAAACAAATAAAATATAGGTAGTATTATAAGAACCATTAAAGTTTTTGTTCATTACCTCTTTTTTGTTGCATTCATCAAGTGGCATTGACATACACGTGTTTTTCGTATGTACACTACATACACGATAGGTACTCTTCAATATGCGTATACGCTAGGGTTGCCAGATTTTAAAATCACCAAACCGGGACATCATATATTGAATAACTTTTTAGATTCTGAACGGAGTGATTACTTATAACGTTATAACTTAACCGACTAATTGCGAATAAAAATTGTAAATATATAATATTATTTTAAATAACAAGTGATTTCAAATAAATATAAAATGTGAATTTTGTCACGGCTAATGGTTTGCGGTAATTCTAATTGTATTTTATCTTACCCCTTGGTATCCGTTCCAACCCACAACTGAAGATTATACCCGACTGGTGCATGCTATTTTAATAAAAAAATATAAAACGCTGATCTTCGAACAACATATGGCATTATAATAGTAGATATCTAAGCCTGACCCGGTAAAATATAAAAACAAGACGTATAAGCATTACCAGAACTGTGAGCTTAAAGAAAAATACATTATTTTTAGCCTACTGTAGACATTATACTATTAAAGCTTCTTTAACACAATGTTTGAAATAAGTAGGTACTAATAAATTCAATTTTAAAACTTTTATTTTGCATTAGAACCATTAATTTTCTTTTTGGCCTTTTGGGTTATTTTTTTAATAGTATTTTAAACAATTTTTGTCCTTTAAATATTTCATATAACTACAAATTCTGCACGCACTTCATACTTAATTAATAATATCATTGATTACCAAAAAATGTTTATGATCAATGATATTATTAATTTTAAAGTCTTACACTTGATAGGTATTGTTATAGTTTTTTTTTTTTTAAAACAACGATTTATTTTTATAAGTTGTATTAGTTATATAGTGCACTTTTTACTGTTATTTTAGTTTATAATTCACATAAAAAGTTTTTATAGGATTTTTACTGGATTTTTCGTGTTGTCAAGAGCATTTTTTTAGGGTTATAAAACTTACATTTTAAATGCTCATCAACAAATATTACTTACTTGTAACAATTATTATTTAAAATACGTCTTATGGATACCGGGATACACGGGCGTATGATGTTTATAAACAGCCGCCCGACTTGCGGATTACTGGAAAATATCGAACGGACGACAATGGGCGCCGTCGCGAAACAGTACCTATATATCATCGATTCGCCGGTAACACCGCGCGTGGATCTGTACAAATAGTATATCATAGCAGCAACGGCGGCGGCGGGACAACGGCAAACGGCGTTTACCATTATACACCCTGATGGCTGGTTTTTATTATTATTTTGAGATTCCGAAGGACGACAAAAGTTAAACGCGCATTAGATAATACATGGGTACGCGCCGCGTTTTTCGGGGCACTGTGCGATTTCGACGATGCATAATAATATATTGTCATTGCGCATTCACACGTGCACCAGGATATTGTTGAAATAACACACACACACATAGATGTGAACATAATGCTAAATAACGTACTTAGAGGGAGCGAGAGAGATGACACACACACACACACACAAACTCGCGCGCGCTCGCCCGCCAGTGAGCAGATAGAACAGTGCGATGGCATCAAATAATATATTATGTACATAAAACATCTGCTTAATTATACGTGTACGGCGCACATATTATTACGTATAGTTGTTACCGAACCATTGTTGCAAACAGAACGATGATGCGTGTGTGTGTGTGTTGCGACACTGCACATAAACATCATATTATATACACATGCAAACATATAAGTCCTGCGACGAAACACGCAGTGATCCACTCGAAATGAAAAATAAAAAAAATCGTATTGAATGAGATTTGAAAAAAAAAAAAAATCGAAATAAAAAAAATTCACGTGTAAACACCGTAGAAAACACAAGGGGCAGAAGCTTAGGGGTCAAAACATATGTTACAAATGTGCGCGTATTGTGCGTGTCGAGTGGCGGCGGCGGCGATAACGATCAATTACAAATCATTTTCACCGGCGTCAATGAGCCGTATGCGAATTAAAACTATACACACACACATAATATATATTATGTATGTGTGCATGTGCGTGGACGAATATTATAGCCGTTGTCCGTGTATTATATATATATATATATATATATATATATATAAATAGGTACAATAGAGTATAATACAAAACGGTATCTATATGGAAATAGGGTGGGAAAATCGCCGCATAACAATATTAACACAGTAATATATTATACGTTTATATACGTTGTAATATTATATTATAATATTATCGCGTGCGTCTTATAGTATTATGTGCAAAGTTGGAGAACGTTGTAACTGTTGTAAGTCAATCACTCGGAAATAAAATTGTACCTACATATTTTAAAAATGTGTATATAAAGTATATAAGTTTACATATACCTACTGATTTTGGATTGTGGGCTTAGATAGAGGCTGAACAGTATTTATGGTTTATATACCTACCTGCGGTGCGAGGCGACCGCCTCGGCGGAGTTTAGCTGAGTACCTATACTATCTACCTATGTGTGGTTATGTATACTTATACGACATATTGTCATGCACTCGTGTCACTCACGAGCGAGGCACACTTGAAAGTTTTGATGAAGTAATCGTAAGGATTATAATACTATTATTTATTATTGATTTGTCGGTGAAAATATTCGTGTGTTATTAAGTTATTGCAATGCATAAATATATTTACGTTTTATTTATTAATATTATGCAAAAGACGTTTTATTCATTTTCAATTTACATTTTTTTAATGAAAATTGTTTAACACTATATTATTACAACATGATGTTATTTTCCTGCAAAATCCATTCATATATAAAATTTAATTATAGATTTATATTTACTTACCGTTATACGATAATTATATGTGTTCTCACAATACAATCCGTCTTAATTCGAAAACGCAAAATACACAGGTTTTCGCGTGTCTATAAAGTTTGGAACAGAATCACCAAATGACGGTTCACATAGGCGTGGATAAAATTTATCTGACCAGCTGGTCGCAGACAAGGTATTTATAATTAAACTATTGTATTTCTACGGACAATTGAATGAGATTTTTGTTAATTTTATTTTAATTTTTTAATTTTGCCTTTACTTTATTTAAATACATATTTATATTAATTATCATATTTTTGCAGCCCTTGAAAACTTCTTGATTTCCAAAAATATGTTTGAGATTTTTGTCTAAAACGTTCATATGTCCAGTTAATAATGAGATTGTATCTTTTTCATGTCTCCTTGTTCTGATAAACGTCGAAAAAATTGCTTTTTTTTTAGTATTCTAGTTACGTTTTATCAAATATTGTAATTTTAAATGAATAAATTATGATAAATGGATAATCAAATTGATATAAGTTATTTACTATATTAACAACTTTCGATTACCGTTTGATTTATAATCGAAGTTAAACTAACCATTTAATTACACTTTATTAAAGGAATCAAAGCGGTATACTAAAAAAAAATTATGTAGTAAAGCTCGTCCAATTTATCTTGTCATTCGATATTATTAAAGATTTTTAAATTTTGTGTTCTGAAAACTATGCTATTTTAAAAAATATCATAATATATTCTCATTTTTCATCTTAATTCTTAGTCCGTGGAGGGGTTATGATAGTTTATCAATACATTTTTTTTTAGGCTACCGTTTTTTTTTAAATTTTAACGGTTGCCAAGTGTCATTGGAAACTGGACAGGTTTTAACAATGTCACTATAGTTATATATTATACGTGTTTTCTAAAGAAAAAAAAAGTGGTAAATTATTCAATAATTGATACATTTTATGTACCTATTTAGATACATATTATTACAGATTTTCATATTAAATAAAATAAAAATACTATTATTCTTTTAACTATATAGTAGCTTATAGTAATCAAGATTATTAAAAGTTACTAAAAAAATACTCAAAAAGATATCAAAAGAGTTTGGAGCTCTATTCTTTGTGAGCACTCGGATCCACGCCATCTTAATATTGGTCTGTTTACATATTAGTTTGTTTATAAATAATAACAATAACACTCATTTCAATACGATACGACACTTATTAAGATTAGGAACCTAAATTAACCTAACCTAAGTCATACCAAATCAGTGATGTAAATATGTCGTTGAAGTACGAAATGGACGACCAGGTTAAAGCAATTATTTTTTCACTATATTGGTGAGAAGTGCTCCTCCTAAGCTGCGTAAATGTTGTGTTGTATTCTTATTGTATTGCGGTACGTCATATACATCGTGTATGGTGAATTCGCTACACCGGATATAGGGCAGTTATAGGCCCACTACAAGAGTTTTAAAACTTTTATGAACCTAATAAATCCATTTAAAATAGGTTAGACCAAATATTGAATTTCATATTTAATTTACCTATAGAGAATGTAATTCAGCCTATCAAGTTAAACTCTGTAACTCTATTGTTCTATCCGAATCTATAATATTGGAATTGGAGTATACATATTTTAATATTACAATATATTATAATATACATAAAGATATGGTTTCACATTATATTTGTACAAAATAATAACAATATGACGTGTTACATATGGAATATTCCATATCCGGCAACGAATAGGACTTGCGAGTTGTGATGATGGGGGGACAAACGCACCCTTTGCGTGCGACAATCCACTATAATATATTATTATGACGATGGGTACTCACACCGCGAGTGATACGCGCGCGTTTACACTCGGGCGATTCTTTTTATCGACTCGTTAATTACGCTTGTGAACGTCTGTATGTTTACAACACGAGAGTGTAGTAATATTATAAAAATGTAATCGTGTTCGATTATTTGATCGGAGGGAACGTTTAAGAAATTTCAAATGCGTACATAAGTGTTATAAAACCAGCGCACCGACCGCGATGATGTAAATGTATAATCGAATCGTCCAGTTGAATGACGACAATATACTGTTATGTAGTTATTATTAATACAATTAGTATTTATATCAATTAATTCTACCGTGACGAAATTATTTGATTTTAATAATGTTTTAGTTTTTTGTTCGTGAAAAAGTTATGAACGAATTAACAATAATAAAAATGTTGATACTATCGAAATGAAAAAATTGATTTTGTACATTGTACCTGTATGTTTTTGTTTAATTTTAACATTTATTTTATTCACTTATAATATTATACTTGTTAATTTCCAAATATTCTATATAATGAATTATTTAAATTAATAAAATTAATTGATGATATTGTTTCAATTACAATTTTTATTGAAGCTCATAGATTACAAGTAGTTATTAACAAATTACTTTTTATTAATTACCTATTGGTTACTTTTATTTTTATATTAAAATGTTTATAATATTTTTTGGAATTTGTTTCAATAGGTTTTCATAGTCAGGCATTCAAAATAATAATTAAAACCATTTTTTGATTTTATTTGACAATTAGATCAATAATAATATGTGCTAAAAATAACAAATGGGACAATACCTGAATAAACAAATAGTAAATCATTTTTGAAATAGTTTACGTTTAGCTTCGTTAATTTTAATATTAGTGTGGATTTAATGATTGTTTATACTTGTTCTTACAGTTATCGTTATAAAAATATCAAAAATACAGCCACAATTTTAGTTTTTTACTAACGACTGAACTATTAAAGTTCAAATTTTAACAAGATTGGATATTCAAAATTCAAATATGATATTCGTATAAAAAATAATAATTAATTATCTTCAAACGATTTTTATTATTTTGTTAAAGTTAAAAAATATTTATAATTGAAACTTGAAATAATCCATTTTACTAAATATTTTTTATTTATTCCCCAATTCTACAAACTTAATTATTAAAAATATAATTTATTTATTTAGTCCTGGTAAGAATTACCTTATAGAATAGTATAAGGAGATCAGACTCCTTACTAACTGAAAACGACCCAAAAATAAGTCGTACTTACGTTTAGACATTGATTATCATATTTATATATAATCACGGTGTATATAGCTATGGTGACGGCTGATGTTATTATCTACCTTTACCTGTGTAGAATAAGAATTAAAAAAAATATATTTGAATTGTTGTGAATTGTATAGTTTGTATAATTAAGCATACATACATAAATTATATCATTTTGTTTGCATATTCATATTAATTTATATTTCTATACTACACCACGCTTATTAACATTATACATAAATATTTAAATTTGATAATCCGTTATCACTGTACCAATATTCAATACTGTATTATTTGTTAATTTCATCTTACGGGCATTTTATTATTGTAGTAATGTGAAATGATAACATTCATAGATCTAGAATTTATTTAAGTATTTCTAGTAAAAAGAACACAATATTATACAGTTATTAAATAACATTATGAATTATAGGTACATTTATATCACTGCAATTATTATTTATTATACATCGCGAATATAAGAAATTGTACATGATTGAATTTTCGAAAAATGATTTGAAATTATATTCCGTTTAAATCGAAATTGATGGCATTAGAAAAAATGGGTATTACTAATCTAACTATTTAATGATAATATGGGAAACTAAATCAACTAATCAGAAGTGAAGAACTACAACATAGACTAGAAGTGAAGGAGATGCGCATACTGTGTAAAACTAGTATAACTATGATGATACCTATCTAATTAATCATGGTATATACTATAAAATTGGTTATTAAGTATATATATTGTATATTATGCATATATAACAGACGGCCATGGAAGTCGTCGTATATTTGTTTTATACACTAATAATTTAAGTATGAATAAAAGAAGGTAGGATCGTTGATGTTTATTTTATTGGTATTTCAATTTTCAGGTATATGTTATCTATACGTATACTATATACTATATAGTGTTACGGTCAGGCGTGAAATCCAAGAAAAGTACTAAACGACGGGAAACAAAATAACATGCACACGGGACAATGGTGCGCTGGGACAAAGAAACACAATACGAACACAATGCGCTTGTAGAAAGGGATGTAATATAATAATAATATGTTTGACAATGTTATTAATGTATTCGAAATTGTTAGAAATATAGTATAAAATACATTCTTTCGCATTTTATAATATAATTGGAAGGCGGGTGTACCTGCAGTTAAAGTACATGGGTAATGCGATGTAGGGCAGATATATATTACTATATATATTATTGTATTGTACAGAAAAGGTCGGACACTCGGACACTGCATTATTATTTTATTGTGTGTATATTATATACGGGTTCTATATGAAATAGTTAAAATAATACCATAGTGCTCCCGCAGTGTTGCTGTATATAAGTTAGTGAAAAAATAATATCTATAGATTTTTCGTTTGGCGGCTGTTATTGAAGCAGCAAGACGTCCGAATCCCAATGTGTCACATGTGGCACACAGGGCTGCTTGTACTCACACACTGCGCTTACTATATAACACTTATTATATAGTAAACAATGGCCAATGTAGTACTGTATAGAAATTTAAAATTGATCTTAAGACCAGAGAAATGATGATAAATCGATCGTCTTTGTCCCGCATTGTTGTTGAATTTTGTGCGTTCAGTGACACGTTATAAATGGAAACGGCCAGTGCGGCGTACGATAATATGCGAATCGTTATAATATCGAACACATTTGACTTGTCGTACGTCCGGTTACTGCGTCGGTTTCTTACTGAAGTATAATTTAATATACTCTTGCCAAACGTTATAATGAACGAAACATGATTTGTAGATTTTTCTTCGGCCTGCTGGGTCTTCTATATTATCGTTTTAACACATTAACAATTTAACCGATGTAAAACATTTGGTATGAATTGAATACGGTCCGAATATTGAAAGCGATAACATTAACCAATAAGGCTCATTTCAATTAATGGCTGCAAGTGACGTCCAGAGCCGAAGACAAGAAATAAAATTTATCATAATAATATTATTCCCGTTCATGAAAAACATTCCGAGTTCGAAAAAAAGAATTTAGGTATTTCATGAAACTAGAATGTTTATATGATAATATATATTATATTACAATATAAACTGCCACAAAAGCTGTCGTGCACATCGTGACATAATCACGTACACGTAGTAGATACAACAAAACCCGGGTGGATGTGCTATCGTTACTAGTTGTTAAGCGTATGCATAGTATATTATTTATGTGCCTATTACAAATTACAATATAACAAAACGTCCTGTTTTATTTTGTAGTTATTAATTCATTATACTGTTGTGATGTACCAGCTAAACGGTGTACCTACTCGTCGCGAGACAATTGCGTTTTGTTCGTTTGTTGTTATTTACATCACGCGCACATAATCATATAATAGAAAGATGGGTACGAATGTCGTACGGACGTAATCGCAATTATTATTATGTTTTCATCATTATCATACATATTGTTATTGTAAAATGTATGTATTACACATACGTCTCATCAAAAGATATAATACGTTGACAAAGGTAGCCACTTACAGGGTTATGGACCGGTTAGGTTTGATTTGCATATGTTTACAGTAAATCCCCTTATACATAACACATAAATATTAAATCTATTATAAAATGATACAACCGTGCAAAATACGCTCCTTTGTTGACGAATATCATCATTCAGTATAGTAATACTGAATAGTAAGGCATACACAATACTTTAAATTCGTTAAATTCATAACGATTTTAGGTAAACATATTACAATAGAAGGTTTTGATATTTAGTTAACATAACCTGCACTAAACTGCAATCATCACGTTCAATTATTCGTACATCGACATTAATTTTTTTTGAGATATGTTTGGGGCGTAAAACAATACTATAGTTCAATAGACACCATAAATGTATAAGTGCCACGTGTGTTCGAATATGTTTGAATAAGTGAAATGTGTTTTTCGTTTACGACAATAATACGAACGACTTGAGTAATACATTTCCATGTACCCATTGTACCCTTCAAGAAATCATTGAATATGTTTTGCGCGATTTGTTTGTATAAACGTGTATCGAAATTCTTCTTTCAGCCACAATATACGATGTGTATAATAATAATTGTAAGGTTTCGCTTATTTTAATATAACCTATCCCTTGAGTGTAACATGATTTTTATTTTATTATTGTTAAATGTTGCACTGTGTAAAATCTAATTTTGAAAATTCTTTATAAGTCGTCAATGGTTCGTGAAATTGAATATGCGAACAATTTTTGATGATACACGTTTCTATAGTAGAATACTAGACTTAATTTATTTGTACGTGCAACTGAAATATATATTTTATCTTTCAGAAAAAATAAGAAATTATCACTCTATTATGATGTATTTGTATATAATATTATATACTATTTTATAGTGTGTACTCTATCAAATGTAAATACGATACTTTTTTAGATAAATCTCTTGCTTGACCAGTAAATAAACAGAGTTAAATAAATATTATTATAATATATTATATAAGTACTATAGTATAACAAATATTGTTTATTTATTTTTTTCTTTGCATTGAATTATAATTCTATACATAGGTATAAAAGATCAAATTGCTAATATGATAGCTAACGTTTGTTAATAAATACGGCACTCAAAGAAGATATAGGTAGGTGTATATTAAACCATTATTGGTTTGAGAAGAGGTTACGTCACATTAGAATGTGTACATTTAAATGCTTGATTATATAAATAAAGTGTTTATCAAAAATATTAAATTAGATGCACCTACAGGAATTAAATGATGAGTTATTAAACGGCTGTTTAATAATATTGTAATTTTTCAATCTTTGATGATTATACTGACAAGTGTATTGGCAAAAAGCGCGTATTTATAGGGTGCATTGTATAGCAAAATTACGTTTATTTCAGCAAAGTGTGCAGAGGATAAAAGAATGTTTTGATTATGAATCATTTAAAATCTTATTGTTTGAAATAAACTATCTCCCATTGGCGAAAAATAGGGTGGATGTGGGCGGCACAAATGTGTCAAACCCTCAGCGGACCTTCTAAAGGGGATCAACACATTTAACAATATGCTTTAAAAATGGGACCAGTTATACTTAAAATGTACATTCCTATTGTGGTTTATTTATTTTTTATTTTTTTAATGCATTTTACTCCCTTTGATGGCTCAAATAAAACGTTGTGAATATCTATACAGGGTGCCTTTATGCTAACAAATACACTTATTTGAATTAAAATCGTATCATTGTTCTCGAAGTTAAAATGTACTTTAGCGTAAAAAACATTAAACAGACAAGTTGGAATAAAATATTCCTTGTCCGACGTGTTTATCTTGAATGGGGTACGTTATACCTATTACGTTAATGTATGCATACGGAATTAAATAACGAAACCTGTACAAATGATTCATTTCAAACTTTGAACAACTTTTTATAAAGACTGTTTAATCATGAAGTTGTACTGTTTTAAGTTTAAAGTCTACAATGCGTTTAACAAAAAAGTAGAGATTGTTTATCTGTGTAATATATAAATAATATATTATTATAGTATAATATTATTATATATTTATATATATGGATGCATTATATCTATTATTCTACTCAAAATTAATGTTAAAATAATATTGATAAAATATAATGTTTGAATACAATATTTTTTAACATTTATAATTATTAATTAAATAATATAGATTGTTATGAAATAAAAAAAAAGAGAGGATTCTCATATATCTATTAAATTGTATTTAACTGAGTAATTTTAATAGTATTTTATAGGTATTTTAATGAACATAGATTAGATAATATGTTATATTATTTAAGATGTTTTATCAATAAAATTCTTAGATATGAAATTATATGGCTTTTTATTCAATTTAAAATAGTTAAAATATTATACTAAATGAATACCCATATTGTGTAATCGTATTATGTTATTACGAACCAGAATATACCGGAGCTTCAAGTCGAAACCTTCAACTTTTACCTACATGTTTTTCCCTACCAATAGTACTGTCACAACTACCTTAGTCTTAGTGAATTGTTTATTAACACTGCCAGGATTTAGAACTATTAAAGCTGGTATACTGTTTACATTTATCCTAAATAAATGTATACACGAGGCGCCTAGTATAAAAGTATACTGCAATTTGCAAGATAGTAAGAGTACGTGATAAAGTCGAGTGTAGGTAATTAATTTTCAGTATAAAATCTTTTTAAAAGCTTCCCGGTAGCTTTTTATCGGGATTTTATAACCGTTTTATCAGCTTACCTGTTTATCTCAACTATACTTCGCGAGGCTACAAATGTCAATGGTGAAAACCGTTCAAATGTTGTCCGTTCTTTATCCCAACATTGCATTGTATATAAATAAACTATATTCTTAATCTACTCATACTGTTATTTTCTTGTCCGATGATCGAATAGTTGCCTATATTAATTTATATTTTAATCGAAATATTGTTTAAAAAAATCTCTATTTATCTCAATTTTTTTATAAATAATTGACAAATGTTTTTATAGGTACATTTTTTTAATAACATTTAAAATTTCATAGTGATTTATATGCATCTATATGTTTAAATAAATAATTTTGTTTAAATTTGAACTTAAAATAACTATTAAAAAAATTGCCATATGATATACTTTTCAGATTCTATGGTTCCAGTATGAATTACTTATGAAAATCTTAGATAGGTATAAAAAAATGTTTCTACGCACTTTTAACTGCAAAATAATTTATTATTTTCAAGATTTTGACAAATTTTCTCAAAATTCAAAATCTAAATGTTCATAAAAAAATATTTTAAAAATTAAATAGTTAATACGTTTAAAAACATATTTTTGAAGTACTTACATAAATAATTAATCATCATATGATGATATTATAGATTCATAACTTATATGTATAAGTTACCTATTTAGTTCATCTTGAAACTTGGCAATCGTTATGATATAAAAAATACTGTAATCCAAAAATTATACTTTTATAATTTTGATATAATTTTTGGACAGGTTTTTAGTCATAACGATTACTGAGCATCAAAATTATTTAAAAATATATAGTTATTAGATATAAGCGATAAGCAGATTTTTGATTTACAAATTATTTTGTAGTTAAAGATTCAAACAACTTTTTTATTTTAACACTTAAGATTTGAAAACATGATACACAATTCCTAAATTTTTATTATTTAAATCAGAAAAAAATAATTAGTGTAGTAATAAATATTTTCTTTAAACGTTTAAGTTCAAATTTAACAAAATTGAATATTCAAACGTAAAATAATGATTTATCAAAAGATTTTGTTTTTGAACAAACCTTTAAAAGTTATAAATTTACTGTATAAATGAAAATATATACTTTAATAGAAGTAAATTTCTAAAAAAAGAGTTGTATATAATATAATGTACTTATACATATAGGTATAATATGTATCTTAGCATTGACATGCTGGCATCCTTAAATATTATATAGACTTATTATACAAGATAAATTTTTGTTTTTCATTTCCACGAAAACGTTACTATATATTTTTAGTGCGGTGTTGTTCATCAACTTGTATATATACGACGACTATAAACTTTAATGGTTGAAAAATCAAAAAAAAATATATATTAAATCAAAAATACTTATACTGAACACCAGAACACAATACGCACAGCACATTATATTAATATTATTAATTTTTTTTTTATTTGACCATCCGTATTATTGTTATATTTAGGTATATATAGATCTATATATTACATGAAATAAAAACCACCCATATAAAGGTGTAATGTGCGGAAATTAGCATCGCACACGATCCAAAAGTTTCCTGCGTGAAACTTAACGTGCGCGTTTTATACTATTATATTATATTATATTGTCTGTTAACACCTATACATCGACCATACCGTCTACTGCTGTTGGTAATTAATGATATTGGATAGACCATGTTATTACTTAAATTACATCATTGGCAGTAACATTATACAATCTATTATCGACACCAGAAGTCCAAAAATCTTTGATATTATCATACTTTAGAATCAAACCTTTATTGGAGGTATCAAAGAATAAAAAAAAGACACATTGGTCACAAAATAAACATCTATATAAGTGTCATAGGTTTAAATAAGATATTAATTTGCTTGAAGAAGTGATGACCGAATGAGCGACATTTGGGCATGTGGCCTTTTGTATCCGGTCCTATTTTTCACTAGTACAATACTAATGCTACAAGTACAATTTTTGTACAAACATATGAATCGTCTCAATCAGAAATAGTACATTATTGCCTACGAATCTTATGTGATTCTTGTACAATAAAGTGCGCGCTTTAATTTCTCGGAAATTACAAAACAAATTTAATTTGACATAATTCCATAAGCTCTTATATTCTAAAAGTTTCGAAAAGCTCGCAGATATTGTACCTTTTATGCGATTATTTGAAAGGGTGCATGCCGCGTTATTGCTCCGAGAAAATAAAAATAACATTTTGCAAGGTTATTGAGATAATAATATTTTACACCGATGATTAATGTGAACTGTTTTGGATGAAAATATACAAACGAATAGTATTAATTTTCGCATTATGCCGGAAACGAATATTTTGTGTTCAATATAATGCCATCACATTAGTATTGTATTGGTCACGTGTAATATGGTCGGTTTACAAGTCGCCAAACATATTCGTTCGCAGAATCTGTATCTGCGTTTACTATATTCTATAATCTATAATACACTAATGTGTATAATATGTATGTTGTTAATTTATCATACTATTATATACTGAAGAATAATCTTTTTCACAAAATATCTGAAAAAGGAAATCGCTCAGATGTTTCCAATTAGGTAGTTTATTTCTCATAAAATGACACTGCACGACCGTCTGTGAACGTTCAACATGCTAAATAAGGGTTCAAAAGAATTTTTTTTGTTGTTGATCTCAATGTTAAAAAGAATTGGCCTAATGGCTTAACTGCCCATATATTATATAAAAGAAAGAAAACTATATGGTATAATAAAATGTAATGGTTAACCGTTAAATTACAAATTTAAAATGTTCAGTGTTTACTTTAAAATTAAAATACCATTAGATATATTAATGTTTAAATTCACCCTTATATTAAAATTATCTACCCAAAAATCAAAATAGATAATATTGATCAAAAATGATGAAGCGTCCTTCATCGGACATCAATAGTTTGCAGTTTCATATATGTATTAAATAAAATTGTACTAAAAAATATATAAATCACAGAATATAGAATCATTTAATTTCTATTTTTAGTAAAATTTGAGGATACTACAAATAAAAATTATTTTTTAATTAAAATAATTAATGGCTTCATTACAATTAATTTACCATAATTTAATATATATATATATATATATTAAACGACTTCATGTTTTTACTTTTATTGAAATCAATAATAATTTAAAGGAACTTTTGAAGTTCTTTACATTGAAAGTTATAATGGTAATAATAAAATATAATATGTATGTACTTGTATAAAAAAAAAAAAAAAAAAAAAAAAAAAACAAGCAAATAAGTGGAAAAAAAATGATTTCCAATATGAAGTAAATTGGAATCAATTATATTGACATACTATTATCAAATATACGTAGGAAGGTTTTCAAAAACCAATTGTTATTTTATAAGTTAATTTTCTTTGATGTAGACTAAAAATCTTGAACAGTTAAATTCATAGGAATTTTTCAACTGTCCGTAAGCGGAAAATGAGAATTCTAATATACCTTTACACAGTTGTAAAATATTTTATTTCCAGTTTAGACGTTATTAATGTTTATTTTTGGAATTTTGGATAATAATGTATTTATTGAGGGGTTGCTTGTATACTAAAAACTGTTTACGCATTGAACTATAATCCGCTCATGAACCAGAGAATTTCCTTGAAAATGAAATAAATCGTAAATAATAATATATTCAATAAAAATGCACATTATATTTATTTCAGTCTACAAGAATAAAATTACTACATGAAGTTTTATCACATTTTATGGTAGAATATTTGTTTGAATTTTATTGACGGTAGTAGAATAAATTGTATACGTATACTATACATTTATCGGAATATTTTCATATTGGAGATTAAAATAAAAAAAAATAAATAGAATTCTGGGATTAAATAGTTTATAATATATAGTAAAGCAATAAAGACATATTCAATGGATAGGTGCCTATTTCAATGTTTGTTTAGGAAAAAAAAAATATCTTTTACACAGTGTGCACCATTTTTTCTCTCTCGATTCTACCCCGCATCAGCTATATAATCTGCACGCTCTATTTACAATATCGTCATAAACTCTTAGTGGTCTGGTTTTATGAGTGTTTTTTTTAACACACGTCGATTGTTCGTAGGTAATCACTCTAATGGTTATCACTCCTATAATAAAACAGAGAAAATAAAAATAAAGAAAAAAACAGATAATTATTCCCTTCTGCTATGATGCTATATTATAGTACTATTAATAAAATTCGTGTGTACGTTATTGTAAATCATTGTAATGGAAATGTTAAAATAATTTAAATTTTGAAATCAATATATGGTGATTTATCATTATAATATTGAGTTTTAATTTGTTAATTATTTTCGGTGGGTTCTTCTATATAGAAAAACACACCACACTTACATAATTAAAACACCTGTGCATATTTCCTAGCTTCATTTGGTTTCTAAAAGTAAAATGTTACTGAATTTATAATACTCGAATTGATAATAAAGGCAAATTAAATCCATCGTTTTTATTCAAAACATACCAATCGTTAGTAATATATACATTTTTTTTTTTTTATGCTATATATTATAATATAAAAATTCAATTTAAAGTATTTTCAGTATAGCTGTATATAATATATAGATATGTGCTATATACCGCAGTCGATTTATTTTTATTATTGATTTTAATTATCTTTAAATAGTTTAAATATTATACACTTAAAATGTAACCAAAATTTACCACGTAAATAAATCTAGAGAATAAAAATTTAAAAGAATCCGATAAAGAACATACAAAATACAAAACATAAAAATAAATAAATAAATAGTATAAATCATATACATTACAAAACACATATTTGACCAAAATTATAAACCGTAGCGTAGTTGGACACCTATTTGTATCGGTGGTCAGAAAAAACAAGAAACGTACAGATATTACTTTAAAATATTGAAATATTATTTTGAATATCGAACTTTATATTTGATTTTGAAAAAAATGTCTTTCATATAATAAAATACTAATACTATATAAATATACTTCAGGTGTACTGTACACCAAGTACTTGTCTAAGTGCTATAAAACCAAAATAAAAAAATAAAGAATTGTGTAAGGTGAAAAAAACTAAATTAAAATTATTTTCTTATTTTTTTTTATACAAATAAATAAAAATCAAGTACATAAATTACTTATATGGTACATAAATACCTACAATATATATACAAGATTATTATTTAATATTTTGTCATTGAACTACACTTATCATTTCAAAATCTAATGTTTTTGTTAATATAATATTTCATTATATTTAACCACTAATACTTTTAGAATTATTTTTTACAAAAGTAAAAATAATTATAAAGTGTATGATATTTTATGGTCACGACTCACGAGATTCATTTTAGGATTCTTAATTAATCTTAGTAGTTGATTTATTTTAAATTTTAGTAAATAATAAATAATTATTTTAATTTAAATACGTTAAAGTAGTTTCATAATATATTTTAGTAATTTATATGTATTGTTTATACTACAGAATCATCAATTATTTATACATTTAACAAAATATTTACAAATGTAATTATATATGTATACAGTTTACAGTTCATCAAATATACAGGGAAATTGTAAATACCAAATAGTATACTATAATTGTAGGTAATAGTTTAAGTTTATATTTATTGATACTTTTATTTGTTGTAATTAATAAACATATTATATATATATATACATAAATTTTGTCTAATTTTATTTTATTAATACATTTCGAATCAAATTAATACATTATATACCGTAACTTCATTTGAATCTAGGAAAAAAGCCAACTTCTTTATTTATAAAAATGAATTATATTATAATATTAATTTTATAATATTAGTAACATATTATATAGTAATGAATGTATTGATTTTACAATGTTTTTTTTTTTAATTAAAAACTTCATTCAATTTTTTTTGACTTCAGTAACTTTTTTAGTGGGAAAACGAATGGTTGGTTAGTCATTTTTAAAAACGTCAGAGAAAAAAAATTTAAATAAGATTTATATTATACATAATATATATTACAACGTGTACACTTAAAAAAGAATTACCATGTACAAACTATAAAGTATATATACATTATATATATATAGGCGTTAAAAATAAATCTATCGGTTTTTTTAAGATAATTTGTAGTTTAACAACAAAATACCATGTTATTTTTATTCAATTTATGACATTTGTTGGCTTTTTATTGATGAAGACTCCTTTAAAAACCTTTCTTAAGTTAAGATAGAACATCACACATTTCACGCGTTTATTTCCAAAGTTAGGATTTGTCTTCTTTTTCATTTCATGTGCAATGTAAATAATTAATTCTAATTAAAATAATTCCAAATTATATTTTGAAGGTTATATAATATGTATGTTTTAAAATAAATTGGAAAAAATGTTATCACACGGCGTTGCTCTAAAGCAAGTATGTTTAAATTTCCAGGAAATATTTACGCCGATATTGAAAAATCGAAAATAGTAATTAATGCAAATTTCATAGGCTAAACTAAAATGAGGTTAAAGCTTACTAAGAGTTACAGTGAAATAAAAATGTAAGCCAAAACTAAAACTAATCCATTTGAAATTTTTGGAGAATATATTTTAAATTAGATGATAAAAGTCAAATTCTACCTAAAGACATAATCAAGCACACACCACGAACCCAAAAGATAAATATTTAATATAGCCCCTTAGACAATGATGAAATCGTGAATTGTGTGTTAGTATCAATAAAAATATTATTAAATAAATAACACGTGTATCAATAATTATATATTTATACGAGTATAGTATGAGTACTAAACTTTTAAATTGAAATTAAAATTTAAAAAAAAAATTATTTATATATTTATTTATGTAATTTGTCTTTTTTCTAAAAAAAGTTAAAAACTTCGCTTTTATTTGGATGGAGTAATAGATAAGGTAACGTTAAGCCAAATATCCGTTTATAAAAATTGTAAAATAAAAGCCAGAACACATTTTTGTGTAAATTGTATTTGTTACTTAAAATAAAAACAGTTTATACTATATGCAATTCTTACAATTTCTATCTTCTAAATATTATTGTTGATATTTTTTGTAGTATTGCTGGCTGTAGGGTGAACAGTTTACGGCTTATGCGTTATATTATTATATAAATATAGACTTGTCCTTGTCTACTAAATATTTTTATAATACATAAATAATAAAATGTTTCAACGGGTATATTGTCTAATTAAGTGTGTAAAGAATGTTGGGTTCCGAATCTCAATATTTATGTAAATAAGAACAAGAATTTATTAAGGTCTAACAATCATATAAGTACCTTAAAGATGTAAGCAGAGAAGGCAGATTGATGCAGTACCGACTTAATAAAAAATATTTATCCTTCGAAATTTAAACTTATTCTTTGGTGTCTCTAACTATAAAAGAAATATAAAATAATATAATATTATGTATTTATACATTTACATGTTTTTGAAATTTCAGCAAACACTAAAATTAAACATTATTTAATATTTTTAAATATTTTTTCTACTGCTTTGGATTTTCTTTAAACAAAAAGACGATGTAACACATTTTTGAAAAGCAATGTATTGATATATATATATAAAAAGGCGTGCGAGAGAATCGAGGGACGCCAAATAAAGATGGCCTGCGACCATTATATTTGGTCACCACGGGTAATGGACAGTTTATGCGATTATAAATCATCTGGTGGGCATGGGAGAGTCATGTTGTGAAATAAATTTAGTCTATTCAGGATCCGGGCGACGGGCTGCAATTTCTCCGTGTAACACAATGAGAATAATGGGAACAGGAAAAAAAAGGTTCAAACATGAAAGCGGTTGTTAGGTAGATAGGTAGGTACTGTACCACTACTTCACGGTGAAGAATGGTAAGTACATACGCTGAGGGGAGAAAAATACCTACGTTTATTAGTATATATATAGTCAATGTTATATGTGTCGCGAAGACAAAGGTCTTTGTAGGAACTATAGTACACATAAAGGAACAAAATTAACAAGATAATTGTGTCAAGGAATCTAAAAACATATTTTTTCCGGGCAATCATTGTTCAATTCAGTGAACATTTTCAATAGAAATCATTGGACAAACACAATGATGATCGTATTTTAAATTTCAAAAAGTATTAGTGTCAGCTAGCACAAAGGATCAGGCTTCCCATGCATTTAGGATTGTCCCAGTTTTAACGGCTAATTGATTATAACTTTTGGTTTTAACAATATGTTTTGTTATTTATTTATATTTTTATTCTAACATTGTCGATCGAAGACAATATTATAAAGACGAAAAGTGTAAGGATTAATGAATAAAACATTGTTCTTAATGCTCTTACTATCATGTGTATTAAGTAATTATCATAAAATGCAGTTTTACATTTTAAATACTATACTATCACGTTGAATTATATTGATGTTTGTAAACTTAAAGTAGGAACGTTTAATATTTCATAAATAATGAAGAGGTGCAATATAATACCCACTGTATAACTTTGTACATTTGATTGGACATCAACATTTGTTGTATCTAACTTGTAAAATTGTACAATGTAACAAAATAACGCGTTCAAAAGTCTGTACTCTATTCACTAAAGTATTTTATGATTACGTCCGATGTATAAGTAGCATTATAGTATTATATGTACTGAACAAAAGGACACTATTTCTGCAAATACATCAAAAAAGAGTATAATGTTTAATTTGTTGTTGATATAATATTAAAATACGTATACTCTATACAGTTACACATCCAAACGCAGTGTATTTCATTTAAAGTACCTTGTGTTTGAGACTAGACCAATAATAAGAAACACGAGCTACGGTAACATAAAACATTGTTAGTAGTTTCATTTTATTTTTCTTTGAAATGAAACTCGAAGAAACACAGTCAAGCGTATTGCCGGTATTATGAACTATAAACTGTGCTGTAGTGTTTTATACGTAGCCAACGTTGAACTGGAATTATTTCAAGGAACTAACTACTATATTATAACGAAGTGATTTTAATTTATTCAGTTTCAGGCACCCGTAAAGGAATAAACAGCGAAAGCCGATTCCTTTTTGGATCTGATGACTTGAAAGTGTGTGTACTTTTCTCCGTGAATTTTTTATTACGCATTTTGCCTCGTCTACTACTATATGTTTATATTACATCATATACAATTACATAAACGAGACGAAATTAATAATAATTTTATTGTTTGCTAACAGTGTTTTAAGATTTTCCAAGTTATAGGATTGGTACTTAACTATAAATCCAATGTCTCCCTAAGCGTAGTATTAAACAGAAAGGTTTTTACTAAAGCAATAAAACATAATACTGCGGATAATATTATTATAAACTTTGGACGTAATATATTTGTCCGTTTCCGATGCAAAACATAATGCGTCAATATGACAGTATAAATAATAATGATTTATTATTAATTAGAGATATGTGATAATTTGGATATGGTCAAATAATTTTATTATATTTGATCAGATTATAAAAGCACATAGTTATAAATACTAATTAAAATTATTTACTAAATTCTAAGGCTCGCAAAATTTAGATATATAACAAAATAAGAGAATTTATTTTTACGTAATTTTATCGATAAAATAAAATCTAAAATATTAATAATTAAATAATATGTTGCAGTATTGCACATGCATATTTTATTTTTCTATGAACTTATCAAGTAAATCTCTTAATATGTTATTATGCTTAATAAAAAATAATTTTTAGATGCAACGGTTTACTTGAAAATATATAAACCAATTAGGTCGTCAAATCTACATGTATATATCATGCATCGGCTATAATTGTGTATGTGTACGAGTATAATGTTATAAAGAAATCACAACATAAAAAAATGTAGCACTGATTAGATACGTGTGCAAAGTTTTATAAATATAACTTAAAAAATGCAGTTCGTTTAATATGGTCGTATTTTAATCAGGCTAATACGATGACTATTCGTTGGGAACGACCATTTAACGTTGTATTTATCGACTGGCATCCCCGCAAAAGTGTTATTCAACAATAATATATGCTTATCCAGATCTTTATCGTTCCACCCCAACACCACGTTTGCATCCGTCTTGACCACCCTCTTATTGTTGCAATGTGGGATCCCTTCCACCTCTTCCCGATTTTGCGCGTATAACAATGTTCGGCTTTTATGACAGTGGCGACGGTTAGTTAAATTATTATTTGACGTAACCCGTTCTCCTGGGTAATCGAGATGATGACGACGACGATGATACAAATGATAATGAAATACCCTCAATCCTCCCTGCTCACCGGTCGCTGATGGTTGTTTTGCATTTAACTATGGAAAGCACTTTGCACTTATTGCAACGAAAACGGGGGAGCTAGAGACAATCTCCCTTTTCTTCATCATCACCAACAACCGAATCCGATTGATTATTATACACAATCAACCCGTTCACTGACTCGAAAACTCTCTCTATCTCGATCATTACTACCGACAATTCCTTTTAAAGATTATATGTAAACTATAGCTAGTCATTACAAGTTACGACACTAAACACGTATGTATGCGCTATGTAAGATTTATTAGTATTATACATTGTACAAAGACGGAGTCGAACTTTGAGGTACCACAAAAATGATTAAGTATAAATATACAATGATCTCCGTGTAGTCCGTATTCCATAATATGTATATGCCTATATAGTAAAACAAATAGCTATAACCCGATTTAAAAATGTCAATCAACAATTGCATAACTATCTACATTTTAAATCTTTTTATTAATAACCTTTCCACTCTAACGTATCTAACTTTTTAAAAATCTGTCATTATTTTCTGAAAATATTATGAATATAGCGTGAACTATAATTATAAAGAAAAAAATATTTGTCAGCAGACATGTTATCTTTGGGAGATGATTTATCAACAATCTCTTATATTATGTACTTTGATGAAACCAATTTATTACTTGATAGCCGTTTTGTACAAATTAAAATTTTTCTAATACTGAAAAAAAAAAACAAATAGGTATACAAATTTACCGATACTATTATTAATATAAATAATAAGAAATTTATTTAATACGTATATTATAGAAAAATTTAGTTAAGATAACTATACTTAGTAAATGGATTTATAACTAATAATCAAAACATTTTTTTTTTACTAGAATTTCAATGCTATTCATGCAATATATACTTACGTAGTTATGTCGTTTATCAATTTATTATTAAGACGTTTATAGCTTACTTTTTATTACGATCGCACTACTGCAGACATGTATGGAAATTTTATTACTAAACGTGGAACTGAAGACTAGTGAAGACTGGAACACATTAAGTATAATATAGATGGTAAAATAAAACTATTAAAACAATAAACAATATAGATAAAAATACATCATGGTAATTAGCTTAATATTATAAATTTATAAAAATAAAACAATAACACGGTTTTTTTAGGTTACAAATATCCGACTAAAAAACTATAATTATACATTAATTTTAACCTAACCGGCAGCGTTTAGTGTAATATATACGATGATCAGAAGTATTTTTTAATAAATTACATTTGTATCTCATATATAATACGTATCGAGTGAACTTCGAGCTGATACTTTATTCTTTTCCACCCTCCCCTATGCAGTGTTGTAAACGAAAACTGACGACGGATAACCGTTGTTGAAAGGTCATTAAAATGCCGCTTGTCAATTTCGTCGTAAAAACACGCGTGCATATATACATGACGTGTACATAACATCGATGTACGATGTACGGTGTGTTTGAAAGGGAAAAAAGAGAAAAGGAAAAAATCTATCAAACACGTACACTTCTGAGTTATGACGCCTGTATGTGTGTATGCGTCTATATTTATATACTAACGACAATAAGGGCGAACATAACCTGTACATATATATATATATTATTATTATTATTTTTATGATTGTTATTAGACGGGTTTTGCGGTTTACATAAAGAAGAAAAAACCGTTTTCCTTCTACTTTTCCACCCTCTCTTGCGTTCGCTCCCTTGAATTGCAGTGGCAGGATTTCTGAGAGCTATTCTGTTTTTCCTCGAGCGCGTGCGCACACACACACACACACACACACACACGCACACACACACACACACACGCACACACATACTTACACACTCGCCCACTCGCCCACATACGACCCACCACACCCTCGACGACGTGTATACAATATATAATAATATAATAGACGCGTGTATAGTATATATAATATTAAACGCCGCAGACAGTTTTTGTTTACCGCCCGAGAAAATAATATCACGACGCGGGCGACGCGGGCGGGGTGCGGTATATGAGGGGTGGCGTGTGTCGTCGCGAAGAGAATTTTTTTTTCGTATACAGAAACGTTGCCAGCGGTAGGTGACATCGACGATGACGACGACGACGAGGACGACAACACTACTACAGAAGTACTACGTACATCTACTACTACTGCTGCTGCTGCTACTACTACTACTACTACTACTACTACTACTACTACTACTACTACTACTACTATTGCGATTACGCCGGTGGCGGCTGGTTTTATATCCATTGTGCGGCGTGTGGATTTGACGTGTTTGCCAGCCTAATCATCGTCGCCGACCCGGGGGTGACAGAAACACGCGCATAAGCGTTTTCCGCAGCTCTTTCATCCCCCCCCCTCCCCCCCCTCCACCACTCGCCAATTGATCATACGCACACATCACACGCACTCACGCTCACGTCCTGTTATCGCCAACCACCGCCGCCCGCCATCTAGACCGCAATCGTTTGTCGCGTATACGAGAGGCGTCTGCAGAGTGGTGTCGGTGCAGAGTTATCGAGTCGTACACGAACGTATAATATTATTATTATAATCATTATGACGTTTTACGCTGCACTGCGGCGTGTCGGATTTAATTATTATTATCGTGTGGCTCGGCGGATTTGAACTTTGAAACGATAAAATAATCGTTTGTCTATACACTGCAGGTACTATATAATATACTACTGCAAACAGCTGCACTCTGCGCGGTCAAATGTCGCATAGTATGTCCGTTATTTTGTTAAAACGTTATTGCGCACGATTCAATAGCCCGGTGTCGATTTGATCATGTAGCCTATTTTATGACAAGAATCTAAATATCACCATTTTAATAATAGTAATAATTAGTATAATATGTTTATTGACTCCCGTTCAAAGGAAATGGCAGAATGCACATGTTCCATTGTTGCTCATCATCGAGGTTCGGAATTCGTTTTTTTTTTTTTAACTTTACACATTATAAAACAGATTGTTATGGAAATTTATACGATGATACTAAAGTTTTAAATATCACATTTTTAAGTGCTTTTTTAATATGTTTTTTGTATGTTTTAAGTGGTTTTTTTTTTTAAATAGTATTTTAAAATTTCAATGTTTTTTTTCTTTTTGTATAATTTCTACTTTGTTTCAACGCAAACGGCAGCTACTGACAAAAACCTGATTTTTTTTCTTTAATTTTTTCCTTAATTAACTAAAGTTTAGTAATAACACTCAATTCATCTTTGTTTATTTTTACTATCCGTTGCGTCGGTCAAGAGTGATCCATGGCCACGAGAAATACAAAATTCTAGATATTTTTTTAACGTTATGAAAATATAATAATAAGAAAAAACCAACTATAACTGACACTTGCTGTATTTTTAAGCTTTACCGTCTACGCGTATGATTAGTCGAGTCTTAGTTGCGTTGTTAAAATTATATGTAATCTATCAGAACAGTATTGAAAATTATACGAGTACATTGATTTTAAAGGAAAATCCTATTTTTATTTTAAGTTTGAGGGAGCAAAACTTTTAAGATTGATTTTTTTGAGTTTATTTTAATGTTTTTTATTGTTTACAATGAAATTTAAAGTACTATTTCAAGCACTTGTTTTGATGATTTTAGATGTTTTAAGTTCCAAACGTTACTTATCAAATTATAAGTTTAACACAAAAGTTTACAAAGAATTTACAATAAAATTTAAAACAGTAAAATAATCAATTATTTTGAGCACACGACAAATTATTTATTATAATGAGAAAAATGATTAATTAAAGTATAATCATTAACGCCTAAATTTAGATTTATTGTCAAAACTTAAGTCAAAATGATCAAAGCTATTACAATTCCAAAGTACACGGCTTTTGGGTTCATTAAAATATTTAATTTAAAACTATAACATCGTGCTGTGTGGAACGATTCATTTAATATCCTTTATTATGCCTGGTATAGAGGTGAATCAACTAACCCGTTTCTTTCAAGATTTTGGGATATAAAATACTATCAAAATTTTAAAAATCAATAATGCATCATTGAATTTATTACGCTAAGAAGAGAGTGAATACATAGGTACCTAATAAAATCTTTAGTAGAGGCAATAGAGCAATTAATTTTGAACTTATAAGACGTATAATATAGACTGATAAAATGTAGTATGTGTATTGATATTTACTGTAAATAAATAGAATATTTATCGAGAAAGTAAGTTATCAAATTGAATTAAACCAAATATTTTTCCGTTTTATTTATTGGATGTAGACATAAACTTTTAATGCGTGCTTGTGTCCTATGTATAAATAACCATGACGACCTTTTAAATTATTATACTTTCGTTTATATTATTTTATTTTATCGTTTCTCCGGATATATTAAACGAATAATTATATGTACATACATAATATACATAATATATTAATAAACATATATTATTTGAACTATATATATATATATATATAAAATAATAGTTGAAATTTTAACAGAGGAAATAAGGAGAGATCATTACGTCTTTCATATTCACAGCGACATCATTATTTTATTTTTCTTAATATGTTTCATACCATAAATCCGTAAATCAGTATTGACCTATATTTCGTCGAGAATATATTTTCTCTTTTTTATTCTGCATTAAACTTAAGTTAAAATAATTTATTGTTAGTAATTATTTACACATATCTGTTTACGTATCAAGGACATATTTTCTGCCATAATATAGATATGTATTTTATTAATAAATAAATGGTATATTATGTAAGAAAGAAATTTTCATCTGTTTTATTTTGCTTCATATTTAAAACAATATTTGACTATGGATATGTTTATGATATAAACAGTCCAATTATATCATTAAAATAGATTCTAAAATACAAAAAAACTCTTCGGTGTACAATATAATATTTAAAAACCTTACATTTTTAGATAAAACATTTATATAGCCAAAGTAAAATTTAAATTATTATAGTAAAATGTAGAATATTTTGTTTTTATCAAATCTGCTAATTTAGAATGTTAAGCTTGTATTTTTTTTTTAGGGTGATTGTTCTTCATATTATATAACTAACTGTGTGTAAATAATACAAAAGCATTATTGATACAGAACCGGAAATCAATTCTTCTGCTGTATTCAACGACAGAACACTTTTATCGGTATTTAAGTGGATAAATGGACGATTTAACTTTGGTACATTAGCAGTTATACTTATAACAATGATGGCTGTTAGAAATTGTTAAATATTGACCATCGATGATGATGTTAAAGGTTAAAGCTAATAGTATTGAACTTTCGATACGCTGTATAGAAATTCACATAGTAGCTATATAAATCAAATATTAGAGGCTAAACATTATATATTTTTTTAATGAATATATATATATATTTGTCGTCTTATGCGCGTGCTGACTGGCACAAAATATTATCGTATAGTTTGAAGGGATTAACCGCTTAGTCACCACTGTTTACTGATTTGGATATCAACCCTTTTAAAGCACACATGGAAATGACATATTAATATGTCGTTTGATGAGAACGATTTTGAAAAGAATATATATAACTGGAAAAATCTAAACCACTTAAAATTTAAACTTACCGGCATTTCCTTATAAACTTGTCATTGCGTTGAGTATATATGATAAAATATTTTTTTTTCAATTAAGTATACACGATATACATACTTGGCTCAATTTTTTTTTAGAACACATTCAATTAAAATTATTATATTAATTTATTAGATTTTACTTAGGATTTAGACTTGTTTATAAAAATTTGTAAATTATTATAATTTCCTAATACTTAATTATTTACATTTAAATATTATTAACAAATCGATTATTTAACTATAACTCACTCTAAACTTTTAATAAGTTTCCTCTAAATCAAAGTTTTACGTTGTCAATCGCGTAAAAGCTAAAGACGTAAATAAAACTCTCATATGTTGTGTTATATGTTGTAATAGATGACGGATAATGATCCGAATCGAAAAAAATGAAAACTTTTATTCCAAATTCAGTATAGTCGACAATTTATTAACCGACATGAATGTAAGCCAACGCCAATATATAGGCCGAACAAATAAATTTAATATCGAAAAAGCTAATAATTTCAGCAATTGGTACCATTTTATCTTATTCAAAAATAATTGATAAAAGAATATTTGAAACAATATATCGATTTTAAGTATCAAATACACTCGGTTTAGAAAAAAATTATATTCGTATTACACACATTAAAAAAAGGTACCTAATACTCGAATAATTGCCCAAGTGCCGATCACCATAATATAAAACTTATTTAATAACGATTCTCAGTTGAAGATGGGAAGAATAATACAGTGACAGCGCTATGGGGTGGGGCATTTTATGCAAATGCCCGGAATCCTGTAATCAAGGGGGCCCCGTGTTTAATTATTTGTTTTTCATAATTTTATGGCACACAGAGAAAAAAAACGTATGTCACGTAACTTAAGAACAATTTTTTTTGTAAATAAGTAATGTAGCCAATGTGCATAGTTTATAATCATAAACAAAAAATAAAATTAATATTTGTACTTGAAATACCAATTATAGGCTATAAAATATAAATTATAATACATTATAAAATATACTAATATAAATACATCACACTTCAATCAACAATAGCAATCGATTAAGTATGCAGAATACCCTTTAATTATATTTATTTTATTATAATTTAATTTACACACTAGACACATTGAAATATAAATATATATAAATTTTTTTAAGTAGCTATCTATTTTGTTTTTATCTTATAACTTTAAAAAGTTAAATAAATATAATTTTTTTTTTAAGTGGAGAATTTTTTTAAGGGGAATAAAAGGTGCCAAAATTGTAAATACGCCTTTGCCTATAAGTACTATAGTTATATGATACTACTACAAAATATTAATTTATTTTTAATAAAATCAATTTTTGTGAGTAATTTTAATGTGATTATCTTAACTGGATATTAATAAATTGTTTCGGATCCTCCTCCCACTTCACACGTAAATAGGTAGCATAATAATAAAGCATATACGAAGTATAAATGAGCTTAAAATGTCGTTTTATTCATATCGTGGTTAAAATGTGTAAAAATGAATCACGTGGTTGGAAATCGAACATTTAGATTTCAGTGATCATGGTGGGTTCGAAGTCGCCTTGCAAAAAGTTCGTGCGACCGGATCGTTCGGACAGTCCCCGGAACCCAGTGGACGTTTTATCGACCAGCGAGGCTTCTGGCTTGATGTCTTCGGTCGATACCAGTTCCCTGTAATCGTGCCGCAGGACCTCGATATTCTCTCGGGCCCGGACGAAGTCGTCCTTTTCCATGCCCTCGCTCTCGTACCAGTGGATGAACGCCCGTTTGCGGAACATGAGGTCGAACTTCTGGCACAGCCGCGTCCACGCGCACGCTATGGCCGTCGTGTTGGACATCATGCACACGGCTCGACTGCCGCCCACCAGCTCGTCGTCGGGGGACGTGGCGGCCACGGGTGGCCGGCAATTGATGCCCAACTTGAACCCGGTCGGACACCAATCGACGAACTCCAGGACCTTGGTTTCTCGGATGTGCTGTATGGCGTAGTTTATGTCCTTTGCCACTACGTCGCCGCGGTAAAGCATGCAGCACGCGATGTACTTGCCGCCGGCGTGTTCGCTGTCGTTCAGTTTGAACAACTGGTTGCCGGGCTCGAAGCACGAGGCCGTCAGGTCGACGATGGGTGGCCGCTGGTGCGCGGATCGCTGGGCGGACGCGAACGGCGCGTACGCCAACAGCGGGAAGTGTACTCGCGGGAACGGCACCAGGTTGGTTTGGAACTCGTTGATGTCAACATTGAGCGTGCCCGGGAACCGCAGCGACGCGGTAATGGACGACACCACCTGGCTGATGATTCGGTTCAGGTTGTGGTACATGGGCCGTTCCACGTTCAGCTTGCCGGCGCTGATGTCGTATATCGCCTCGTTGTCCACCATGAACGCGCAGTCGATCGTGTCCAGCGTCTTGTGCGACACGAGCAGCGCGTTGTACGGCTCCACCACGGTCGTGGACACCTTGGGCGCCGGGTACACGAGCACTTCCAGGTTGCTTTTCTTCGCGTAGTCCTGGCGCAGGCTCTCGGTCACCAGACTGGTCATGCCCGACCCCGTGCCGCCGCCCATCGAGTGAAACACGATGAACCCCTGCACGCCTTCGCTCGACTCGGCGAACAGCCGGATGCCCTCCAGCACTTTGTCCAGGTATGACCGGCCCTCCGTGTTGTAGCCGCGCGCGAAGTTATTGGCCGCGTCCTCCTTGCCGGATATCAGCTGGTCCGGGTGGTACAGACCGCGATCCGGCCCCGACCGGATCTGGTCGACCACTGTCGGCTCCAGGTCCACCATGACCGTCCGCGGTATATACTTTCCGGCCACCGTTTCCTTGTAGAACGTCGAGTGTTCCGCCGGGCACGCGTCATTAGCCACTGACGCCGTCAGGCTCCCGTCCGGCCCGATCCCGTGCTCCATCCCGTAGAGGTTCCACACCGCATTGCCCATTTGTACGCCGGCCTGTCCAATGTGCACGGTGATCACTTGACGTTTCTGGCTGTCCATGTCGTCTTAGTAGGTATTCGCTGTTGTTGTAATTTGTATTGTTATTGTTGTTCTTATGGATCGTCAAGGTGCAAGCGGCGGTACACGGGTGTTGTTCGTGTGGCTTTGGCGTCCGTAGTTTGCAGATAATTTAGAATATAATATAGTCGCCGCGGTCAATGTGTCTTATCGTCGAGGTTTGCGTGTTGTTTGTGTGAAAGGGGATGTGTCGATTAATAAAATATATTAGATAGAAGACTATGTGCGACGGTTATTCAGTTAAAATTTTGATTTAAAATTTTGATCGTTCGAGATTTATTATAGCGACGACGTTTCTTTTCAGACTGATACGATTTTGGTCGGTGGTCAATATTTATTTACATTGAGAAACGCGGTTGTTTTCAGCCAGCTATATGTATAATATCAAAAATAAAGCCCGGATTTCAATACAATTCGAATTATTATAAATCATAATTTATTTTTAAAAGTGACATTTTTTTATATTATTTTTTGTTATCAATTTATAAATTAAGACGTAAATTAAATCGTTATAATAAGACTAATAATAACTATCTACAATAATACTATCTGTATTTATCAGCAAAATAATAATATAAATTTATTAACTTGAAGCGTTTGATGTTGTAACTGATAATTATTATTATTATTAGCACTGATACAATACTTAATTTTTATTGTTCTATAAAGATCATACACATTACACTATAAAGTCTTTCGTTTATGTTACCACAGGTAAAATAGTAGATATTAAATACAGTAAAAAAAATTATATATTTATGCATAGATACAATCATTTTTTATTAAATACTTTCATCATAGATAAATTGTTGAATAATAATATAGCAGTTATATTATATGTGCATATTATTTGTCATTTAAGTAAATAAATAAAATTTATGATATATTTTAAATTTAACAACATAATATTACATCATTCATATTACAATCATCATATACTTTATCACAACAGGCATTGTATGTAAGGCTGAAACTTACCAGGCCGAGTACCAAAAGGCTGACACTATTTAGCCAAATTGCATGTAAGAATATAACCAACTTCATGAAAAGCTAAATTTAAAATAGACCGTCAAATAAAATATTATTTTATTAGGTACATAATTACATTTTAAATTAAATTCAAATTGATTTCATTTTCAGAGTTTTTAAGAACGATGCTTGTATGTATATTTTATGTTTTTAATTAATTTTTTAAATTGTTTGTAGGATTTTACTTTTTAGAATTATGATTTATTGTATTTAAAAAAAGTTATAGATTTCAAACTTTTTCTATCATTAACACTTTTTAAGCTTTTGTGACACGGGTTAAAGTTGAACAATTTGTCTGATTTTTTTTTTTTTGATATACACATTTTTAGTAATGGAACTAACTTCAAATGTAACTTTAAGATTTTGCGATTTTGATTCCTTTTTACCAGAGATATATCTTAAATTTAAGGGGAGGCGGGCTGATCAAATTTTATACATCGGTAGTTCACCCCCCAAAAAAAAGTCATCAGATAAAAAAAAAAAGCTTAGCCCAATAATATATTATTTTTCTAGTGTAGCGCTCCCTTTACAATTTGGCGCCCGGGAACGATTGCCCCCTTCGCTCCCACCTAAATACGCCCCTGCTTATAGGACGCTTTTATTGTACCTAGCTACTGTTAAATTATTGTTTTTCAAAGAAAATTATAAAGTTGAATTATATAATAAACTGAAAACCCATCGTCAGAATAAATGTTACTATGTTACTATGTTTTATTATGTATACTAAATGCATACTATTAAACTATTTTTAAACCGCAATAAACATATTATATACAACAAATTATAATTTATTACTTTAAACACTATACAATAGTGCTGTTGAAAAGCTATAGCTTTTATAGGGTAATATACTGCACAATATTAAATACATTTATTTTACATAATATAGAAATTAAATGCAATTTAATTAACTTATTTTTATTTGTAAAAATTTAAATGTCAAAATGTATAACTTAACTATACTATTGTATAGTCTATTTTAAACGTATGAATAATGCGGTTACAAGGTGTCTTTTTTAAAATTATTTCTTATATTGATTGCTTCAATTCTAAATAAAATAAAACAGTTCATAAAATAATTATGTGGGGTCATATTACAAAGTCAAGTATAGTAAAATTGTTAAAATTTTAATATATAACTCTTTTAGTGTTTTGTGGCTTGAACTCTTACACCTTCTATAATTATTGATATAATATGTAATACATAATACATAATTATTTATGAACTGAATACCTATAGTATTATTAATTAGTTTTATTATTTAAAAAATTATTTCGCATAATAAATAAACTTAAAAAGTAATTATATTTATACAATAATTTTATTTACCCTTTTAAACTACGTAACGTATTACAATCCAAAGTTCTGAGGACAATATCTAACGCTCCATGGTTTGATCGCAATGCTGCGCTTCATAATATAGTCTTCCAGCTACCCACAATAACTGAGTATATAAAAAAATTAGCGATCAACTTCTTCAACTATATAAATTCTACTAATAGTGCTAAATACTACAAACTAAATAACTCACCATCTGTACGCCGACTTAGGCGTGGATGCATACACGACCTTACATATAGATAATTTTATTATCTTGTAAATATTAAAACTTAAATGTATTATATTGTTATTAATGTTATAGTACATTATTAAAAACATTAAAATTATAATACCGCTATTATTCTTATCTATTTCCCAAATATTAAAAATATTAAATTTATTTTAACAATATGTTACTTATGAAGTTATAACGTATCTAAACGTCCTAAACCTTTGTCAATAAAAGTAACAGAATAAAATTATTATATAGTTGTAGTTACATATTTTGTAAGTCTAATAATTTATAATATAAGCTTGCAGCTATCCTTTAATTATTATGTTCTCACACCATATGTTTTCATTAATTTGAATAAAAATTGATATCAATAAAATATGTAAGAATGAATTATTAAGTACATTAAATTGTAATGCACTGATACCAAAAGTAAATATATAATGTTGTATATTATATATAATTCAAATAATAATTCAAATATAATACTGGTCCATGTTGTCGAACGTTTCGGGGAAGATCCTGGTAGGAAAAAAAAAATAAGTACAATTCAGTCGGCATAGGTATTGCCTTTGACCAAACATAGGAATACAATAAAATAATAAAAAAAAAAAAAAAATACAAAAATAACACACACTCATAGAGATTCTTCGTAAATACCTATTTAACTTACTGTCCATATCCTATTATAAATGTTTTTGCTGGGTATTAAATACATTTCCTTG
The DNA here is from genome assembly GCF_002803265.2 of Melanaphis sacchari. Lineage (NCBI taxonomy): Eukaryota > Metazoa > Arthropoda > Insecta > Hemiptera > Aphididae > Melanaphis > Melanaphis sacchari. Next base: position 1,118,193 of record NW_020271162.1, on the reverse strand, counting down.
CTACTCTAATACTAACCATTATCTACGCGCACGTATAGAGCATATCCGGTCAATAATGGGTACCTACCGCTGGTATTGTAGAGCATTGTTCAAATCATAATCACATACGCCGATAATTCTGTGATGGCGCTGTCGGGACAAATCTTTGGAACTCTGAGGGACTATAATGAACAAACGGTATCTAATAATAATAATCCGAAGGAGAGAATAACGGACGTTTCGAACGGTTTTTTTTTTTAAATACCTATAATATAAATTTATCTGCAAGATAGTCTTTTTCGTATTTATTGAATTTATTAACTGTTGGTGGTCTTTGTTTACACTCTCACTTATTATAATGTCATATTATAGTGTATACATTTTCTTGAAATAATATCCGTAACGTCGACCGCACATTTGGTTTTTGGTCTCTTATTTCTAAGTAGTCCGATTGTTACTATTATTTTTAATCTTCTTTTGGAAAGACTTATTTTGTTGAGATGTGGGCACACAAATAGAAGCATAAAGAAAATAAATTTTGAACAATACATTATAAAGTGGTTATATTCTACGATTTTTATAGACCATAATGTACCTATACACTATCTATATAGGGAGTATTATTTATTTTCAATGGTTTAAACAAGTAATGAAATCTCCCATGTGTATGTATAATCTCCTTTTATATTATTATAAATTTAAAAATAATAGTTTTGTACATATAATATTTCCAAGTAATAGTAGTAATATTTATACGTACACACATGGAAATAGTGTGAACGTTATTTTTTTTTTTCAAACGACACACACAGCTTAAAAATAAAAATCGTTTTCAAAACAAAACAATGCAGCATTAATAAATTATAGCATTGGAATTAGTGAAGTACCTACTACTAATCAAGGGAGCCTGTGGGTGAGGGGCCGGAGGGGCTATTTTAGTTAATATTAAATATTAATTGTTTTATTACCTATTTACATGGCTTAAATATTATTTTAGAGTCTTATAATTTTGACTTTGCCTTCCCCCTCCTGGTTTATATTTCTGTGGACGCCCTTGGTACTAACTAACAACTATTCTGCACCAAGGTGAGTGACCTATTGGGTTTTTTAAAATATGATCCACATCTCCTCTATTATTTTTTAATATTTAATATAGGTATATAATTAATGTGGAGTATAATCATTATGATTTTATATTGTTTAATTATTTGAATTATTAATTTTTTTTAGAACAATTATAGTGACACTAACATAACATTATTCATTATTTTACCAAAACTATCAATTTTCAGAAATATACGATGGAAAATAAATAAAATACTTTAATATTTGTATTTACCATCTATGCAATATCTCATTCGAAGTCTCGAGTGTCGAGTGACGAAATAATTATAATACTAAAATAGGAATATTAGCCGAGCTGATCAACTTGGCAATATATTTGATAATAATGAGTTCGGTGTATAACGTATGCCAGCCACATGACACAGCATCGCATCTATAATAGTATTACAACAATGTAACACGGTGTGTGCAGCTTGAAATGAAAACATATAAAAACAGCGCACACAAAAGGACGCCACAAAAATGCTCCAACTATATGTTAATTTTAAAAGGTATACAGAGCAGACTAGCTATGTAGTATGTGGCTTAGGAAAATTAAAAAGAGAACTACGAAGAAATAATTAAAAAAGAAATGGATATACTCCGCGGATATTCAAATATCGACGAAATCAGCGTGACATTACCAACTACCAGTCAGTAAAAATTGATTATAACCGCATAGATGAATAATTTTATTATAATAATTATTACGTTATTATTTAAGATATTTAAAAAAGATTGCAATAGGTAACCTGACAGGTATATTATTCACTGTCGATATTTATTGTACATCGCGTCGTTTACAAACATGATTATATTGTTTTTGTATAAATTATAGTGTGTGTATTTTGTACGCGAAAAAAAAGAGTAGGTAAGTGCTTTAAATAAAGACGTACCTACCTAGGTATTACGAAAATATTATTACTGTCGCAGGCACGCGCGTGTATGTGCATGATTTTTGTGTTTATCTATAATAATAATATTATATGATATACAGTGGTTCACCAAACATGTTCATCCCCTCTTTTTTCCTTCAAATCTTCAATTATTTAAAATTTGTTTTTTAGAATTATTAAATATACGTAAAGACTATATTTTGACCATTGTCAAAGACTATATTTTTGAATACTTGAGAATTTATATATCATTATTTAATTAATTGTGGTGATATAAACTTATGTTTTTTTAAATGAGTACCGCTCTTTTGTATTTTGAATTATTCAAATTATTCAGCATTTTTTTTTTTTTAAAGTTAATGTTTCTGAATCAAACGAGTATAGTTTTTGAGTTATTAAACATTAAATACTATGAATAATGGACACGCTTAGACGCATACAATATTATAAAAATTATCATGTAATATGTATTTGTTTATATTCGTGAAAAAATACAGATAAGAGATTTAATAAATAGAAAAGATAGATATTAGAATATATTGTTTGGTTTTTAATCGATTTAAAAATTAATAAATTATAGTATTTAATTGGTAAGTTCTTATGTATAACCATAGCTGCATGCTTAAGTTTTATTTATCGGAAGCTACTTATTCGAATTTTGATGTATTTATATTTTATATTATGGCGTATGACTGTATGAATATCATGTTAAAAAAGAAGATATGGGTACCTAAATAACAATAATCATCAAAATAATTATCTGCTGAATAATTTTAGTTAAAAGGGTGGTTCTCATTTGAAAAAAAAAACAGAAATTTGTATCGTCACAGGGAACTCTTTAAATAGAATAGTTAAATCTCAAGAATTGAAATATGGTAAAATAATATTCAAAAATCAGATTTTGAATAATAGAATTATTGAAAAAAAAAGAGGGGTGAGCATACTTTGTGAATCACTCTGTAAATATTCGCGCGATGGTGGTTGTAACGGTGGCGCTATAGCTATACACATTATAATATAAATATTATATGTATGCATTATAATATTATTAGGTATGTACACGACGGCGATGACGACGACAATAATGATTATAATCTTATGCGTTATATAATAATATAATGCGCGTTGATAATAATAATTTATCAGCCGGTGAGTGACAGACGAGCGTATTTATTTCATAATAATAATAATAATAATAATAATATATTTACTATTGAGGAGGTCTCTCTTCCGAAATTGTGAACCTCACTTGTCACCGGAGTAAAGGCCTCCCACAGGCCTACAGATATATATATATATATATATTATATTTAAAGATATAATATTATAACGTGATATATTATATTATTATTATACGCGTCGTCGTCTGTGAATTCCGCCGAATGATGCTCTTATTTTTTTTTTAATGGGCTTCACAAATGCCATCGTACTCGGCGCGTGTATACCAACGATGACGACCACAATAATCATAATAATATTAAAAAAAAACCTCGTAAAAGGGTCGAATGAGATGTACGTGCAAATGGAAATCCATCATCACACCACCGCCACCGATGGAGTGGAAGGCGAAAAAATAAATATAAAAACTCTTATTCAAATTCTCATTTCATCAGAAATATTTCATTTTTCAAATGACTATTACTCTACTTCGTCATCGTCTTCGTTCGCGCTGTCATCTCGGGCGACAAACGAATGATTGTCAACGACGGCGGCGATGGATGTTTCCCGCTTCATTGTACCGTAAGATACGTAATTTTTTTTATTTTTAATCGAAAAACCACCGCACCACAACCATCCCCACACGGTTCTCCAAAAAACCCATCTTTATAGTATTCCATGTGTGTTTGTGCAAAATATTAAATAAATTATTGTCATAATACCAACGCTGTCTACAGAGTGCATGGCTCGCGGGTTAAGACATTTTGCATTTCAATAACAAAATAAGAGGATATCGTATCCACGTTGTCTCTATGTTACACACACGTAACATAAAAAAATCTATGTACTGCATTCCTAGCATAAGCTATATAGTAGTACGATTACTTTATAGTTAATATTAGAAAAAATTTATCTATTTTCGATTTTGTATAGGAGAATATAAACTGTACTCAAGCGAAGAATTTTTTTTTCATATATGTTTATTTTAAAACGAATTATATGAATTATTGCTATTTATTTGCAATTCGTAAATTATTTGATTACTTTAAGAGTACTATCAGTTTTCATTTTGAAAATATAAAAATAAAAAGCTTTTTTAAACTACTTAGTTGATTTTTGAGAATGTAAAGAAGAGTATCGTGTGTCATTTTTGTTTGTTTATACATTTTGATTGGTTTTTCCAAAAGTTTAGAAAAAACGCGTACAGAAATTTTTTTCTTTTTTATTATTGCCTAGAATTATTTTTTCTTTTTTAGTCAATAAAAATATTTCAAAAAGTGGTAGTTTTTTTAAATACATTGCGTATTAACATCTACATTTTGTCGAATAATTAAAATATAAATTATGTACTTTGCAGTTTTGCATATATTTTCCGACCGATTAATTATTCAATTATTGTAAAACTAAAACAAATTTTGGGTAAATTTCACCAATATTATTTTGACCCAAATCGTAATTTGTGTTTAGGTAGTCTAACATTAGTACAATGACGATTAACGAAATCAACTCACATTGACTTAACATTGTACCTACATATTTATGGTTGACGGTTATTGAAATAAAATACTTTAACATATTATGATCAGGATCTGTTGTTTATAGAAAATAAATCATACATATATATCGTACATAGGTCATTATTTATGCATAGTGTATTAAATCCTGAATACTTAATATTGTTACAATTTAAATTTTAAAATACCTAAATTATCTTTTAATAATTATACTTCTATTATTATATATATTTTATTGTTTCCACTAATACCACTATCTCAGAATTGTATATAGTTTTTACGGTTAACTATTTGCAATTTCAATACCTGTCATTTTACTATACTTATACTTAACACAATAACATTCCACTTATTTCGTTTATGAAACTTATATGGACATTTGCCAATTTGTTTATAACTAAAACTAAATAAATTCGTTCGTTCGGTGCTCTTGTTGCTAGTTATTTGAATAATTTGAACGCTCAATACTGTAGTAAAATTGTATTATTTTAAACAATACATAAATTTTATATCTATTTTAATTTTAATTATTTCAATATTTAATTAATAATTCTTGGTAAACAAATAACTTTTCTGAAAAACTTAGAAATTCAACCCTTCACTAATATAAATATACCCAACTTGTTAGAATAGTATAATATAAGAGAGATCTTAAGAATGTTAATAATTTAATAATTATACTTTGTGCACATATATTTGTCACTAACTATGCAATATACATATAATATAAAATATATTATATTGTATAAGAAAAGTAGCATTTTCGTTTTTAAATTATTTTAGACACTGTTTCTTGGAAAGTTGGAACAATTTTCACGGATGAGATTATTTTTGTAAATTGCTTTATCATCATTTCAAAGAATTCAATGTAAAATATTAAAAGATATGCATATTTTTACAAACACTGTACAATGGAAAAATCAGTGTATAAATATATTAGGTATATTATTCGCATATTACACTACATACTTTCTACGTCAGTTGATCCGCTACTGGCGAACAATGAAAAAAATATAAATAAAAATAAATAGTTATAATAGTGCAACATTAATATTTAATATTTAGAAATAATATAAAATGTTAATTAATTTTGATATTAATAGAAAACCCATGCTAACGATTAAGATAGTAGACGGGGTGTGAGTTATAAATTTTTATATGAGCATGTGTGTATACACACAGCGACACGCATTTCGGTAAGTAGCTTCATGGAAAACTAATAATTAGGTAATAAAACCTTATAATTTTTTAATTAATACATTTTTTTTAAATATTTTTTGGACTTTCGAGAAAAAAAAATCATGCAAATTGGTTACAACTTCAGATATAACTGTCCAAAAATATTGTCTCGCGTTTAATAATACATAGAAGTAAAGATACATATATTGTAGTATAGTATATTATGGAGTATTTGTATTTTGTACAATTTTGTTTGATACAAATAATATTTTTTAGTTATTTCAGAAACCATTTTAGTGTTTCAAGTGGTTGATTATAGAAACATTATTTTACTAATAGCTGATAGGCATACCGTATATAGGGTTGATGAAATTCAAATCATATTTTATAAATAAATAGGTGTAGTTAGTATTTAGTTCAGAAAAAGATTTACAGTGGTTTTTTAAATTAAAAAAATATAAAAATAAAAATACTTAACATATCTATACATTTTATAATTTTTTTAAATTATTAACATCTTTCTAGGTTTTTCTAAAATTGTCTACGACACTGTTTTAATACAAATGATTTAATAATATCATCATAATTAATTGTTTTGGCTATAGATGACTTTATATTTATTATGATTATAAGCTCTTCAATCTTTCTGAAGACACGGTTGATTTAATTTCAGTAATTTTATGAATAATATTTAATCACGAGGAGGATTGGTTAAAGTTGATTTAATTTCTTTGCGCAAACATTACAAATATATATATATATCTATTTCATAATTTAAATAATAATAATAATAATAATACTAATAACAGCCGATAATGATCGCAACACGGGGAAACCATCATTATAGAATATAGGTACTATGGGCCAAGATAAATAAATTAGTATCGTTATTATCAATATTTACAATACCTATCACATGTAAGCTCTTTAAATTTAAATCTCTTTAAAAATTTGTATGCGTAAATAAGTTGTCTACTTGTACGCAGCCAAGTCGCAAAAAAGAGTAAATATACGCAAATGGTAATCAGTCTTATTATTAAAAATTAATATAATATAAATTCATGGTGATATGTATAATATTATGCAGTATTGAATATAATACAAGCAACATGTGGTATATGTAAGTGGTTAAAGCAAAAGCAAAAATGTAAATTTTATAGTACATATATAAAGTTATAATAAGATGAGAAACAGATAAATATTTGGCGAACGAGATGTTATGTTTATATTATGTAGTCAGAACAGTTTCACTTGAATGATTTCCTGAAGTGTGTTTTACATGCACGTGCCCAGCATTTTCTATAATATTATAACGTTTCGGGCCATTAGTTATGGGCAATGTCTAGATTTATGGAACCGATAAAAATGACAATACGGTTTAATGTAATATTGTACTCGTATAATGCAGTGTATATGTTGTTTTTATAATACAATATTTTGACAAAAAAGGATACGTCAATACGGTCTTATATATTGTTGCGACTGTTTTAAACTGTATATACAGCTACACACATTTCCTTTAATAGAGTACTATGTATAAATAAAATAATAATATTGTATAATATGTATAAAGAAACAAACAAAAACACAGTTTATTATATTGTTTTCTTTGGTTCTCACCTCGGCTTCGAACGAGAACAATAATAATATAATATGTGGGATGAACTTGTTTCTTACAAGCAGGAGTGCAGGACAATGGACAGGTTACTACTATTTGCTATCGATGAAAAAATAATTAAGACCTCGTTACAACAGTATTCATTCGATGTCTGGACTACATGTACTTATCTCACCAAAACAGATGCGAGAGTATTAGACCTTGATTACAATCGGATTATCCTGTTGTTATATTACAATGGAAATTGGAATATAACACCTGACCAGCGTGATCCTACTCTAATCTTCCATTTACCTATTACCTATATGCGCTCAATGTAGAAAAAGGCACGTGAGTGATGGAGTGCCTAATGTTACAAACGATACATTAAATAATAAATAATATACTACTATTACGACTTATTTAAGATATTATGAAAGTTTAGGTATCTAAATATTATGTTACACAACTAAACAGCTTACAATATTTAATTTTCCATGTTCACCGTTGATTAGCATCATCTTTTAGTGTCCAAATCTAAGTAGGTAGTTCATTAACAGGGTTGAGAAAAACATTAAGATACATAATCTACTTAAATATAAAAAACAAACTAGATTTTGAAATGTTATTTAAAATACTGTGTATAAAATAAAGATATATTTTTGCAATTAATTTTTTTTGAAAATTTACTGAATGGATAATGTAAAATAATATGTACAATTATTTAGTGATAACTATTAGCAATAAAATATAACTTATAGTAATGTAGAATGTAGATACATAATTTACTGAAACATTAAAGTACAATTAATTTAGGTATGCTGTACTTCACTGCAGTATAAATCATAAGATGGAAATGTATCTATACTTATTAAACGGCAATTGATATTAGTATTAAATATATTATATTATTAAATACAGTTATACAAAATAATATTGTATAAATATAATTTGTTGACTAAATATAAATAAATGTATTTTAGAAAAAATTAAAAGAAACATGTGAAGGTAACTATATTAAGCGTGGATGTGATGAAACTTTTTTTGGAGGAATTGATAAATAATTAAATACATTTATGAATGAAATTTATAAAAAGGTAGACAAATGTTTATCACTCAGTTGTACATTACGTCTCGAGTAGGTCACTATTATGGGTGTAATTTAATGATGTATTATTTGTATACGAAAAATGATTTTAAACGAAGACGTTTTGTCCACCTACGTATATCACTAACAATATTTCACAGTTTATTTTTTTGATTTAGATTTGTTAAAGTAATTTATATTATTTTTAGTAATACTGTAGGTTGATTCGCAATTTTATGAAAATATAACATTTATTATTTAATATTTTTAATTATTTTAATAATAAATATTTATACCATATTATATCATCTTATAAACATGTAATAACATATTTCTGTAAATGCCGTATAACAGTAAGAATACTTGTAGATTCATGGGTACTTCATAGTATGTACATTGTCTTAAAATAAATCAATGTCATTGCGTATTAAAATTATATGAAATTATACTCGTAAAATTCATAATAGAAATATGATAATACACGTAATAGTTTTAAGTTTCCATGAACATTTTTATTTAAATTGTAATAAAATAACTAACATTATTATTTATCGTTTAATTAAGAATTTTAATTTAAAATATTTATAAAAAATAATTGACTATACTAACTTTACTATACTACCCAATCTTAGTACTTTTAATTGAGAGATAAAAAAATTATATGGAGCTTTGAATTAATTTTTTAGCATTTTTATCCAACGATAATTTTTAATTAACAATTATAGAAAACAAATTAAAAAACAGCTAGATAGAAAATGCCTATAAAAAAAATAGCTCAAAAAGAGTTAAAATATTTTAAAAGCTTAGTTAGTAAATATAAAATAATAATTTAAAGATATGGTAAAAACTTCAAATTTGGTTTTAAAGTTAAATTTCCATTTTTCTTGAATTTGTGTTTGTTTTTCCCAGTTATATAAAAAGAGCATTTTTTCATTTTGACTTGTCGAAGTATAATAACTAGATTCAATTTTCTATTAAAAATCACCTTCATTTTGAGAATCAAAGCATTTTTATTGTTTCAAAAAGTTATTGTAGACAAAAAATACATTACTGTAAAACCAATACATTTATTGCTCCGATCAAAATTTAAAATTTTAAATGGTGTAAGAAGAACGCCCATCTGTCAAAACTCAAAAGAGTGACTTAAGTGTATAATCCTCTCAGTTTTCGAGTAAACAAAAATTAGTATACAATCAGGAACAATACTAGCTTTAAAAATAATAATAAAGATTAGTAGATATAACAAACATTATCTCTATGATCCACTGTCAGAATCCACTTGCAATTATTAGTGTTGAAAGAGTAATGAACTTACAATTATCTAAATATGTAAGATTAAAAAAAAAAATGCTCTCTTTTGACATTTTTAGATTTATTATTGTTATGTAAATACATGAAAATTTGCAAATCATTTGAAAATTCTTAAAACTTTAAATTTAAATACCTAAAGGCTTGAGTATTTTTTTAAATCGAATTTTGTCAAATTACGAAGAACACTATATTTTATCTTGTTATGACTTAATTTGTTATGATTCAAAAGTATTAAATCTTTCAAGGGTAAAAATGTTTTTCTCCTAAATTATTAATATACTATAGTAGTAATAAATTACTTGTACTATAATTTTTATGAAAGCAGAGTTATAATATTTTATCTCACTAATTTACGTAAAATGTATTTATATCTTAAATAAATTATTAAAAGAAGTAAATATAATGTATAATTATTTATTTATTTAATGTAATGTTTATATCCGATCAGGTGTCTAATCTGGTATTGATGTCTGATACCTGTGATTCAAATATAACATTATGATTTTGGTCTTAGATACATTTTTTTTATTATGAATGATTCTATAATATATTTATCAATTGTTGTAATAAAAATAATATAATATAGTATGTAATATGTATGATAAACATACTATATTTTTTTTTTAACTAAAATTATGAGGAAATTAATTAATTTAATTTTTTATAATATTTTATGAGAGTAAATTATAAAATAAACTTAACTATTTTGAAGAAGATATCTAAATCTAAGTATTAATGAGTAACGGCATCTACTGACATTTAACAAGCTGAAGTTTTAATATTATTCCGCTAGGTGGCGCACTACAATCTAGTTAACAGCAAAATAATAAAAATAATATATATTACATAATATTTTTCCTAATACCACTTTCAATATTAAAATATATAATTTTATTATTTTATATGTAAAAAAAAAAAAATTATATTTTAATCAAGAACAATAACAGTGGACGTGATGTGATGGAGTATTAATTGGTGACACTATTCTACTGAATGGGATGTCCGTAGTTCGTAAATTTAAAATGTATAAAGTATGTAATAGTAATTCTATGATAAAATTGTAGCATTTTACTATTTTAGTTTTATTTTCATTAAATATAATTTCTATAAATATATATATATATATAAAAAAAAACATTTCCTAAAAAATCTAGTAAATAATTCACAATCCATGTGTTTTTAGAGCTAAAATGGAAATATATTCCATGTGCATAATTTTATGGTATACTACAGATTTATCGCCGTGAATTAAGAGGATTTTAATATTATATTATTTTACTATTATTTGTTGTGTATCAACATTGACTTTATATATATGAAAAAAAAATCTATATTAGAAAGTAAATATTATTGCCAATGAAATAGGGATAGCTCAGATACGATAACGACTTATTCTCATTTAATGACCGTTTACTTTTCAGTTTTCAGTTATCATATCAGGACAAATCTAATAACAGTGACGAATTCCTCACACAACACTTTAATTTTTATCGACCACTTCCTCAATTTCCTCAAAGGGTTCGTTTTCCATGAATTTTTGACTAAACTTTTATTTTATTTCTTTTTTGCGTACTATAATTAATTATAGTATTACTATTATTACTTATTTAGTTATTTAACATTTCGTTTCGGGACTTTCGATTAATCTACATAGTACGATATAAGTAAAATGTCACTGTTTGTTCTCTCTCACACAGAACCTACGCGTAGACATAAAATTAAATGCGTTTATAGGTACTTAATTTATTATACGTGGTTTTATATTCGTAAAAAAAAGTTTGCAAATACTCAATTAAAACGAATATTAAATTTTTCCGAGACAACATTTTTGTTTTGACAACAACATAAAAATGATTATCCTCGGGAGATAAATGTGATTTTACACGGAAATAACGCGAAAACATTATTTTGGCGAATGTGCTTTGTCTATGTTGTCCATTCGGCGGGTCACAGAATGAAAACAAAATACACACTTACATGGTGCGACGAATGCCGACATACTTTTATAATAACATCAACAAAGAGTGTGACGGCGACAACAAAAACAACAAAAACTACATCAATATTAACAACAACAATAATAATAATAATAATAATAATAATAGTAATTTCAAAAATATTGATAATTTGACACGACGTCTGCGGACAATAATAATTATTGTAAATTCCGTCCGTGTTCGGCCGTCGCGCACAATCCGACCGGTCCGCCGCGTTATCCGCCCGCGACGCGCGCAGTAAACAAACACGCGCCGCGCTATTTTTACGAGTGTGTTTGCCTTTGCACTGCTCGTCGTCGTTTTATTAAGAGCAAATCTAATAGATGCGAAAGCGATAAATACACATTTTTATTATACGGCGGCCGGCCGTATATATACTAATACAATGTCAATATTGGCCCGCTGAAATGGAAATGGGAGCGCGTCCGTGTGGACCAATTTGCCCGTACGTGGATTATACGATTGGTACGTGTCGAAACACTCGCGAAATATGTATGCACCACGCGCCGAGTAAATTACTTTACAGACGTTTAATGTTTTTGTATTAATTTTTATTGTCGTCGTCTAAATGTAAAATGGTTTCTGTACGACTGCACTCGTATGCGTCGTGCAATTGTCGTTTATTACACGAGACCAATATTGGCCTTTAAGATTAATTTGTATTCGTCTCCTCCAGTTACATCCGCGTGTGTGTTGCGAGTACATAGAGATATTATAGCGATTGGCAAAAACAAACTATTCCCGGTATAAAAATTAATAAAACTGATATTACGCATTTACGCTTATGACCCGGTTTGCGTAAAACCGTTCCTCAAATTTATTTAACGAACGGTTCTATCGAACCATTTTTATATTTCTATCGATTCGATTGGGTTGTACAAACACAAACAGTTGAATACGATTAATGTATTGGTTTAAAACTCGACGATATCAAGATTTATGATGAATTTTGAAACTCATCACAAGAAAAGTAATAACAACTCTTCAGTCTTTTTAATTTGAATACAGGTACTATAGCCTTAATCAACTGGTATTTGGTAAACGATTATTTGATGACTCAATAACGCTATTGACCGTCAAATGAACGTTTAGTAAATAAATGATTTTTTTAATTAATTGAATAACGTGCTATTGATTCATTAAATATTTAATATAACGATCATGTAACCCGGAATTAGAATGTTGTAGCAGTGTTAAAATAATAACGACATTTTTCAGAACGTGTATTATTATACAAATATTACAAAAAAAAAAAAAAAAAAAAAATTGGACTTTTAAAATATAACTAATTAACAAACAAAATAAAGTATTAACTTGAAAGTTTTGTCTAAAAAGTATGTTGTGTCACTGTAGGCGAATAATAATAATTGGTTGAATAGGCAGTTTGCTTTATAATTTTTAAATAAAATTTTGTTCTCTCTCTCTTTATCAAGTTAACTGCCACAGCAATTTTTAATGCTTATGACAATATGTTCCTAAGAGCAATACGGGCTGAACATTATTATCGTGCTACGTGTACCATTTAAGGTACACAGTGTACACGCTATAGTTATAGTCCCCTCTCCTTCAAAGTTGCACCGATGATTGCCCATTAGATTCATTTAATAGATGTTAGAGCTTGTGGTGGTAGGCGTGGGCGTCAAATTACTGACCAGTGACCATCGGCAAGTGTATTGCGTATTCACGTGACTATTTTTTTTTTTTATAGAACGATATTGACGAATTGATTTGAAAAGACAACAATGGTTCAGACGCTAGGGAATATTAAAAACTATTTTTATAGTAAAATGTTATACGATCGCAGGAGATTATTAATATTTTCGGAATAGGCGTATCGTTATAGTTTTACAACTATCGATAACCAAAAACCCAGAAACAAAATAATAATATTATCGTCTTCGTTTACATGGAAAATACTAATGATTGTATATATTTACCACCGCAAACTCGACGACAACAACACGGACTGGGTTTTTCTCGATAAAATGACGATCGCAACGCGTGTCGCGGGCCAGTTGTAATTTAATTATTTTAATTTCTTATTAGTTATTACTCAATTATTAGTAATTTTCTATTTGGTATTATTAATTATTTCGCCGTTACGTGCGGAGAAAAGTTCATACTACTATTGTACATCTGCCGCTCGTGTCCGTCTTGTGTACAGTGTACTCGCTATTCAAACATTTCAAACTTGCCGATCAGTTATCGTTTTTCGACCACTTTTAAACGTGCGTGACTATATAGTGTAAAATCGGAAACGAAACCGTCGTGCGTTTCGTTGTCTCCGTATAACGTATAAAAGTATACTAAAGTTTATTAACTAAACCCGCAGATTATAATATAATTATCACGCTATTTTATTTTTTCATATTAGCCTTCTTCGAGAAGAATTTCGGCAGATGCTCACCAATAAGTATAAACATCGAAGAATAAACAATATATTAGAGGTAAGTCTTAGTTTAAAAAAAAAGTTTAGTTTAGAAAAATGGCATAGACATTGATAGCAGTTGTCTGGTGACCATCAGGAGGTTAGTGTATACTGAAATACATCTAGTCTGGTTTATAATTAAAAAAAAAAAAACAGTTGGAACTTTCATATTGTAGTCCGTAGGCATACATATTGGGCGTAGGGACATAATTTGTTATATTATTTGACGTACTCGGTTGTCTTCATGATAAATATGAATAAAAGTGTCGCAATAATGTGTTATAACTTTCACAGAATGATTGCTTACAATTTTATTAATTTATTGTGAATTGTGCCGTTCTCCATAATATCTTTTTATAAGTTGTATTATCAATATTGTTAAAAACTAAAAATAGATAGCCAATAATAATATTAATTTTTTTTTACATTTTTACAATACAATCTAAATTAATTAAATGAACCTTATCAAAATACTTTTTACATACTTATATTTTGTAAACACATTCAATTTTAACTTCCATAAGTACATACAAGACAAGTACTTCTATAAAAACAAAAAAATAATAAAAATTAATAAGATAAATCAATGTGGATAATGTACAATAGATTGATGCTGTGATTTGTTGATTACCAATACAAAAGGTTTTATTTTATACTTGAAATAATTTTTATATGGGCTATAGGTTTTAAAATTGTTTTTTTTTTTTTTAAATTACAAGTATGTGAATTAAAATTAGCATTAATAATAACTAGATTTTTTTTTAACTTTTCTATTAAATTGTATATGATTAAATAGAAGCTTACAGCTACATAAATATAAATTCATTAATTTATGTCAGTATTTTAATGAAAGAATTTCTTATAAGTATTTATAAGTAAATAATTTATGCATTTTTAAACAATCTCACATGACACCAATGATTAAGCAATAACATAGAAAACCATATTCATAACGTTTTGAAATAAAATAATATTTAATACTTAAAACCTACAAAACATACTTAATGCTTAATTATTTTATGGTTTTACCTACCAATATGAAGATTCTATTTTAAAAACAAATCGATTGTGATAAATAGAGACTACAGAGTCTATACTTCTTAATTATTTTTTTTATAGTTGAATCAACTACCTAGTAAGCTATATTTTTCAAGAAATGTTACAATCTTTGTTTAAAACTTCTCTCTTTGTTTTGCTATTAATGATTATATCATGATAATCATGTTGTATGCTATCTTTTTCTAATTCTATTATTTTTATATATTGTCTTCAATCTTCTTGCTCTACTCTCAGTCTATATATTCATATGATTATAGTTTATAATCTTATGATAAATAATTATACCAAAAATTGTGTATTTTTGCCAATTCACTTATTGAACAAAATATTTTTATTACTTATTTCAACATTTTTTTAAGTAGTTAATTATAAATTACTTAAAACATGAATGATTTCTTCTTACTTAGTTATATTATTTTTAAAGTAAAAAATAATTATTTTAGCGATTATAAATAATTTTTACCCATGTATCGGGAATACAATGGATAATGTAGATTTATGTATATGTAATAGATACATCTGTATGTTTTATAATATATATTATTTATGTTTTATTTTACCAACTTAATTATGGTAGTACTTTTATCTATAAAAATTATTTTATTTCCTTTTATTAGATAAAATATCTATTGATAATTGTGTTACTTATTAATACCCAGTGGCGGCTAGTGGGGTTCATTGAAGGTAGAGCACCGGATAGAGCACGAATATTCCCCTCATTTTCTACTATCTCAACTTTGAACTTTCTACTAATAATGATTAAACACCACACTCTAAATAGTAAAAAAAACGTTTAAATCGTTTAATAAAATAAACAACGAACAGAAAGTAGACAAAAAATGACAGATTATTATCATATGTTATTAAAATATAAAGACTGTGTCACAGAAGACGGTTGACATTAGCAATACGAAGGCGATAAGACCGAAACAATTTCGTAAATCGTAATATTAGGTATGCTTTTTGATACAAGTAGATATTAAAATAATTTATTTTATTTTTAATAACTATCTACTACGTTAGGTTCATTTTTCCAAAAACAATGTATTTAATTTTTATAACGATATTGTATTATATGTATTTACATTATATTATTGTTTTTAATTTTTGGGTTGAAACAAAATAGGTAGTGTCATCAATGGGTAGCTTCTTCCGTCATACTTCTCATGTTTATATTACTCATATAAAATTTAATTATTGTTCTCTGAATAAGTTGTAAATATTTTGTAAAAATAAAAAAAAATTTTTTTTTTTTGTGTTAATAATATTGTATTGTAAATATCGTGATAAAATGTGAAAAAGTTTTTAATAACTCGTAGAAAAAAATCTTAAAATTATCTATAAATTTTGAAAATTTTATTACGTACAATAAAATTTATGCTTTACTTTCTTTAATTTTAGTGAATTATAAAAATAATAAATATCAATTTTATCTAAATTTGTGCTACAAATATGTATAATTAATAATTATGTTAATATATTTTTTAGTTTCAGTATGAACTACTTATGAGGAACATTATATTAAATTTTCTTACCTATTAGCTTTAAAAATTGAAGATTTTATACATTTCTTGCTACAAAATACTTGTAGTTTATAAAATTCCGTGATTTTGAAGAATTTTGTAAAAATTTAAACTTTTTAACATATATAAGAAAAACTTATTTGGGATCTTGTATTAAATTTTCAAGAATTAATCCAGAAAATAATTTTTAATTGATATTTATAGAAATAAATTTTTAAAAAAAATTTGAATTTTATCATTTTTATAAATAGTTCAAAAGCCTTAAAATATTTTGAAAACTTTTTCATTTATAAAAAGTTATTTTACATTTGGTGAAAATTGTGACAACAAAAAATGATTTTATCGAAGACTGATTTTTTTCTTAAATTTTTGTTTGTTATTTCGATTGTTTTGATAAATACTGAGAATTTTTTATTTTGATCTTCTTCATATGAAAAATTAGTTCCAATTTTTTATCCAAAATTTAAAATCGAAGCATTTTATCGATTATTAAATATCGATGATATGCATATAGGTACACAAAAATACATACACACATATTAACATTGTAAAGTCAATAAATTCATCGCTCTGCTCAGAATTTAAATTACAAAATACCCCACAAAATACTAAACATTCATAATAAATACAATATGTAGTTTGTGGAAAATTAAAATTCATGTAATTTATTAAAATATTTAGAGCGTTTTGGCTTACGTTTTGCCTTTTGTTACAATATGCCTCGGGAAGTATATCTAACTTAGGCATTAGACAGGCCGGGAAAATTAACTGTTGAAATACTCTGTATATTAACAAGATACCATGCATGTTGTTGCATAGTACTACAGTCAACCACCTAGATGACGCTAATAAATTATTTCCAATAATATTCTAATATAACAGAAGATATGTGTTAAAAGTGTTCTTAGGAAAGCTATTCGCACTACGCGTGTAACTCAATTATATAATATCCTATGTGCGCCCACCCTCACATTTTGATCCTCTTCCGTCGTCTCTGTGGTGTATGGTAAATATTTGCTTCGACCGTACAATGCTCTTAAACTATAATTGCTACGTGGCAATTGTCAATGACACGGGTGTCACAGTTAACGGCAGAATATCGCAAATCGCATGTTGTATTATTATGTACTATATGTATATGTGTTACATTTTCTGTGCATTTGTCGTCCTGATCGTTATCGACATATTTCTTCTTCAAACAAATTATTACGTTGACATACTATAGTAATATTCATCATAACCGATTTCAGGTGTAAAGTCTATTGGATTTCTTTTAAATATTTTCTTAATATTCCATTAAACACTGGTAATGGGTATAATAAGTTCAAAATATGTTTGATTTTTCTTTTTTTTTAGATTGAGTTAATTTATTTACATAATTTAGGTATAGGTATATTGTTAATATTTATTAGTTTTGTGTTGAAAATATGGTCATTGATAAAGATTGAAGTCGAACCGTTCATTAGTATTAGTGTATTAGTATATATATCAGTTTGAGAAGACTAGAGTGACCAAGATTAAATTAAAAGTATTTAAATACATACTATCGGGAATGGGTATTCTGAACAAGTTGTTGAATGTTTTTTATCACTTTATTTTGTAAAATATTTATTTTTTTTATTATTGTTAAATAAATCCCTCGATAAATCCCCACTTGTGAAATAAAAATAGAATTATATTTTTTTATAAACAATTATTCAATATATTCTGAAACATAAAAAAATTGGTTAAATATTTTCTAAACTCCCATAATAATATGACCAAATATGCAAAAAGTAACTTTTAAAAAAAATTTCTGTTATCAACAAATTGTTCATACATTCTTTCGTTTAGCTGCATAAATCCAATAAATTAATGAGAAAATCCAAAAGAATCCGCTCCAAGTCACACGTTAACGAAATATACATTTTAATTGATATTGATAAATACTTAATATCTAAGCACACGTTTTCACTAGTAAAGTAACCTTCTGATTGTTTTTTTATGTTTGAAATTCAAATAAAATAAAAATCATTTTTAACGAAACTATTTCCATAATTTTCGCTTCTGAAAAATTGTATTGAATTTCTGAATTAGATTATTTATACCTAACTGATGTTATATAGACACTCTGTATTGCGTGTATATTATATATACAGAAGATCGCAAAAGGCGACATCGAGTGCATTGCGTTGTTCTAAACATTCGCGCCGCCATTTCCGCGCGTTTACAATGCACCAGCGGTTAACCTGTTTGCGTTTGTTTTATCAGTTTGAGTTCTGTATCGTTTAACAATAATTCATTGTATGAATTGATTGCATTGTAGACATGATTACAAAAAACTCCTATTAAGATGTATATCTTGTAAATATACACGCATTTAATGTTTAAGATTATTTTGTTATTTAAAGAATGGAAGCGGTGTGTACTTTTGGCAATTTAGTCCTAAAAGTTTGACAACAATTAATTTGTTTTATAGCTGTTATGTTGATTATTTCATAATTAAGAGTGATGTATTTAAGTATCTAAGTAATAAGTATTACATTTTTTTGCAATTTAATCTGTTAATTATTTTGAAATTTTAACAATAAATTTTTGAGCAAAGAAATAACAATTTTTTTGTATTTAGGTATAATAATTATATTATATGGAAAACAGTGTAAAGATTGATTTGTTTCATTTCATATTAACTAATCCCGAGGAAATGATTTGCGACTATTTTATGATTTCATATAAAGGCATTAAGTCTAAATTTAGTAAAAGATTAATCATTAACGTCTTATGGAAAATATTTTACATTATCAACCATTTCACGAAATGTTTTAAATAATGGTATCACAAATTTACTTCGTTATAGAAATTGACTACATTGCTGGGTCCTTGAAATTTATAGATGTCACCAATATCGGTGCAATTGATGTATTTTCTTCATTTTCACGTAAATCAGAATTAATATTACTTAGGGGAACAATATTAGTTTTATACGCGTTGGTGATAACCACAAGGTCATTATCTGGCACAGTTTGAATTGATATTAACAGTGATATTAATAAGCATGTCAATCTCCAAAGTTAATTTAAAAATGTGTGAAATAGATAACGACAACTTTTTGCTTCTTTACTATTTTTTCTAATTTTTCTCTTTGTTTCAGAGCATTTGATTTATATTTACATATTATTATTAATGTTAAAATAAATAAGCTGAGAACGCAATAAAATAATATAATACAATAAAACAAATGAAATTAACGGTGTACAATCCGTGGGGCGTGTGTATTGAATAATACTGATAAAATATAGTCGTGGAGTAATAAGAATAACACCAAAATAAATATAAAAATTACAATAATACGGCGGCGTCCCGTACACAATGATTTCTAAATATTGGGTATTTTTAAATATCTTCCGAAAGTAAAAATAAAAATTAGATAACATTTAATCATATTTTCATTTTTTTTTTTTTTTTTTTTCATTAAAGCATATTTATAATCTATATAGAAAAGTACAATAAAGAAATTTGATAATATAGTAATAATAAAGAGGACTTGGTTGGCTTGAGGGAGGAGGAAAACCGTCCATCAACAGTACCTCCTGTTTAATTTGATGGGCTTAATATATTAATTATAAAATGTATAGTGTAATAAATATATTAAAATATCAAAAATTACAAATCCATTTTAGCGGGCCTCTAAAAATCTGGGTTCCCTGTATTCCAGTTTTCCCCTTCGTAGGGAAACTATGATTTTCTGTTCTCATTGGAAGAAAAAGCTTTTTTTATGTAATTATTATCTAGTTATTTTTTATCAATTACTTTCTTTCTGATTAATATTGTTAGAAAATTATTCTTGTATAGTATAGGCTTACTTAAACCGAATAAAAAATAAATTGAAACACATTTCTTCAAAATGTTGAGATGGATAATTATTTATATTAATATTCGTAATTCAAAAGTCAAGTTACTAATTTCTGTTAATAAATACTCTTTTTAAGCTATTTATATAGTGGTAACCTTAGATGGTGTTGTGATATATATATAAATATGCAGGTAGGTGTTTTTATGTAAATCTGACTGAATATTCTATTTAATTAGATTAATAACATATCCAAAGCTCAGTGTCATCAAATTATAAATACTCCACTTTGCTTACTTAAATGTATTATTACATCAGCGTTTTCGGAATTGTCTCTATTATACTGTTAAGTGTAAAACAATAATATAATAAAGGTATACAATCGTTCGGATACTAGACTTTCAGACACAAGACGAATATCCGCGTCACAACACTTCAACAGTGGTCTTGTGATGTGCCGGCAATCGATAAAGACGGACTGTGCGTCTGTGCCGCTCATCACCGTTTTGTTATTATTATACCATTGTTATTTACGAGTTGTCGTCGCCGCAAACACGACTGTAATATACATGACATGCGGTAAAAACACAACCATCTAACACTTGTAGTTGTTATATTATAGTAATTGTTTGTACAATATTATTGTCGTCCAGCGGCGGTGGGTTTTACGCGCCTTGTGCTTCGATGACGACGAGTAGATACATGGTCTGGTGGAAATTCAATTAAACGGACACTTGAATTTGATGAAAAGAAAGCAACGGTGACGATTTTTCGCGACTGTTGTCTTAATCTGCCGCGACGACTTATACTTACACTAGACCATATTTTATGTTTTATTGTATTGATTTTTATAAATCATTATTACCAATATTATTATTGTTATTTTTTATCTTAATTTGAAATTAAACAATCTATACATATAATAATAATAATAATTATAAGCTCAGATCTTAAATGATAATAGAGGAAGATTTGAGAGAAATGTTATAGATAAAAGAACTCGCCAACTGATAACACTCATAAATATTATTGTTGCCGCATATACACAGTACTTTATTAAATTTAGGTTAGCTTCAGTGGCGCATTTAGAGCCTGGAGCAGAAAATTAAATATCTACTTCACTATTTGTGATAAAAATATATCATTAATGGTTAAGCAAATATTTTTTTGGTACCGTAATTTATTGATCATCTTTTTACCATCTAAACAAAAATTAATCATTGTTGATGTATTTTCTTTTGTAGTAAAAACTACTACAATCATAGTTGTAATTAATTTACAGCTTACAGCACAAAACTAAAGTATTTTTTTTTTTTTTTTTAAGATAAATATTGTTAAGGGTTTCCATTCAGGTGGCGCCGCAATTTCATTTCAACTAAATACCCATACTACCTAAACATAAAGTGGGGAATTCGGTGTGTTACATTTTGATTAAATTATAATTATTGTGTACAAACAACAATCGGTAATGCAATAGATTGAATTTAAACTTATTTATGAAAAAATTATTGTATAAATTGTGTTACTAATTTTTTTCTATTTGTCTTAATAAACTTTATCAATATAAAAAGCCATTATATTTACAAGGTAATTGTCTATTTTATGTTTCATTTTTTTTTTTTAAATAGATACAATTACATTTTTAAGATAATACTAAATTTTATTTTCATATTTTCATTGTACAAATTTGTATTATTATTTATGACAATATAATATAATTTAATAATTTAGGTACCGACTCGTAGAGTAGTGGTTGTAATAATTATTTAAAATTAGTCAAAATATTTTGAAAATTTTGATTGTGCACTGAAATTAATAACATATCCAATTGATAAAAATATCAAGTTCATAGATTTTTTTTACAAAGATACATAAATACTAAAGTACGTTGGTTTTATGCACAAAATAGTGAATATAATAAAAAAAAAAACACGTATTCTATATTTGATATTTATATTTTTACTATTATTAAAATAATGAATAAATAAAATAATTAAACATCCCGGCATTTGGTTTATAAATAGCCAATAGGTCAGCATTTTCTATGTATGCCCGTTATTTTTTATGATACTTTATTTTTTAACATTTTTAAGTCGAGGTTACTTAATTATTAGGTTAGTAAGTAATAATAATATAAATTATCAGTTGGTGAGGATAAATCGTTTAATAATTAGAACTAAATAAATCCTAGGAAAATGTGCTTTTTATTTGAGTTTTGTGAAATGATTTGAAGTTATTTTGTAATTATATTTTTAAGTTTTAATTCTACATTTTTAAAAATGTATTGTTCATAATTGTATAATTTTGATTTTCTGGTTTTTACAAATATATTTCATAGTCTGTAATTTAATTTTTACCAAAGTGATGTTAATGTGGATATGATAAGTTGTTGAATGTGATTTGGTTGAATAATTTATTCTATGAATGAACGTGTTATGCGACCTGCTGTATTTCATCCAGACAGTCGCAGCACCATTTACCTTTCGGTCGTCTTTTGGAAGCATTTAGGGTATTACTAACCGTTGCGTTTGTGACCAGATGATTATGCAACGGTTGTAAAGGTTCGAAATATTTGTGATAGGTTTTAGTTAAATTTTAAACTGTTAGAATTGACAAGTTGATTTCAGACATAAAAGGGTGTTTTAGTGATTTTATTTAGATATTATAATCGAAAGATATGGATTCTGATCGAATATTCACCACCATCACATAGAGTGTAAAAATTTAATGTATTTTTAACTGCAACAAATTTAAAAATTTTCAAAAATAGCCTAAATATTTTTAAAATGATTTAATATCTAGAGAATTCTAATTTATACTATGTATAATATACATTGTGTATTGTATGTAATTAGTGAATATTTTTGTTCCAATACAAACAAAAAAACAACATTCTTCGTTCGCTCAAACTTTGAAATTACACGTTTTAGTTTCTTGTATTTTTATTAATACATTTTAATATGTTTTTAATGATGGTATAGGTATTTTGAGATTTAAAAAGCGTTACGAGACCGAGTGGCAGTATTGTGTTAAACAGTTCCCACCTGTTTCCGGTTTTGAACGGAGAAAAAATTTAAGGTATTTTGAGATATCAGATCGATGTTTATATAGTATGGTTAAAAATTATTATTGTTTTTTCATTGATCTGCTGTAAGTAGGTGCTATATTATATTTAATTTATTAAATGGAATATTAGTGATAATTGAGACGTCTAGTGGTAAAAATTTAATCTTTTTTCATAAGTATTGTTTACATTATAATATTATGTACCGTGTTTTCGGTTTTAATAAAAAAAGAAAAAAGAAGAAGAAATCGCTCCACTGAGTTGATTGGCATGTGTACTTCGTCGTTGAGTAAGGAGTAAGCCACTGTAATGGATATGTTTGTTCATGAGATACCTATATTCTAGTATAATTTTGTTTTATAAATGTCAGTTTTTCTGATTTGCATTCCTATTTTTAACATTTTAATTTCTGCACCTACTATCTTTGTGAAGTGCCAATTAAGTAATGTAGTGTATTGTAGGGATCATCAATTAAAATTTTCGTTGGGCCCCTTTAAAAAATAAGGAAATTTTTCGGGGTCATCCCAAATGAATGTAAATGTTTATCCAATTATAACAAAATATAAATGAAAAATAAAAATTTCATTCAATTCGTTATTGAAAACAAAAATAAATTCGTATCTGCGGGTCAAATAAAGTACATCTATGGGGGCCACAATTTTATGACCACTGTTAGTGTAGTGTATTATAGTATTGGAAGTTCCGTATTATACGTTCTGGAAGAAAACGTCACCCGTAAAACGATCTTCCGGATGAAAAACGTCGTCGCCCATCGTGGTTTGTCGGTCGCTTAAAGTCGGGTTAAAAGCTCTCTCTACACACTCACAATTTCCTCGCATCCGTGACGACACTCACGCACACGAATCAGCCTGTTTTGAGAAGGGTGGTAGGGGTGATGTGGGTGTGTGTGCGTGTGTTTACACAGATGAGCCGCCGGCACGCACACGCACGCACGTGCCGCATGAATAGAGACTTGATGAAAGAAACAATGAAGAGGATTTCGGTATCAATTTGGCTGGCCATCAGATTTAACCCCTTTTGTGTGAAAAAGTCCCCTTTACGCGCGCGACTATTAACCCGCCGCCCACACGCGCACATAATAATAATAATAATATATACTGTTATGTACACAGTATCGGCCGAAAACACTGCTTCCAGCACTGGTCGTAGTCGGCTCTTTTTTCCTGTTTTCATTGTGTTGGTTTTATATTGGATTTGCGCCTGGGCCAGTGTACTGTTTCAGTCTGCAACCAACGTGTATTTATATATATATATATATATATATATATGTATTACATGGTACTATACCAAATGTTCATGTATTATACATGGATACAACGCATTTTGAAAGCACCAAAACATGAGATGTCTCATTATCTGTATCTGCAAGTATACGCTAACGTTGTATAATGGTCTAAGGTGGAAGAGGGTGTACACTATAATATTACGTCTTGTTTTGTTTTTCTACTTATATATTACATTTTGGCTTATTTTTTAGTCTCGCGCATTTGGAATATCTACTACAATTAATTTTGGAATTCTAAACTTAAACTTAATTACCAATTAACTAACCTAACCTAATTGATCACATAAAATGTCTAAACAAGATCTGATGATGATTGAGTGGTAAATTTCAATATATTTTGTGTAAAATGCGCATAGCGCCCTCTTATGGATGCTTATTTTTCTAAAATTTGACGCATTTCCCTCGAACGATATCCTCAGTATTAGTTACTTAGTTACAGTGTTGTTTACACTCGCATCCAGCGTACTCATTTATTTTATTATATTCTTATAGGTAATAAAATTTTTTTTTTTTTTGTAGCATTCATTTCGTGTATTATATTCCATATGTTTCTACGGCCGAAACGACTAACTTACGGTAACGATTATTGCGCGTTTTAACAAAATGTTTAAATAAACGTCTTCAAATAAACAAATTATAAATATTTTTATTTATAATTAACATAGGTACTAAAGTTAATTCATCGAATAAAATACAATTTTCTTACTATAAGTTTAATGTGTTAATTATTGGTATATTGAAGTTTTAAATTGATGTAATTCTATAAATTCTAAGACGCATAATATCTGCTTAAATATACAACAAACAATTGACTATCATCAAATTCGATTGTTTTAAAATAAATTTAAATTTTGTTTAAGATCTTAATTTTTTTTATAGCTATTTGTACATGGACTGTTGTACCATATTATTTTAAATTTTAACGTCCAGAGAGGGTTTTTTATTTTATTATTTCCAAAACTATTGAATTTAATAATTGTTAATTATTGATCAAAATAACAACACTTATATTCATTTTTTTAATTACACTCTTTTATATATGATGAAGTGACATAATAGATTGTGATTATTTTGAATAATAATATTTAATTATTAGAAATCAGATTAAAATGCAATGAAAATACATATAAATATACACATACATATGTGAGTATAAGCAGACACTTTATTTAAGATTCTTGGAGGGCTCATGAATGTGATTATTAGAAGGGTTTACTAAGTATTTTGTTACCCTCTCGACACCCTTTGATACGCGTCATTTTACACCCTTTTTTTTATTCAATTCTATTTTCATTTTTCTGTACATAATATCAACCGATCAACAACACGTGTAACTCAGCGTTTCCCAAACTTTTGTTTGAGCTGGCCCAGTAATTAATATTTTTCCCCTTTGTAATTCACCAATTTTTTTTACATTTATCATTGTGTAAAAAAATGGCAAAATAAAACACATTTGAATGCCCACTTATAATTTTATAATACAATTGAAGCGTTAATTTGTAACAACAATGTAATAATTATAATATAGTTAAACTAATTATATTAGTTAACTTCTATCAGTGAAAAGTATGAAATTGTTTATTTTTAACTTGGAACTCCATGTTTGCTGGAAAGGATGTTAATTTTTTTCTTAAGTCAGGTTCGATTTCCAACCGATTTTTGTATTTATTCTTTAGGAACATATGAGTGTTGAAAATCCTGTTTAACATTTACGAGTACCTATAAGTCGTGACAAAAGACATGAGAAATTTTATCGCTTGTTTTGCTAAAACTGGGTACTCTTGATAAAAAGATAACCAAAAATTAACTAATGGCTGTTTTACCTTAAATATGTCAGAGTTAATTTATAAATACTTTATAGATTTATAAATGGATTTTTTATAAAGTCTAGTTGATAATTTCAATAATTATCATTTATGTTGTCAATACTTTGTAAATATTTTTACTAAAAAGTTCAAATTATTAAATAAAATGATAAATAACAAAATTTAATATGATAATTTTATTAATTCTGCGATCAGGTATTATATTTTCATGGTCTAGTAGTGGGTCGCGATCCACTATTTGGGAAACGCTGGTGTAACTCATTTCAGATTTCTTTTCAATGTCTGCTTTATGGTGTTATAAGAAATAACTTAAAGACATTTATTTTATACAACAAATAATGATTTTATTATCTACATTAAAGTCATTGTGTGATGAGTTGAGTCTGAAAAACTTCATAATAATCTACATCGTGACGTGACTTCAAGATGTAGAGTGCAGTTACAGAATATTTGTCATATAGTAAAATGTTTTAATGTAGTTTTACATAATATGCATAAATTAAATTATATGATAAAAATAATAATTATAATTTTCAAACGAAATTTTGTTTAGGTAATGCGTGTATTTTAGATATAATATTTTATAATAACATAATCATTATATTATTGACTTAAACTAGATTGGACGTTAATTTGGCTAATTAATAAGTAATTATACTCAAGAAATTTGAACAAATATTCGATTATGTGAGTATATTAAAAGAATTTGTCCTGAAATCGTTGCTTTACAATCTGAATTTCTTCTAATTCACAGTTAAAATTCTTTATTTATAACATTTTAAAATCAAATAATAATAATTTATAAAAGTTTAAATTTGAAAAAAAAATTGATCTCGAGTAGTAGATAGGCTTTATAACAAATTAAAATATTGTGTTTTCGGTTTTCTTGTCGCATTACTAAGCGTTTTATTATTGTTTTAAAATTTTTATCAAAACATTGGATAAAGTCTAAATATGCTTCCATATTATATTATTGCAATAATGAATAAACTCAACATTTTCAAATTGTTTCCATTTAATTAATCGGGTTTTAATTTATAGAAACTAAAGTGAATCAAACTTTTTTGATGAAATCAACGTAAAAAAAATACACTTTAATATACCAATAGACTGCTGTTGTTGTTAATAAATGTGGTTTATATAATTTTTATTATATCCTTATTATCTGGATAATCTGGAATATCTATTGTATTTACGAATTTTGTTATGTTATCATAGGGTTATTGCGTTCATATTTGAAAAATG
The DNA here is from genome assembly GCF_002803265.2 of Melanaphis sacchari. Lineage (NCBI taxonomy): Eukaryota > Metazoa > Arthropoda > Insecta > Hemiptera > Aphididae > Melanaphis > Melanaphis sacchari. The sequence continues at coordinate 1,090,091 of NW_020271162.1, read as the reverse complement.
CGTTTTATTCCATTTCTGATTTGTTATCTAAATATTTAATTATTCATATAATATAAAACTATTAGATTATAAATAATACTGGGCACATAGAAAATTTAAATGTACTTACCATATAATAATTCATGATCATTCAATATTTTAGCTGAGCTTAGATTCATTACTGTATTACTTCGATATAAAACTATTATTATTATTCGATACTGAGCTAATATACTCTATATATTTAGGATATTTATACTACTTATTTATATAGAAATTATAAATTGTCGACGATTTTAGTTATTTCATTGTAATTTAAAAAATAATAATTGTTAGAACTTTTAACTATTTGAAATTATTTATTATGTATTATTTTCTATATAGAATGAAATTTTGAAAATATTTATTTATACCGTATTAAGCAACGGTGTAATTTTTTATTATTACTATTATTATTTCCTTTTTTTTTGGTGGGTAGGGAGATCAAGGTATGATTTACTACTCAAATAAGACAATAGTAGAAATCTTCAAGTCTTGTAAAATATAGAAAGGATTTAAAACATTTAACAGCATTTATAAGATAAAGATAGATTTTTTCTCAGTATATGTAAATTTATCTCATTTATAATATTGTTGTATAATATGTTAGTATATTATATATCTTACGTATTATCTAGGTTACAAGAATAACCCAATAATATTATTTTATGGATTATAAGTATAAAATCATCATTTTTTTCAAACAGATTATACTAAACAAATACCTTTTTTATAAAGTTTTATTTACTTAATATTATTTTACAATACTTACAATTTGTTTTTTAGCCATACAATGAGTTGCAAGACTAGCATAAAAATCATAGGCATTATACTAGGTTACTATTATTTAATACCACTTAATATAATATTATAGTGTTTATGACAAAAAGAATAGTGCTGTCTGGTTTCGGCTTTTTTAGTTTGTTTTGATTGAGTTTGATGGTCAAAAATGATAAGCGTACTTAGTTCAACACTTTATACTACTTATAATTCCTGTCGCTATTGTTAATATAAGTCGTTTATAAGCCAGTGTTTGAAACCACGAATTGCCGTTCGAAGTGTAATAAAAAAATGTAATGTTATTATATTATTATAATTAGCGCTTCACAATCGCGATAAACGAATAAAAAATAATCAAATGCAATGCATTTGTATTATCTCTACAGACAGATTTAAAAGCTTGAAAAATGTGGCACGTGCCGAAGGACTTAAACGTAACGTCTGCATCGTGGTTTGCTGCTGCAGTGTATATATATACGATTATTATTGTTTTCGTCACACATCCCTAATGATACAGTATTATATTTACGGGATAATTTGAGTAAGTCGATCTCATAATATTACTCTTGTATAAGTAACTAGAATTCAAATTATAAATAAAATATTAACATTTTATTTTTGATCTGGAAAGATAATAGTTAGCTTCAACTTTATTGACTTAATGTTTTTAATCTAGTTTGTTTAGAAGACCATGTGTACGAATTTGTTTTGGGTGACGAAAAGAAGTATCGGGTAAAGTATTATTGAAAGACAGATTGTAAAAAAGAGGATTTAGCTGGTGATTAATGGTTTATGGCGTTTGTGTGAACAATTTTAGGGTAAAGTGAAAGTCAATAACGACTAATAGGTATATTAAGAATGGTACAATATTTATCATATAATATATGCGATTATTAACCAATTTGCGAACCAAAATTATATTATAATTTTTAATTGTTTGTGCTGATGACTTTCTTATTTTGTTCATCGAGGATTGAACAAATATATTATACATATTACACGTGTTAGTGTGTTACAGTTTGCTTTCTATTTTAATTAAAAGTTGATAAAACTTAAGTATTTAATAATAAAAAATCTTTGTATTACTCTTAAGATTTTACCTGTATATTTGAAACTATATAAGATTTAGACACTACAGACTGCAATATATAGGTATACATGGCTATACATTTTAAGATGTAGGTACAATTAGGGATTATATGCTAATAATGGTAATCAACAGAAATAGGCAGCACTGAAGATGATGGTGTAGCTGCAATGGCGCTGATGTAATCTGGAATACCAATCGGCTATGACAAATTTCTATATGATAGTTTATCAGCTACTATCTATCCTAACTAACCATAGTTAATGAACATTAACTTCCAGATTTTTGTAATTATTTTTTAGCAGATTTTCAAATTTCTCTTGAGAAATGATAGTTTGAAGTCTATATAATTTTTACCAATTTGAAACTCGAGATGTCCACACCCACCCACTTAATTCTTCTTGAAATTTGTCACAGTTGAACCATAGAATCGGCGCATCACTGCATTTAGTGCGCTGGGTTTAAGTTATTTGCCATCTTTGTTTTCTATTACCATTAGGATTATCTGTTAACCTAACCGGCTGCGGGAGATGGAAATTTTTCTGATCTAAAATATATGTAATTTTGTACCATAAATAAAAATCTGTTAACTTTATTATATTATATTATTAATAATAATGGCAATGGTCACAAAATTGAATCGTTGCGTGGGCTAGATACAACAATATAATATAAAACACGCGATAATATACGGTAATAATACAATGCACGTAGGCGTTTATAGCAGCGGTTTGAAAATTATCCTCTATAAAACGCACGTAAACTTAGGTATACGTGATAATTATTATTTATTTTTGAAAAGCTCGCGATAACGACGGAAATTTGTGTATTATTTCTTGCAGGTGGTTGCCTTTAACACCGTTTAGACCTGTCGATTAGCAGCAGTTGCCAATATACATTATATACTACCACCGTACGCGTCGTAACACAACACACCTCGTGCACCACACGTTCACACATACTTGTTGCGTTTCTGTCGCATCATATGATATTATAGTTTGTCGGAAAAAACGTCGGCGGCGTCGACTGCCGGTGACTGCCGTTACGACGTCGTCGTCGGCGGCGGCGGCTGACGAACGGGCCAATGAGAAAGTGGCTGACGGTCGATAAGAGGCGGGAACGGTGGCGGTACGCCATTGGCGGGGCGCCGCGGACGGCCGCCGCCACCGCGTGCCGCCGCGTGTGCTGCACACGCATTTCGGACGCCGTGACGTGCGGCCCTCTGCAGCTGCTGATCGGCCGTGCGTGCATTTACTGTCTTCTCAGCAGCGACCCGTCCGCTCGTTTCGCCGGCACTCTTCACGCGTTGCACCGTAACGAGAAAATTCCCGTCCCGTTCGCCGGACGTCGTCACAGCGTTTCACGGCCGGTGCAGGTCATGAGCAACGGCAAGACCACTACGCCGCCGGCCAACGCGGCGGCCGCTGCTGCAGCAGCCGCCGCGGCAGCCGCGGCCGCGATGCTGTTGCACCAACATCAGTCGCCGTCGATGAACCACCATCACGCGGCCGCCGCTGCCGCCGCAGCCGCGGCCTATCACCAGCACCAGCAGCACCAGCACCAACAGTTGCATCATCATTTACAGCATCGCGCTCAACACGAACAACAAATGCACCACCATCACCAGCAACAGCAACAGCAGCAGCAGCAGCAACAACAACAACAGCAGCAACAGCAGCAGCAGCAGCAACAGCAGCAGCAGCAGCTTCACGGCGGGAACGCGGGATCGACTGTGGCCGCGGCCGTTCAGGAATCCGTGGCGGTCGCGCAACAGCAGCAACACATCAAGCGGCCCATGAACGCGTTCATGGTGTGGTCCAGGGGACAACGTCGCAAGATGGCCCAGGAAAACCCGAAGATGCACAACTCCGAGATCAGCAAGCGGTTGGGCGCTGAGTGGAAGCTCCTGACTGAACCGCAGAAACGGCCGTTCATCGACGAAGCCAAACGGTTGAGGTAATATTTATATTTATCATATTTTTCGGTTTATTTTTGTAGTATTAGTGTGGTTTACGTCATCATCATCGTCGTCGTATTTCATATTATTTTATCGTTATTGTTTATCTCCGAAGGGGGGTTTTTTTTTAAAATTATTATATTAATAATATTATACATATTATAGGACGAAAACGATGACGACCTTCGTGACTGTGTAAAAAAAAAATTCATATCAAAAGCGTGATTTAATTTTGTACTATTATATACCGAGTTTTCCTCGAAAATCACGATAGTACGATTTCTCTCCCCCGAGCGCGTTAGAATTAATGGATTTAGGTAATACTAACAGTTTCTAGTAAACTTAAACGTTATTTTGTTGGATAATGAATAAGTACATAATAAAGCGATTAACGTATTTATTTGTAGTTCGTTTGTTTGTGCTATATTCAACGATAGATTTGTACATAAAGTCAAAAAAATTATAATAATATATATGTATGTATATAATATACATGCATCCTAACCAAATGAACCGGTTGTTCGGTTTCTGTTTAGTTGGTTCGCTAAACAAAAAACGAGCATAATAATATAAACCCATTTACTATTTATAATTTTATTTAATTTTGTTAATTATACGTTTCATTCTTTCAATATATTTGCCCTGCAACTATATTTCTGCTCTAAGACAATTTCGATAATAAATCAATTGTATAAGATTTTGTCGCGGTACTATATTTATTAAGTGCAGTGACAAAAACAATTAAAAATATAGTCTTTAAAAATTTATAACTTTTAATTGCAATAATATTATTAAAACTCCTATAAAGCAGATGTAGTATAATATATATTATTTGAGAATTTGAGACGTGTAGAGTATAATATAATTATAATATTATTCTATTGTAACGGAGGCACGGCGCACAGTCTGATTACTTATAGACGAACTGGCAATAAAGTTTCTTTAACTAATAATATGTTTATTATACTCGGGTAGTTTACCTATGTAAGTGTGAATATGATAATTTTACTTCCACTAAATACGCGTACAAAAAGTTAATCTGTGTCGCGTTATTGTCACGGTTGTTGAACAAAATGTTACGATCAGTTCGTCATCGGACCATAATTATGTGCATAATATAATAGTGTGAAGCATATATGGTACGCGTGTGTGTTTAACGCGAGTTCGTTTTATTCTTTCTAAAACACCAAATCATACGTATATGGTATATAATATGATGTATAAATAATAATATTCGTATATCACAATATTTCAATCCAACTACTTATTTTTTTTTTTTTTTATATAGTGCACACTGCACACTGCACAGACATTAAAACTATATACGACCATACAGAAATAGAGACGGTATATGTAGGACATATTATAGATACTATGCGTATATTATGTATTTTATATATCACATAATGTTTTATTATTTTATGTGATTTTGAGGTAATTATACAGCAATTTTTTGGCAAGTTCGACGTTACGTGTCATGTACCTTACACTCGTATTCCGGATTTTAAATTAGAAATTCCAAAAAGTCCCTAGCTACTCATTATTTTTTATAGTTTTTTTTTTTTGTGTATTCAATTAATTAAACCATTGTAATATTAAATTGTAGTCGTTTTTGGTAAATCCGCAACTCAGTTAAATTTTGTTAAAACCTAACCCCGTGAGAGATTTAATAATTATAACATTCTCGTTTGTATATTAGTAGAAACGTCATCGCGGATGTGTCATTTTTGTTTTGAAAGAGCCATCAAGAGCATCGAATTGTATATCGAGCAATATACCGCGTTTCGTTTTTTTGTTTTTTTACAATGACAACAGTTTATATATTTGACTGTGTGAGATATCTGTCATTGTTGTAGTAATGAAAAACGATATAAATTGAATATTAAATAATATTGATAATATATTATCTTTGAATTTAAGAAAAAGAGTTACAAATAATACTAATTTATTTAAAAAAAATAATTATATCATTATTAATTTAATAGACATTTTATACAAAATTATAAGACTCATGTATTAAACATAAGAACATATCATTTTTTTTTTTTTTTTTTTGAAACCCAAAAGTTAGAATAAATGAAATTTACTATCTAGGTTATGAACAATAGGCATATAAAACAACTAGATATTCGTCTCTATCACACAATATCATTGAAGTTAAGTAGCCATATGCTTATGTATGGGACAAAATTCTATTGTAACTGATAACAGATTTAAATAATGATTTAAGCTTAGATCAAAAAATGTAATGCTCTTTTCAATTTTTTGATCTAATATATTATTATTATATCTTATCAGTTGTAATATTCGGTAATTAATGCTCTGTAAGCTGCCGACTTTAAGGCTCTGATTAAAACCAGATATAATTGGTTTGTCAGTTTATATATATCTACATGGTAGTGAATCATTAAAAAGTTAAATTTACAGTAGAATATTTAGATCCATTTATGTTACACGATATGTATATTTTATACTGACGTTAAACCGCAGCACAGAAGCGTTGACATAAAGTTTTCGATTTTTTGACTTTAAAAAAATGTTGATAGTTTTGGTTTGCAGGTTACGGTTAATTCGGGTGTTTTTTTTTAAAAAAAGAAGTTATTTTAGGTTAATTTTTCTGGATGTTTATTTTTAGGAGTGTTACGAGTTATAGTTGAACCGGGTGCAAGCAACAGATGAATAATTTTGTGTAACCCCGTTTAACGCGAGACGTGCCGTATATGGCATAAGGAGTTGATTTATCGGATTAGACTATTAGAGTATTGACACTTAATAATCAATTTACCTATATATGTTTATTCATATTCATATATTTTTGAATTTTAAATGTTGCGCCTCACACGACGATCAATGTCCAATCGTTTTAGTGACGAAATCAAAATTAACAGCTGCGTTAATAATCATAATATCATGTATAGACCTTGCAAGTTTGTAATATTTTTTCTACTACCTATACAAAAGACCGATTTGACACATATACACAGGCTCGCGTATACAAGCATATTATGATGTACGTAGAGGCATATATATATATATATATATCAGCGCGTCGTTAAGTCTACAATAACAATAATAATAATATATATCGTTCGTATACCTATATATAATATATATGTATATATGTATAAGTAACACGACCAGAGGGGGGTATGAGAGGTGTATGCGTTGTTTGCTCGTCGTACACCGCAGCTCGGATACGCGTTCAAATGATATAGCGTGTTACAAAGTGTTGTGTACGCGTCGGCGTGTCTCGTCCGTATATTGTGTAGTGTGTACTTGCATAGGGTGCGTATAATATAATACGTATGATACACACGAAATATGACGTGTAAACGTTGTGCTGTGCTTGTGCGGTGCGGCGCGCGTAGAGTAATGTACATGTTTTGTCCCAGATGACTGTTGTTATTGTTGCGCGCTGACATCAAAGTTTACGAAACGTCGTGTGTGTGTGTGTGTGTGTGTGTGTTTGTGATTGATTTTCGGTTACGGACTATTTGAAATCATTAAGAATAATCGGCGGCGGCAACGGTGTACCTACGTGTAATACGTATAAATACATACACACACACGTGTGTGTGTGTTTGTGTGCCGAGAGATAGTATTGATAGAGGTGGACGGAGGCAGAAGAAGAAGAAAAATTAAATAAATGAATAAAAGCGATTTATCACAATTACCGAACTATTGTACCGCGACCGCGATCGGTTCTATCGTTTCGACCGAGTCCGTTGGCCGTAGAAGGTGCCGTTGTTGTATATATTCACACACACACACACACACACGTGTATATAATATACATACACACACGAGTTGTGAGTACACGTCATTATGTTATTATTTTTTATTGTGTGCACACAATTGTCGCGAGAAGGGGTTTTTTTTTTTTAAACTCATTATTATTATTATTTTGTTTTGTTTTGTTTTCATCAATCAGACGATATTCTGTGCCGTGAAGGTATACGATTATTTGTGCACGACCGCGGTACATCATAATAATATGATCTGTGTGGTATACGACGTATGTCGTCGTGTCGTAAAAAAATTAACGGTGGCACTCGAGTGCTGTTAAAATCCGTCGATTATATAATTATATGAAATATGAAATAACGTTATGCGTTTATAAAAAACTTCTTTTGAGATCGCGTCTTCACGTAAACTTCATATTTATTTATTTATTTATTTAAATTCAATTTTCATCATGTCAATCGTGCCAATAATGTAAATCCTTAAATATGTTTATTGTAAAACTTATTTATAGATTGTGTGTATTAAAAATAAAAGTTAAAAAAAAAATTAATTTTAAATATAGTTTAATTTGTAAATCTATTTACAAAAAACATATGATCTTTATGAGTGTTTGTAATTAATAAATTAACAGAGATTGTTTAAGTACCTAGTAGAAATAAGATTTTTGAGGTTATTTATTTTTATATTTTTATGCCAAGTTAAAATATTATATAAATTCAAAATGAAATAATAAATTTTTGACACTGAAGGTGAAATATAAGAAAGAAGGATTAGGTTTAATTTCGGTAAAGGATTCGAGAAAACCCAATAGTTAAGTATAGGTATCCTATGAGTAACTTACCCGGTGGTACAGATTTTAGACCACTTTGATAGTTTCCGGGAGGCTGTGAGTGTTCCATAATAATATTATTGTTATACTTTTTGTGAATTAATGTTTAGCGCTCACGTGTGTGTAAACGTATTGTAATATTTGTGCTCGCAAACAATGAGTTGACTTCCTAAGCATGCGCTGACAAGAAAGCTCAAATTTACATGTAGAGACTATAGTGACTACAAACCTAGAGAAAGAGAGATGGAGAGTGAGTCAAACAAAGACCGCGATGAACGTGTGAAAAAATGTTTTTCATTCACTTTATAGAATTCTGGGCTAACAGCTCTAGAACGGCCGATAGGTATTACAAAATTGATTTATACAAATATAAACACATTAAAGGTATATTTTTTTTACATCATTAATTATAGTAGGTATACGTATAACTATACTGCTGGTCTGGACGTCGTGTAGTTCTACTGTTTGTAGGGATTATGTATGTATATTATTTGCTAAATAATGTGGCTTCGTAAATTACTGCATTTTAGGATTTTGTTGGTATAGTTAAAGTAAATGATAATCATTTGTTATTTCGTATTTTATTTTTTTACAAAGTACTCGTATCATAAGTTTGTAGATAAATCAGTTTCTTTTGACGCTTCGTTATCTATCTGAAATAATATATATGCACAGCATTAAATAATCAATTATTTCTAATCGTTTGTGTATAGAATAAAATACAATTATGTATTATTTATTTGTATAAATTCATATTTACCGATAGCATAACGCCATACTATTCATGTACATTATTATACCTGACATGTTCAATTTACAAATGGTTTATTATGATCATAATTCGATCTGCGCGAAATTCAACGGAAACGCGGATTTTTTTTTTTCAGTGTAAATCTATAAACGTATACAAATTGAAACTTATGTGTTTTGCAGTTTATTAGTCATATGTTTGATGAATATCGGTTAATTATATACGACAAATGGAAATTAAATCAGGCACTTACAGTGATATATATTTTATGTTTTTTTAAGCTGTAGTGTCGGTTCTTATGATTTATTGTTTTATGTGTTAAACATTTACAGTTCTTATGTAGATATAAAAAATATGAATGCACTTACGTAATTTCGACGCGCGTAAAATGAACGCGATCATTTGGACGAACGGCTATTGGGTGTATGCTGCAGCATTTCAATTTAAGTAATTTTGATACTACTTAATTTAGGCGCTATTTAATTTCGACACAAAACTAAAATTGAAAACCATATGTTATACATTGTATATCACAGAAATATGACGATTTTATATTAAAACTACTTTCATATATGTCAGATAATTGGGATACTCATTGTATATAAAGTTAGTATAAACTATAAGTCATATCAGTCATCACTTTCCACACAAAATATACGTTTGTGGTGTATAATTATTAGTTTGAGAAATATTTAAGTTTTAGGCTAGGTAGTTCAAAACATTTAATTAGAGACTTAAAATTTTATCCTTATCGTGGCAATATTATACACATTTCAAGTTATAATTTTTATCGCGGTGCCTTATCATATGTGTTATTGAAATCGTTTACTTTATTCGATGAATAACCAAATTATAACATTTTTATTGTTTTGTTCTTTATTGAATTTTTATTATCACGAACAACTAAGACAGAATAAGTAAATGAATTCCATATTATTGGGTTATATTTTATTACAATCAATTAAAGTCGGAGAAAATAATTGACAAAGAATTATATTACTTCCTCGAACAATTATGTATTTAAAAAAAGGTCATTGTGTTTATTGATTTAATAATTCTGTGTACTTAGATAAATCGAAAAAACTAAATCAATTAAATTAATCAAACAAATAAAGATGATAATGTGTTATAATGTTTCAAGATATCTGTAATATGCGTTTATGTAAAATGAATTTTGCTGGACGATTATTAATTAAATATTGATTATTTCCGATTTGATTTATTAATATGATTATACAGTTATAATTGTTTAAAATATGATTGTACAGCCAATAAAATAGTTGAATATTTATTTATAATCATAATGCTAAACAAATGATACAACAAAAATATAAGATGATGAATGATAATTTAATTAGCATGTCATTGAAATATTCTCATTTTTAGACAAATACACTTAAGATTACTAAAAACTGATCATTATTATATTGCTGTTTTTTTTTCAAAATCTATGTTTGAATTTTTTTTCATTTCTGCTTGAAAATTCTCTAAATGGTTGTTTTTTAATTAACTATAAATGAATATTATTTAAATTCGTGTGGAAATTCGAATATTAATTATATAAATTTAAACGTTTCTTATTATGTTAACTGTACGTGTTGGGTTAGGTTAAGCTTTTCACATGTGGAGATTCAGTTAAGTGGTGACAATTGTCAAGTGTAATTGTACGTTCTGAATTAGGAGTATGAAGAACAAATAAAATATGCTTTTTTTGTAAGGCAATATTGAAATTCCAAAAGGAGTGGTCATTATTGTGATCGGGTATTTAAAGAATCGTGTCAAATGCAAATACTATATTTGACAAAAATATTTTCAACCAGATTTGAAAACAATCCACCCGAATTTATAAACACTCTAAGAACAAGAGGTTAGGATTTGTTTATTCTTAGTTATTTTATTTTAATACGTAGTTTTAAAGTATTTAAGATGATACTTTTGAACAATTTATTTATATCATAAAATCATATAAACTAATATTGATATAATCATGATTACATATACATCTTGGAGAACTGGGAAACATAACATCTTAATTATTTATTTATGTATCTCTCAAATACTGAATGTCACCATTATTATATATATATATAATATTATAAAATATGGATTAATGAAACAATAACAATAATGTTTGATAAGTAATTTATTGTCATCTAAAATAAATACAAAATATCATATTATTTACTATTATTGTTAAAGGCGTTAAAGCAAAATTAATTTAATCTTACTTCATAGAATAATAATTGTTTTTTAAAAAGAATATTCCACTAAATTTATTATTTATACGATTTAATATCATGCCCTATAATATCGATAGAATTATGGATCAATATTGTTATTTTAATATATTTTTAAACAAAAATACAAACACTATTATTTTAAATTTTTTCAGTATTATTCATTTTTTTCCTCAACTGTCTTTAATAATAATCATTAAGTAATTAAATATTTTATTGAGTTTATTGTATAAAAATCTAAATTAATTATTGTATGAAACAAAAAAAAAAAATAATCGATGGATGTATTAGCATTTAAAATATATTATATTTATAAGTTTATGTTATATTATATTTTTATTATTATTATTAGTTTTTACTTATTTGCCAAGTTAAACTCATTTTTACCCAAAAAGTCACGTATTACTTATAATAATTTATAATGTTAATTGTAGAATCTTGAAAATGTTTTGTTATTGGTTTAGAAAGTAATTTATTATGTTAGTGGTGCAAAGTTTCAAGGCCCAACAATTATTAGTTTTTAAAATTTTAAAATACAATAAATAACTAATATTATTTAAAGATAATATTTAAAAAATAATTATTTTATGTTTAGATAATTTTAACATATTGTTAGATTGTATCTTCTATATTTTTAATAAACTTAAATGTATTTTTAATGAATATGTATCTATAGTCTAGTTCTGTATCAATTTGGATCTAGTGGTGTTAGGTTGATGTTAATAGGATGGTTTATATTTTATCAAATTTAATTTTGTAGAATACTAGTTATGTCTAGACGTCTGTAGTGATAAAACAATGATGTAGCTTTTTTCGTAAGTATTGTTGTAATGTAAACATATTTTTATGATATATAATGTCATTAACTATGTAAACATATACACAATATTTTGTCTATTACTCAAATAGTTTTAGATGTAGCGAATAACTTCTAATAACAATACAAAAATATAAAAAAAATAATAATAAATAATAAACAGTTGTAATAAATAAAAATTTTTTTAAATTTTATCTCAGTTAATTTTTTAAGAACCTTATTGTATATGTTTTAAAGGGAAAACATTATTATCAACATAAAGTAAATAAAAATTAAAAAACTTTCAAATGTCTATATGTAGCCAATATGTTTTGACAATGATATGTTTAAAAAATAAATAATGTAGGCCGCTACTAAAAACCGGAAAATCTCAATGATTCAATTATTTTTATTTTTCTTAAAGTTGATAACATACATAAAATAATAATAATAAAATCAATACATTCATCATTCCGCTCAGGTGTAATATGCTTTGTAGGTTGATATATTACTCGAATACCCTACCCTTGTAAATACGACATTGATGAAGTTTATTATCGTTTCGATTAAAACAAACCACACAAGTTGACGTACTTCGTAGGTTCCCGAATGTTGTTTCGTTAGCACGTGTTCGCACATCTTAATAATATGCTTCACAAATATTAATTACTTCGTTATTTTTTGTTTGAATTTTTCAATATTTTACTAATTGTATTGTATGAAACTTATTCATTCTATAAAGTAAAGTACTTGAAAAAAAACTTGAATTCGTTGTAAAATACACTTAGAAACTAATTTTTTAATTATTCTTTGTACCTACTAACATTTTAAAATTCTTATTATTCAAAATTTAAAAATGTAATACATAAAGTAAAATAAGTGGAAAAATGTGTCGTCCGATGACTCAGATAGTCGGTAAAATTTGTATAAAATAAAGGTTTTTTTTTTTATTAGAAAATAGTCGGAATCAAATCGGTTTTAAGCATTTTCATCAGTCAGTTAATTTTTATCTATCACTGTTTTGCTTATGTCTTAATAAAATAAAAGAATAATGAAAAATCTATTAATTATGTTTATGATGAAAATTGTATAATTAATATAGATTTGTTTGTCAACAAACATAATGTGTATAACTCTGTAAATAGAAATATGTAACATAAATGTATTTACTAGTACTGACTACTAATAAAACACGCATTAAACTTATAAAATTCACGAATTGCGTTATTTTTCCAAAATAATAAAATTATTTTATCGAAATATTTTTAAGTCAAAATTATTTGTATTCCCCTCGAGATTCCAGCTACCGAGACTCAATCGTATTTTATACATCCGAAATCGTAACCTAACCTACGACAATAATAATATAATAATACTATCACGAAATCTGTACAGTGTGCGTATTAATTTGTAATTTTTACAGGGCGCTACACATGAAGGAGCATCCGGACTACAAATACCGTCCTCGGCGCAAGCCGAAGACGATGGTACAGAAGAAAACTTCCGACACTGGTGCGGCGGTGTCCGGCAAACCGGTGTCGTACTCGGTGCGCGACCTGTTGCCGCAACACGAAGCGTCGGCCGCGGGCGGCGCCGGCGGTGGTGGCGGGTCTACCTCGGCTTCAGCCATCGGGTCGTTGGCGCAGATGCCGACGGCCGGCGAACACCAGTCGCCCGCCACCGCGGTGGCCGTGGCCAAATTCCCGCGCGCCTACTTCTCGCCGTACCAACACCACCACTACCCGTCGTCGTTCTACCAACAGGTGGCCAAGGACCTGTCAACGGTGGCCGGCGGCGGCGGCGGTGGCACCGAAGCGGCCGCCGCGGGCAAAGCCGTCCACGATCTAGCGCTGCACGCGCTCTACGGTAGTTCGCTGTACTCGCGCGCCGTCTCGTTGGCCACCGGGTGGCCGATGATGGCCGCGGCTGGCTCCAACGGCGGTTGTCCGGTCAACTGCGCCGAGTGCGGCCAGCACGCGGAACGTCCGGCGCAGTCGTCGCTGCAACCGTTGCAGCCGCCCCGGCCAGCGCACGAGTCGTCCACGTCGTCGTCCACGCCGTCGCCGCCCGCCCAGCTCCCGCCGCCGCCGCTGTTGTCCACCGCAGCCGCTGCAGCGGCCGTCATCAAGCGGCCCATCGCCTTGCTGGTCAAACCGGATCGCGTCGGGCCGGCCGGACTACACGCGCAGCACGTCATATGAAAACCACTGCCGGTTCTACCGGAACCGGCCGCCGGCACAGCCTGCACCGCTGCCGCCATGTCGGCCGCCGTCCAGTGCGGTTGGCCGCAGTCGTCGTCCTCGTCGTCATCGCCGCCTCCGCTACCGCCGACAACGGAGTCGCCGCTTGCCACGCCGCCGTGGTGGCTCCAACAGTTGCAGCAGCAGCTGATAATGTGCAGCGGCGGCGGCGGCGGCCACAGGAACGCGACGGCCGCCCGCGGATCGCCCGGACCACCGTCCGTCTCTTCCGCTTCCGCCGCCCAAGACCACCGACCGGACTAGACGTGCGCCGCGCGCATATCGTTCTCCACCGTCGCGGTAAGGCTTATACTACTTATTATCGTGTATGACGACGAGTAGAAGAGAAAACGGTAGCCGAGGGCTTCGGTTTTGTTTTTTTTTATGTAAATAATAATAAATTTATAATATACAGTCTTTCGATACGCATTGATCAGTCGGAAGACGAGTACGTATCTAATAAATAATAATAATAACGATAATAATTACGATATGCGTATCAGTGCAGTGCAGTAGCCGGAATATTTGCTATAAACGAGCCCATAAACAGCACAGTTTTGTTAACGATTGCATTTTTTTTTCACCCTAAACTAAATTTCTATTTTCAACTTCAAACGTAAAAATTATTATTTTCTTTTATTGAATATTAAAATGTTTAAGTAACTGGAATAGCTTTATTGAGTGATGGTGATACCGTCATCATAAAAAAAAAAAATAATAATAAGGACTATATAATTAGGTAGTGAATAAAACAATGAAAAACTCTGTATTTTAATATTCAATATTTTGGCGTTCGAAATTAGGTTTTACACTGAATATACGTAATTAAATTTAAAATTATCAAAAATATCAAATTGAATAAATTTATAATAAAGATTAAAATAAACAAATCTATTCTATCTATAATATTTAAACTCTTATTAACTTCACACATATATCATTATTTATTTGACTACAATTTTTTTTATTTTAGATAAAAAAATACATTTTCTCAACGATTATATTTTTAAATATAGATTACCTATACAAAAAATATATACTGATGTTTAAAAACAAACATAAATAAAGCTTTACGTTAAAAATTCTAATTAATTGGTCTGTCAACTTGAATATGTCAAATTCAAATATTAATCACTCTAAGTGTGTACGTTAAAAAGTGATGTGTCGTACGATTTAATAATATTTAACACAATCGAATGGAGTTTGATAGGCACACTTAGTTTTTTAAAATAAACAGGTATGAGGCATAAAATTAAATTATGATCTGAAATATAACAAAATTAATTTATGTGTATTGCTTATAGTTTTATCTTGTTCAATACTTTTTTTTTTTTAATTTAATTATTTGATTAATATATCAAAACATAAAATATTTTCACATTTCAGTCAGTCACAAATATTTAAAAATTGACAATTAAAAAAATATAAGTACATTATATTCAGCATTATAACGTTACTAAAAAACTCGTTTTTGGATGTATGATTTATTACTGCAGAGTAAATCGCGTTGTAATATGCTATGTATAACTCAAGCTAGTATATGGTAGCTATATTATCGATTACAGATATTTAGTAAACAAATGAATCAATCTGTTGTGACATTTATAATATAGCAGAGAGAACTTTAATAACTAATTACCCAAATAAAACTAGGACAAACTAAAATAGTGATGAACAGCTCCCTACTCCGGCTACTAACTAATATCTAACACTGCATATTATATGATGTGTAATTATATTTTATACAAAAAAAAAAAAAATAAATTAATTATGTCTCGTGTTTGTGTGCACATATAATTTATGAATATATATGCATTTACGATACTAATTAGTCCTCGATATTTTCATACATTATTATTTTACTTTATACATATATATTTCTTCATTTATGTATAATAAATATTAAATCATTATGTGTGTATTGCATACATATATATATGTGTGTATGTATAAAAGATAAAAATTAAAAATTAAATTTTGATAATATTATGTTCTGTTTTTTTTTCGTAGAATTGAAAGTATTTAATAGTATTTTTTATGTAAATCAAAAAGTTCTGGTTATTTGATGTATGGTTATTTGTTATTATTATTTTATTTTAAAATCAATATTCTTTAATTTGTATAGTTTATTATTTACGATTAAAATGTTCGATTGAAAACTGTCGTATATATTATGATATACCTATCCTTTAATTTTGTTTTGTACCCATTGTACAATGTTAATCCCATTTAAAATGCTCTTCCATCCGACAATATTTATAAGCAAAAGACGCCTAGAAGTCATCATTAATCTGTCGAGTGACGATAAGTTTGAAAAAGAAACAGCACCAACATATTTAAAATTATTGTTATATTCCGGTTAGGAACTGTATTATTGTGCTTTGTAAGTTTCTGATCTCGGCAAACGGTAAATGTATTTTTTTTAAATTACTATTGTATTCTGTTTATTTTATACGAGTACATAATATTATATAGGCCAAAATATTATTTCAGCGGCAAACCGTAAGATAAAAAGTCAATTCAATTTTCATTATTTCCGAGTTTATATAAAGTGAAAAAAAAATGTTTCATTGTTCGTTCCACAATACTATACACACCTATATCTGCGCTGTATATTAAACGAAAACAAATTGAACACATTTCGAAGTGGTAGAAATGAAATATAAAAGTCCGGAGAACGGAACAAAAGCTATGCGAATAAGAATGAGATCATTTCATGTATGCAAATTCCATTACACGGATACTCTACTATTTTCATCGGGTAATTATAGTAAGCGTATTTTCATTGATTTAAAATATCACAATAATACTCATAATAAAGGTATTGATTTTATTCAACCATAATTATCTATCTGTTAAACTTTTTTATAATGATATGAATGCTGAACCAATCGAAAAATAACTTTAACTGTTTATTAACAATCGCCTGGTAACCTCGTATTTGTGGTTTATGTAACGAACGAAACGACTATAATAATTCGATTTCGTATCAACGGATACCTAATATAATATTAAATTCGACGTTATAGATTTTTTGAAAGTGTAACTTAATATTATGTTTTTGATATGGTCACAATAAAAATCGACGAAGTAATAAATTTAACCAATATATGCTCAATGGAACGAGCTAAATATTTTATCAAGGCAATGAATCTTATTCACGTCAAACAGGGATTATCAAACTGTACTTCTTACCTAAACCAAAATGTTCGAATTGCTCTCGGGTTAAAATCAGATAATGTTAAACATTAAAATTGCATTCTATCTAAATAATCATTCCATAGAACTTGCAACTATTAATTTTAGTTGAAAATTGTATGTGATATGTGTCGATCGATTTAGTATCACAAATGTTATTATGACACATCGTAACTATAATAGGTTTAAATTAAACGTAAATAGATAACATGTTTTTTTATTACGAGTATTTAAATTATATTTATTCATTCGCTTTGAAAAAATAACTAATTTTTATATTATTATAAATTAATTTTGAAAAAAAATTTATATATTTTAAAGTAATGATGATCATTTTTAAATTGTAGTTATCTACTCGCTTATATAATATTATCACAATAATAACAATGAACTTAAAATATTAAAAATACAAACTATATTCACGACTATTGACTGAGATTATGTATTCGCTTGTAAATAGATCATTTTTTTTGTAATGGAATTGAATGCAATTTGAACATTATCTTTTTTGAACCTGATTAAATAATTTGAGTATCACATTATTCTGTCCTGAGTGCAATTTGACCTTACCCTGTACGGATGTTTTCATTGCGAGGGCATTCATTAATTTGTAGAGTATAGACTATAATATTATATAATTATGATGTGTGTGCGTGTGTAAATGGAATATGATCGAATGAATTGCTACAGGTAAGATGCGATTAATGATCGATCGGTTTTTTATTATTATATCCAAATGATGACTTTGTGCAATATAGTTTTGTAATTTATTTACCATGTTAACGAAATGTATTTATTTTAATTGTCATTACTTGTAATGAATAATCATGTATTCATATCTCCTATACTATAACTCTTGAGATAAAGTTATTATTATTGAATAAATCGATATAAATATCGAGAACTTATCTTAACTAGTTAATTATTTGTATTATTGTTTATTACCTATTTATTTTTACAACAAATTAAAAAAAAACCTTACCTTATGCCAGATATCTATTGGTTGTTCTCATAATGTATATTATTATATTTATTTATTGATATTTATTATTTATTATCATCATTTTTTTCTTGTAACTATATTAGTTATATGTGTCAACATATATGAAACAATTTAGTTGAAATAATATACATTTTGTTATCAACATCAAGTTTTTTTTTTCAAATACATCTAATGTATATTTTCATAGTAAAAAAATAAAAAAAAATTGTAATTTATTTATAAAATCAAATAATAACGAAGACTTATTTTTTCTCTCAATATTTCTGGGTTGATTAAACTCATAATAAACTTGCGTGTTGATGGGATCGTATCGGTATACCAATATAAAAAAAGTATAGGTGTTGAGAGTACCCCATTATTGAGTGATAGACCATTGTAAATCGCGTGTTAAATTGAATTTAACGATAAACTATTGCATACGAAAAATGATTTTCAGCGGGTACGGTCTATCACCCTTTATTACTAAGGATAATTTATTGTATATTTTATATGGTCATTACTCATTAGTAATTTATTTAATTATCAATATTACGCAAGTTAAATTAATTTTAGCAGAAGATATACATTTTTTTTTAGTATTATTATTTTTCTACCATATATACGTTTATATCATACATAATATAATTAATTATTAATCTATTATAATTAATCTAAATATTTTTTAATTGTAATTACGTATATGGTTGTTAAAAAGATACATAATGACAAAAAGTTTTAATTCACTTCGAATAATATTTATAGGTTTTAGTAATAACAACATAATATAAGGAGCATTATATTAGATTTTTAACAATTTTAATTATTAAAGTTGAAAATTGTTTATAGTATAATGTATTAATATTACAAAATAATTTTTAAACTTTTGTGCTTTGGACAAAGGTTTAAAAAATATCTATGTTTCAGGTATTTTAAATTGTTATAAAAATAATTTAGAGTGATCTTATATTACATTTTTAATACACTTTATGATGACTGAGCATATATTTTTATTTATAAATTTTAAAAATTAAGATCTTTGTAGCTTTTCTTTATTGATAAGACATTGATAATTAAATTCTCAAATTAAAATATCTAGTATAATATTCCGATTTTAGTATGTCTTGCGAATAAAAAGTGCCACATGAATTGTCTATTTTGTGGTTATATTAGGAAGGTTAAAATGTGTATACATACTGCAGGTTTATAGGTATTAGAGTGTTTTGTTTAATTGTGTTTTCTGAATCCTATTCAATGTCTAATTAATCTTTTTGGCGAAAAATAAAAATGAATAGGTAATCGTAGATACTAATGTTTGATGTGCAGGCACTCTTGGAACTTTTTGAAAAAGTTTCACTTCGTGTGGCATAATGTACCTATTATATTATTAAAAAGATGTTGACTCAAGGTATTTTAAATGAATATGCTTTTGATATTCCACTCTATTCAAACGGTATATCATATCATGATTTGATGAGTGTCTCGTCGCGAGACTTATCTCAGTTAGACATTTTGGTGTGCGGACTAATTAGATTATTTAGATTACATATATTTACACGACCGTCCTCGACCTATATTCTTTGATCTTTCCGAAACTAGGCATCATGTGCTAATATTTTTATATGCGTATAAACTATAAACCTTGATATATTGTGACTGCAGCTGATTATACAACTGTACATTTTTGAATTTGATTATGATATGGATTCCGCGATCAGATTATACATCTTTACTACTTGGTCGTACTCTTATATACAATTATAATTGGTATATTAAGACGTTGTGCCGTATGCTGTGTTCGCGTAACTGTTTAAAACTTAAATATTTTCTACAGATTGGTAAATTCATGATATCGACTAGTTGGTACCATAAAATATCGTAAAGTCGAAATATTTTGCAACTCGGTCGACGTATTAACACCACATCATATTAGACATCTGTAACCAATACCAAACATAACATACCATATTAACGAAAAACGCCTGTATAGGAATTGTAAAGTGCTTTAAGAGTGGTACTGAGATGTCCACCTCCAGTGTATTATGTGGAATATGGATACCACGTTTATCGAAAAATTGTGAGAGGGAACGATGCGTCTATATACGCATAAATATATAATATATATACAAATGCATGTATAGTTTATTGTATATGTATGACTGAATGAATAATAATAGTTGCAAAATAGACGAATAATATGCGCATCGTAATATATTGAGATAAACCATTGCGGAGACGTCACGTCCTTAGCTGTTCCTGTGGTGATGGAGGGTGGGAAGGAGCAAAAGTAGATATATTTTTTTACGATTTTTAACGCTTCAAATTGTATCCTTTGTCATCGCCGACAAAAGAACGACTGCAGTCTGCAGACACTTTATTATACGGATCGTGGGCGGGGTGAGGTCCGCTTTTGCGGAGACGCGACGCGGTGAAAGAGCAATGGTGTACATAATATAATATATATATATGTATGTATATAATAATATTATAGAAATGCAAAAGAAAAGAGGAAAATGGAATTTCGGTGCGGCGGCCGACGACGATGTCTGCGTTGTTACCGAAGGAAGAGGTGCACAACGCGCGGCCGTCGAAAAGGCTCAAGACCGTGGGTTGTTGTCGCGCGCAGCTGTGTGCTCGCGCCCTCGTCAGATCGCTAGGGTCGTGTGCGATGTATACAGCCGAGAAACTGCAGCCGCACCCAGCACACGCGTGATCGGAATCAAAAATATTTTTGGTGGCTATACACACACACACACACACACACACACACGCACAGTCGTACGTGTACATACGACGCTGAGATAGGGTGACGGTAAATATGAGGAGAGAAAAAAAATGAAGGATAGAGGAGAAGGAAAAAAAATGTGTAAAATAATAAATAGCTGTGTAGCGAGATGTAGCCGCGCGACGTGAATAATATCGCGGGCGGGATTTGAATAGGACGCGTGGGACTACACGGGGGGGCGGGGCGGAGTAAGACGAGGAAAAAATGTTTAAAATATAATAATATATTATAATATACAAACGTCCTGCGGGCCTTTAATGTACAGGAAACTACAGGCCATACATGTTTATATATTATATATCATATTATGTATAGGTACTACAGGTGTACGTGTGTGATGTGTGCTGCCGTTTGCGGACCATGTTAGTCGTTATATTATAATAGCACCAACGGCGGCGGGTGTGACGATCGTTTCCGTATTTCACGAGGTGTTCAACCGGAAGTGGAAATCGTTTGGCGGGCGGTGAGGCCGGAAGGTCCAGTCGACGGCGGCCCGTGCAGTGTACTGTAATATACGCGCGATTGGCGGTGTGCAGTCCAGTCTTCCGTATAATAGGTTCGTCGTGTATATGTTTGCGTGGTATCAGGTGGTCCGTGATTTATTTCGATATCCGCACGCGCGCCGTTCTCAAACTTTTACGCGGCGTTCTATTTATACGATTTATGTATATTTATTTATTTATACTCCTTCGCATCATAACATTATTATTATTATTATACATAAGGTTCCAAAAGATTATAAGGGGATTTTATACGACCGTAGCGATGGTCTTTAAAGGGATTGGAAATGGTCTGTTAGTTTGACCAAAATGCAGTACCAATCTTATGTCGATCCTACCGATGGACATTTTCATGTGATTGTAAATGCCTATATTGAGCTTCTTGAAAATGGTTTGCAATCCCCTTGAGATGTTTAACATAGAAAAATTTTTCATGCTTGTCAATTTATATAAAATTTTTGAAAAGATTATTTTAATTTGTCGTCACTGCCGTTTTTTGGAGAAAAATAAACCTACACACATTCCGATGCACTGAGTTGAATTTTACTCCGAAAATAATTTGACAATAATTTATTTAATTTATTATGAAGTTTATTTTAAATTCTTCTAGTCGGAATTTAAAAATTTTTTTTTGAAATTTTTATTAGATATGATCTGTACTTTGATGCGTCAAAAGTATAACATTTTCAGTTTTTTTTTTATTTATTTAATCGGGAAAAATATCAAAGAAAAATGAAAATTTTCACACAAATCTAGTTTTTTGCAAAATTGTTTTTTTTTTTTTTTAGTGTCACCCGAAAAAGAAACTTAGAGTGTTCGTGAAATGATTATATTATTATTTTCCATATAGCATGTGGTGTATTTAATGTAAAGCACTCGTTATTTAAAATGTTTTTGTAAATATATTGTTTAGATATTAGATATATATTATATATATTATATATTATATATATTATACTGTTAGACATAAAAAAATTTATATTTATTTTTTATTTATCATTACTGTAATTGGAACGACTACATGTTGAGTTTCATATTTCGAAGCAAAATATTATTCGTAATATTTTTATAGGTACATAACAATAAGATTACGGTAATTAATTATCGGGTACTTACTTAACGTTTTGGTGAGTGAGTAGAGGACCAAATTTTGTGAGGTATCTCATTTTCTCTTTGTTTTTTTTCAAATTATTTTGAATATTTGGGGTGAGCCATCTTCACAACCTCTGATTTTATCAGATTGATTAAAAATGTATATGTTAATACAGTCGACTCTCGGTAACTCGAACATTGATTACTCGAAATTTCGAGAATTCTTGATATTTCGAATAAATAAAATCCCCCTTCAAATAACTGTAACACTTATTGTTTAAATCTTGTTAACTCTAAAATTAATTTGACAATTTTTCGATTTCTCGAATTTTCTTATCCAAATTTAGTACTAAAAATAGTTTATCAAGGCGATTATTTTTCACTTATGACTTGTTTTATAAAAACCCACCATTATAGTCAATTATATTCCTGTAACTTTGTAACTTAAACCTTTATAACTCGATACAATAGATTTCAGTTTAGTCCTATTCCGTTTGTTCGTTTAATCGTTTATTGTGGTTTTGAATGTGACAGTTTATAATGTGTTAATACAATGGTTATTAGGTATATGGCTCAAAAAAAAAAAAATAAAAATAAAAATAATAACATTATCACTTGCAGAAAAAAGTAAACTTGCTTCTTTTTAGTAAGTCGAATTTTTTCCCCCCTTGAACTTCGAGTTACCGAGAATTGATTGTATTTTGTAAATTTTTATTTAACGTAACCACAATATCTTCCGTTGTTTAGTCAGTCTTTAGGTAAAGGGCTATCTAGCTCTTTACCTATTTATCAAGGATACTTGATCAAACTTATTTACAATGTTATTATCACATACTAACATCCAGTTTAATATATACTTTCAAAAGATTTTGTGTCAGAAGAAATGTCAAGTAATAAAAATATATATGAGCGTCTTCAGACATTTTTCTAGGGGATGGGGAAGGCAAAATTAGTTTAAAAAAATAAATGAAAATTTTTCATACATTTTATATTAACACTCTATTTTAGAACATTTTTATGTTTCATCATTATTACAATTAAGTAACAAATTCTAGGGGGGAATTCCTTGTCTCGCTCCTTCTAGGGACGTAAATATAAATATATATTAACTATTTTTAACATGTCAATTATTGTAAAATTAAATAGTAGTCTGATGTTCGGTACAAAAGAGTGAATTCAAAAGTCGAGTAATTAGTAATTTATTCACCTAATCACAAATTAATTATTCATAAATAAATAAATATTATTTGGAAAATACTCATCCCATAGCTACACATATTAAGTAAACTTGTTTAACCTTTAAATTTCTTCACCTAAAAACGATGGCTATTTCTGTCATTTATATCAGCTACAATATTATATCACTATGACTATTCTTTAGAATATTTTACTTGAGTCAGTGCGTATATAAATTTATTTTTATAATTCGAGTATAACTTTGAAAAATTATCAGAAAATGTGCAGTATGACAAAATGTAACTAAAAGCATCTACTTCACCGGATTTGCAAATTATTTTATTAATTATTATAAGCTTATAGAATTAATCGTTTTAGGCTCATTTGTGCCTGGAACCGAATTTTTAATTCAAAGATCTTAAACGAAAACAATTAGCAAATGTTTTAATTATAAAAATGTTGTGTAAAAAAAAAAAATTGAAATTAAAAAAAAAGAAGAAACATAAATATAGTTTAATCAAAATAGTTATATAAGTATATATATATAATTATATTATAATTTGTTTAATTTTACACTGCAACTTAATTTAATTACTATATATTGTAATTATAATATCTTTAACACTATTTACTATCTACTACAAATAGTAAATGTTCATCATAAATAAAAATTCTAAATAATCTTTAGTACTCATCTTCATGTACATATATAATATTTTTCATCTTAAGGTTTATTAATAAAATTGTCAATATATAATAAAGTGTGCGATTGTCCTTCGGGTTTTGATACGATTGTATTATCGTATTTTCTATATGACTTTTAAACTTTTTATTAATGATTAATTTATAATATAGTTAAATGTTGATATTAGTCATCAATTAATATACTAATATTTTATGATATTATCTTGGTCATGAATATGATATAACTAGATAAAAAAAATATTCAGCATATTAAACACTGAATCTACAATAAAATATTAAGCAGTTATAATATGGCTTGTCAATTTTAAATTCAAGTTTATAATAAATATAATTTAGTAAAAATACATTTATTTTATGAGTTAATTTAGTCTATGAAAACATTTTTATGATGCTTTTATCGAGATACTTTTTTTGACTTTCTAAAAATAACAATAATTTTATGACAGTTTTAAAATACATTACTTATACAATTTTAAAAACGACACGAATTTTATTATTATTATTATTCAAAAAGCTTATAATTATTGGATTTTATTGATCTTATTATACTCCTGTAAAAAGCCTAGATAAGCTGCAGGATACTTCTTTAATTGCCGTCTTTAGTATTCTAACATTTTAAGTATATTTTTAAAAATAAAAAATATATTTAAATTAAGGATTGTTTACAGTGTTACATTGAAAAATGATGAAATTATTATAATATTAAAATTAAGTGCATATATAGTTAAATATAGTTGTTGTAGTGCTCGGGTCTTGTATGAACAAATAATATAAAAACTATAAACAAATTTTTGTTGAGTTACTATTGTTCATGAAAAAAAAAAAAAAATATTTAGTTTTGTAAATAGATTCATTATCAATGATAACTGAAAAAAACAATAAATTCTTCAGACATTAAAAAATGTCAATAAACGTGCAATGATCGATGCACTCATTGTCAATAAAAAAATCCAAATGCATCATACTATTTAAATTATAATATGAATGTCGGAATGTGCGATCATAGGTCGTTCGTTCCAGACACCGTCGAAACGATATTGTACTGCCTGTATTATGTAAGTGCGCACTAAGGTCTAAGATTGACTAATGACAGTAAATTATAGCTATTGTTATTTGTTATAACAACGGTGGTATAGTAGTACAACTATTTTATATGGCCAGAATATACTTATTTTATATAGGTAGCAAACTTACCTAACGTAAAATGTCTTATTATGTTTTTATTTTTTTGTGTTACTTATTTTTATCTATGCAATTACCATTTACTATGTCAAAAACAGAACACAAACACTTGTATTAAAGAAGTTAACAATGTATTAAATAGAATATAGGCATTCTATCAGTAGTAGGCCTAGGAATCAATTTTACCTAACTTTTGAGAGAATACATAAATTATATTTTAGTGTAATATTTATAAAGGTTATTTCAAAACTAATTTGGATTGAATATTATGTATAAAAGTGGACTGTAATAAACAAAATATTAATTAATTGTTTTTTTTTTTAAATATTGGAAAAATGCGTACTGTACTGCACTATATAAATTATGTCATAGCAATATGGTACACACAATTGTAGGCCCTGTATTGGTTAATAAGAATGAAACGTTTGAAAATTATGAACGTATTTTATATTAACATAGTTAAAATTATAAGAGTGAACATAAGTGTACGCAGTCTTAAATGTCAAGGAGTGCCTACAATACTTTTGTACTTTTTTTTTCTTATTTTGGACTTTATTAATCAATTAATTAACTTGATTAAATTATTATTTATGTTTGTGAATTACTTTAATTTTGTTATTATAATAACTATTTATTAATTAAATTATAAATAATGAATTACTAAAATATTTATGTACTGCTTAAATAATAAAATATGATCAGAAAAAATCCTTTAACATATTTATATTAACAATTATAATTGTAAATAAATAATGCATTTTTAGTTAAAATAGTTTTATTGAAAGTGATTTACAAGGTACAGCAATTTAGCTGAGAATATTGTTTTTAAACCGAATTAGATATTGTGTAAGTATCTACAACGTGTTGAACGCATTACAAATCTTTCATAGACAAAAATATTTCTCATTTTAAATTGATATTTGACAAAACTTGCGAACAAAAGTTTGCTCCCTTTCAAGAGTAGTTCATTCAAGTTAAATTTACAAAAAAATCAACTTTCCCCTTTTCACTTTCACGCTCAGAGTTTTGTTTCATGAAAAGAGATTCTTATAACAATAAAAAAAAAAATATATATAACAGAATATAAATAAGATTTACTTGAGACGTCGGAGAAAAGGTATATTGCAGTCATATTCTTCGAGCCCGCACGACAATTCAGAATTATTTTGAATAGGTACCTACACATAAAAAGATTTAATCTTTATACGAAATGGTACAAAATACAAATACAATGCGCACAGCGGAACTAAAGACGAAAACTGAGTTAAATATCTGTTGAAGTTGAATGTCGAGTATAATATCTACTTATGTATGATGGATGTATCTATATTATATTATGTCCAACTGTGTTCAGTAAGGGACATATAAATTTAAAATATAACATAATATAACGTAATATTTACGAGGAGTAAAAATTCGAAACGTACCTACTTTTTCCAAAATTTACAAAATCAAGTTATTCTTGATTCTTAAGGAAAAAACGTCGAAAAATCGATTCGTAATGTCGAAATAGATCAAAAATTGTATTTTATCAGTCAAATCCGTCTTTAAAAATGACTGGTTAATCCAAAATGAATCTTTTTCATAATATGATATATTTAGATAACCAAAACGTACTTTTTCCAATTTTATGCCAAAACATACCATGTTAAAATAATAGGCACTAATCATTAACTAAGTTTGTCAAAATAAACTATTTCCGTAAATTATTCTAAAATGCACTGTTCTTATGTCATACCAAAATATATTATTGTTCGTATTGTAGGTGTAGGGAAATAAATAGTTAATCAAATATAAACTAAATAAATAGAAATACATTACGTTTTGGATTATTGTAAATTTTATTTATTTTTAGTCTTAGTCAAAAATTATGTTTTTTATTGATGAGTTTGTGCGTTGTTCAGATTATTGGCTTGGAAAAAACTTAAAACTTAAAGATTCAATCAAATAAAACTACTCTACTTCTTTTTATTCAAACTTCGTCATTTGTTCTGTAATAAAGTTTATTTTTCATAAGATTTTGAACATATTACTTTATCAGTGATAAAAATGTCTTGATAAACCGGCGTTTTGGTGAGACTTTTTAAATGTAATCAATAATCATGAACTATATCATAATCAGCGATAGTGATTCGGGTAGTCGGGTCGTCTCGTAACCCACCTACAGCCGCTAAAAGGTTACCAAAACGAGATTCATAAGCCTGCTTCGACATCGTAAATAGTATGTCGAGCTGTAGCTCAACTACAGCTTTTTTTATCTCTAACCACAACACTCTGTTCGGCCACACTTCAACGCAAGCTTAGAATCTATACTCTTTGAAAAATTTATATTTTTATATTTTTAGTGACCTACTACATTTTGAAAATTTTTGTAGCTGACAGCCGGCTATTACCCCAAGTATACCAGTAAACATAACAATAGTAGAATATTTTACTATGAGAGTATGAGACTATCACGATATCGCTATATCAGTGTGGTCGACTGGTCGTTGTTAACCGTATTTAATTCTTCTATTCATAATCCGACCTCTCCGTGTGGATGTGTTTTTCGCGTACCAGGTATACCAAAGAATTTTATATTTACATTGTACACACTCGCGGAAATATAATGTAATGATTTTGAAACAGGTACCGCGATGGTTAGTGCACTGTCACCTGGATCGACGACGGTTGCAGCGGATTCAATATAACACGACGATTGTCGATCGCCAACACGCCATTGTACATACGTGAGTACAAACAGGAATTTAGCGGTGATGGATAAAAAGCACACGGTTCGGGCTGGGATAGCGGTAGGAACGACGTTTGCAAGGCTAGCGGGTCGTGGAGAGGGGTAGAAAGACGATAGAAACATAAGAAGCAACGGTGAAATAATAATAATATAACTCCGGAATGGGTAGCGAAAGGGCGAGTGGAGGGTAGCAAAATGGCGGAAATGAAAAAAAAAAGAAAAGAAAAAAGATAGCGTCGCGGTATGGTGGTGGGTTGGCTTATTATTATTATTATTATTATAACACCCTCCACCGATGCCGTGTGTAATAGCACGCTGGCGGTATAAAACCTTATACCACACAGCGTCGTTCTATTTATATATATATATATATATATACACTTGCGCTATTATATTGCGTACTGCTTCTTGTGTTTCTTATCTGTGCGTTTCCACACCCTTTTAAAAACCGTCTCTCTCCTGCCCCTCCCCGGTCCACTCACGAATGCGGTGGCGACCGCGACGATGAGACGACCCTTTGCACACTTCCTCCAAGCACCGCGGTGGGTTTTGTACTTTTGTGTGTGTATGTGTTCACAAAATATATACACACACACATACATACATACATATATAAATACATATATATATATATACACATTATATCTTATTATATAGTTTCTCGCGCGCGCGTAATGTGCGCCACTTAACCTAACCGCCCTCCTCCACCCCGGTCTCCATGTCAAGGCGCTTCCTTCTTTTGCTTACGAATCGTCTTAAGCTATTTTATTTTTATAAAGCCACTGGCAGAGACGCGTGCGCGCACAGAATAATATTCATATACATACACAATACACATACATATATAAACTCATATATATATATATATATATATATATATTATATTTTTATGTGTATATATATATATATATATATATTGTACATCATAATAATATATTAACACCACGCGATCGGCTCTCCGCCTTTCCGTCCGTCGTCTCTATGTGTGTGTGTGTGTGTGTGTGTGTGCATTATATCTATTCATCTGATTTATACGGCTCGCACGACGACGAGTACAAATCGTGGTGAATCGTCTTTATCTCGCCCGCCGTATTATTGTTCGCGCGCCACGCGAAACAAATGCGCCCCGGCGGCGGCGGCTAATACTCCACTAGACTTTTTCGTGTTCTCCTACCCTCGTCACCCCGTCGACGACCCCGCCACCGAGTGCGCTCCGTTTTCCGGGCGATGGTGTTTTCTCTTCTCGTTTAGCGATTGTTTTTATCGCCGGCGCACGCGACACCGCCCGCTCACCCGCGCCATACGCGTCGGCGGCTGAACAACCGAGTCAGGCCCGTCGAGTGTTTTGTTGTGTTTAGTAGTCGTTATTATTTATTATTTTGTCTTCTATCGTTTGTTATATAATATAACGTACACGGTATGAAAACATATCATATACACTCAAAGTTATTATTATTATTTATTTATTTTTTTTTTTTTTTACCAAAGAACACTCATTATTAAAAAAAAAAAAACCATTTACGGTTTTTGATGATTTTTTTATAGTTTTGAACGAGTAGTCAATAAATAATTAGTGTTTTAAGTTAAAAATATATTCATAAAATCGGTAATCGTATAAAATTCGATTTTTATTTTTCAAAGCAGTCCGAATCATATTTTGTTTAAGGATATGAAATTAATAATGTATTTTTGTCATATTAAAAAATATAAGCTTAACAATAATAATAGTTATAATAATGAGTGTTCTTCGATAAAATAATTATCATATACATTCATATATGTTCCGCACACGTTCAGCTGATATTAATTACTGATTTATTATTATATATTATGACATTATCACTACGAATCGTTAACGGCTATAATAGTTATTAAAAAAAAATCAACAATTATTAAAAAAAAAAAAACCTTTTTAAAAAAAAAATCTATTAATTCAACTTCGTTAAAATTGCTGTTTTTGTTATTGCCTTAATTAACCAGTTTAATTTCTAATGAAAATATGTTGCGATTTGCAATTTAATGTTGAAAAAGCATATGATTATTGGTCCATCAGATGTGAACCGTTCGAATTATTATATTTTGAATACGGGTTCCTTACTACTATTTTTTTCCAGTTTTAGGTATGTGAAGAGTAGAATGCTAAAATTAAAAAGTAAATATTCTTAGGTATATTGTAATATTATTAAATGTTTGATAAAAAAAAAAGTTTGATGTAATAAAATATCTAATAATATATTATAACACGAAATTAGATACATTTTAATTATAACCCAATTTTCATGACGTCATGTTTACGATTTCTTTATAAGAATATTAATTAATTATTGAAGTTGTTTCATAGATATGATAATAATATGAACAATATATAATTACTAAAATCGCACATTCAGTCCAATTAAATGATTTGGAGTGAAAAATTAAAGTTTTATATATTTAAATTATATCTACTTTCTTTATAGCTATTAATTTCTACTAGATTCAAAATAATTTAAATTATTGCTCAAATACGTGTACATATATATATATAATAAACTGAATATTGATAACACTGCAGCAGAATTGTGTGTATTTATTTTAAAAATAAATAATATATATTTTGTCACATACAACTTCTATATTGAATTGTGTATGTTTATTTTATTTACTTATAATTTACAGTCATCCGTATCCGTGGAAACGGTGGTCTTCTCGTAAATAAATTTGCTATGTCGTGTTATATTTCCCATTATGGACAATAATAACACAATTCCGTACATAATATTACGGTTATGCTTTGTAATTTAATATTTATACGCTTCAGTTATATTATATACATGTATATATTGTAAGTGTGTAAATTTGATTTGGAGCAGAAATAGAAAATCGTTTTCGCGATAACCGTGACTGTTTTTGCGTATATTAAATTTGTCACGGTTCGTCGGTTAGGTCACGGTGGTTTAAACGCACGTTCGGACACGTAAAAATAGTATTGGTGGGGGGGGGGGGGGGGTCGGTAAATCACTGCAGGTTATGCAGTTTAATTCTAAGTGAAGGGTATAGAAATCGACTGAAAGTTCATAAGAATTAACAACCATAGGGACACTGTAATAATGTTTTCTTAGTAATAACAATACTTAGACAGCGTCACTTGTAAATCATAATCAGGAGATCAAAACAGCATTGTCTGCGTGATCTGTCTGTAGTCTTTTGGAAGTAATGTATGGATTACTTTTAAATTGCACGAGACAAGTTAAGAGAAATATCGTATATCCATTCCCATCCCATACATTTCTAGAGATGCTTCTGAAAATACTTCCACAATACCTCCCTTTCGTGTAACATTACTAATAAATAAAATGTATAACAGATAAAATAAATAATATTTACTACCTAATATTGAATTAATACTATGATATATTAATTAGAATATTTATCTAATTTATAGTCATTATAGAAATAGATAAGTTATATAATAAGTCATAAATTGTGGGACTTTTGGATAAGTAAATTCACCATAATTATGTACTTAAATAGCCTATACAAAATGCCTTATACAGATTTAAATAGTTTTATAAAAATAATGTGATTTTGTAGTATAGTTTTTAATATAAAAAAGTTATGAAATAATTATTCATTATATTTGTTCAACTTTTAAACTGTAGCATAAATAAACTTTGAGAAATACCCCAAACAGAACATTTTAGAAAATTAGTATTAATTAAATGACATATAGAAATTGTAAAACAACACTTCTTGACGTATTTGAGTTATTAGGAATGTAAAAATCACAGTAGATTATATTCATTAGAATAAGTATGTCGTTTGAAAATAATTTAGAGCAGATATGTTCAATTTATCATAAATCGATATAAGTGTATAAATATTTACGAGACGTTTTTAAAAATTGGAATTACCAAACTCTTATCTATCCAATACAAAAATCATACCAATTAATATATCAGTAAGTATGTTCAAAAACTTAAGCTACTCAAAATAAACTATCGGTGTTATTGTAATACTGTAAAGAATTTGAAATTTTCAGTACATTAACATTGAGTATTTATTGTAAAATTTAAATAGTTTCTACATGGTATCATGGAGTAAATGTTTTTCAAACTTATAATTATATTTTTAATTTAAGTCTGTAAGTTGGTCTTGTGTTATTTTAATTTGCGATTGGTGTAGTAACTACTGCAGTTAACCAATATTTATTATTATGAATAGTATTGTTGTTATTGTTTATGTTATATGTTTTATAATATATTAAAAATCAATAATATTGTTTACTTTAGTACTTGATCCACCACGGGCACTTAAACAAATAAATAAATACGTAAGTAAATTAAAATAAAAATATTAAACATAGTTAGATTTTTAAGGCTCCTCTCTCGTTATATACATCGTATACACTTGTGCTACTCTGAATAGTAAAGATGTTATTGAACATTTAATTTTTATAAGATTTTTGATTGCATTATGAAGAAGTTCTATGTGCTGCGTGGTGACTGCTTGGTATAGTACCGTAATAATAATATACGTGACGCGATGTAAAAACTTACAAGAAACTAAATAATGTGTATAAAATAAAATTTATTCGTACACGAACAGCTATAATATAATAATAATACTTATCTACATAATATACAGAACACGTGCTAGAGGCTGATCGGTGAATTTATTATATGTGACTGACCACGATCCTTGCCCGGGCCGAAGATTAAACGAGGACCTTGAATCATAAATGTTCCGCAGCCTCTGTAGTCTATCCAGAGAAGCGGCCATATTCTAGGACGATAATTCACTTACAGATATCCCGTACCTATAATATAATGTATATACATATTATAATAATGTCATTTTATAATACCGCGGTCACTAAAGACGAATATTTACAGCGAGAGCGCGAATAAATGTATACATGCTATGACTTATCTGAGATTTTTTTTTTCTGTATTATATATTATCGCCTTTGATGGGAATAAGGGGAAAATATAAAACTTTTTACGCGCCCCACCGCCGCCCCGCTATCGCTATTTATTATTATCGATAATATTATATGATGTAATAATATTATTTCTATAGTGCGCGTAACACCCCTCTATTGCGTTTATGTTATAGTACATATATACTTATATATTATATAATGTTATATTTATTTTCTTCATTCTGTACACCTCTTGGGCGGTGGCTGATAGAAATCGTAATTTCCTTTTTTTGA
Source organism: Melanaphis sacchari (assembly GCF_002803265.2). NCBI lineage: Eukaryota > Metazoa > Arthropoda > Insecta > Hemiptera > Aphididae > Melanaphis > Melanaphis sacchari. Next base: position 1,056,107 of record NW_020271162.1, on the reverse strand, counting down.
CCAACGCCGACCGTGCCGTTTATCCAGTCGATACGTTTTCTCTTTCCTATTTTCTTCCAATATATTATATTGGACCACCGTTGGGTGATACATTTTACTCACATCTATATCTCGTTATTATCAACAACGCGAGTATAAGAGTGACCTGTACACGTAATATATTATAATACTTTAACCCTCCTATATCAGTATATATTTATGTATAGAAGGCTAGTCGTTAAATAATATACACACGTATCGTTTTCTTACACTGTGTAACATTTACACCTAGATTTTATTTATGTTCTAACACGCGACATTCACATTTGCCCACCCACTTATTCAATCGGTCCGAATGCACACCTCGGTATATATTATAAAAATATGCTTGTAAGTGTGTGTGGGCATTTAATATATGAGCATAAATTGCAAATATATTTTAAAATAACGTATATAGGTTTACGTGTATAATAATCATTATACTTATTATAATTTGTTTTGCTACCAGAGTTTTATTTAAAGACATTTAAACAAACATTTTATTTGAGAGCCAAAATACCTTTTAAAGTACTATACTTATAAATACATCATATATACGTACATGCATCGTGATGTTTATGTTTGAATAATATAAAAAATATTATTTTTAGAATTTTTTTTTCAACAACAACTAGCGTATAAAGCTTACATTTTTTTTATAAAGTATATATCGACACCGTTATTAAGATAAATGTGTCACAATAATAAATAATTAATTGATAAGAAGTTAAAAATGCTTAAGCATGAAAAAAAGTTTCACAGCAAAACCAGTAATCAATAAAGTATATATAATTTATCGATACAATGCTAACCACCAATTGATGAAGATCTTAAATTATTAGTAAGAATTTTTGGAGTATCTTAACATCCGTTAAGTTTTTATCAGGTGATTTTATGAAGAGCTATTGAATTTCAGGTTGTTTTATGGACATTTGTGAGTACGCACAATGTGTATACAGTTGTTCACAACCTTTGGAGCATACCAACCGTATAAGTACTTATTTAGAAAAGTAATATGACCTTTCTTATTATAAATTCATATTAAACATTCAAATGCATACACTTACAGAATTTAAGAGCTTTGTGGAAATACAATACATAGAAATTATTAGTTTTTTTTTTCTATCTTTTCAATTAATCCAATGCTTTACTGATAAATATATTATGATGATAAAAATATCTAATATATTTTTAGTTTTTTTGGACTAAACAAACATAATATGTATTTGATTTACAGCTAAAGTTGTTTTCGAAATTATTCATCATTATTGCTCTGGTTATTAATTTTTTTTCAAGTTGGTAATTTTGGTATGACACTCCCGACCCCCTCTTATAATCAGATTTTTCTTGTGCCAGTCCTGCAGTACCCCTGCACCAATACACTATATCTGCTCTGCTCATCTCTCCTTACCCACTGTACGTGTTTGTAACCCGCTATCATACGCGCCCACCGACGGTTCCGTCGGAAAACCAAACGCGCCAAAACACTAGCAGCTCCAAAGGCCTCCGGTAATTAGTTGGCGTTCACATCGCGTTACTATATATATATATATATATATATATATTAATATCAAAACGGAACAGTGCAGCGCTAACATCGTCGTCTCGTAATTGCCGAACTTTTGTTTTCATTCCATGTTTCTTTTCTCATCCCACCCGCCACGGCGTTAATGTGTCGAGTTTTCAAACTCTTAACGCTACCGGGCCGGCGCACGCAGCATCCGAAGATTGAACGTTTCCGCCGAGCGAGCATTGCAGCAAACAGCTATCGCGCGCGTCTGTTTCCTCTGCTGAATCGCAATAATAATAATAATAATAATAATAACAGTCACAGTGATAATTGATAATAATGTATACATAATATCATATTATATATTATAATAACGCGCGACTATTAGACACGAGTTTATCTGCTCGAAAAGATATATTATTGCGATCATCGCCGCCAAAGTCGGTTCCGCAGCAGCACTCTCTCTCCCACCCCTCCTCGTGGAATATCCGCTGCGACAGTTTCTAAGTCAAATCGTTGCCGTTATCTTAACGGCTGCACGTGTTCCGCGCGACACAGCACACTATTATAACAACAATATCGTATTTTCATATCAAAAGTTTTAATTAATAATATTATATTATATGTTGTGTGTTCGGAAATAGTTACAGAAGTAGTCACCTCCGGACGTGAACATAATAATATACATTATGATTATCCGTCGTGCAGTATCGGTGAATATCGCGTACATAATAATAATAATGCATTATCAGATTACGATTCTAGTACCTATAACGACGGATATCACATGATAGTAAATGTATTAGTTCTATAATCACGTGTACGGAGCTCATGAAACTTATAGTGTTTATATTCTTACCCATATACTTATTGATATAATCTTAAAGAGCGATTTGAGTGACAACTTGTATAGGTACTTACTTCAATGATATGTATGATTTACACCTATGTATTGTTTCGCGACGAGTCCGATTTATAACATTCAATGCTTTTTTTGCTACTTTTGCTACTCACATCTACAAATTGTTTACATAATTTTTTTGTTTCTAAACTTATGATTGTATTATAATTTAGAATAATATATAAAATATACCTATAAATAAATGTATGCAGGTAAATAAAATATAAATAATAAAAAACTTTAATGCAAGTAGTAAATGAACATTTTTTGGGGTATTCTTGTACTATTCCACTCCGCTTAACTAAACTTTAAATATTTGTAAGTTATAACTCATAAATTCTAAATTTGATATTTATGTATCAAAACGCTCTGAAAAATATCTTGCTTCAGAATATGAAATTAAATATGTATGTTTTCATTTAAAAAAGTAAAAACTTAGAAAACATAACGATAAAAAATATAATTTGAAAATCGTTTAATTGAAACCTGGGATAAATTAATTAAAATTGTAAATTTATTAATACAATAAACTGTAAAGTTTTCTAATAAAAAAATTTAGTGTTAGTAAGCTATATAAATGTAATACACAATGGTATATAATAATTAATTATGTGATTGTCAGAACTTTTAGTATGTTTAATGGGAAGGTAGGATACTATACGCATGTATATATCCAAAAAAATCTTAACGTGGAATTTTTTTTAATATTGCCGTTTTTATCTAATATGACTGGATTACAAGTAGTTTATAAATTATAAAAGTATTTAAAATTTAAATGAGCGGAATAGTGGACTAATATTTTAAGACGTTTTTAAAATACCATTTTATTTTATAGTAGGTACGCATATTTATTTTATTTTATGTTTTTATTTCAAATTTTCGTTGCATCAAGTCAGGAAATTATCTTTTTGAATATTATTTTGATATACACAAATTGCAGGATGTAATACCAGTAATATTCCGTTGGGATCATTTTGTTTACTTTTGTTGCTGAAATAAATAAGGAAGATTTGCCACGTATATTTGTTATCAAGTTTTAATTAAATTCAAACACATTGAAAGTATTCTAATTTTGGTGACTTGCTGCTATACGCCCTTTAAACAATTAGTAAACTTTCGGAATGTACACAAATGGTAGTTAGTCGCATTAATGTTTGACTAATTAAGCGATAATCAGTAAAAAGTATACAGTATATAGACTGAGCATATTCTTCTTCCCTTTTCTTTATTATTGCAGTTATTCAAAATCTGATTTATAGAATATTTAAAAATACTAAAACTTTTTATAATAATTTAGATATTTTAATTTATTTAAGAAGTGTCTGGAGGTGGTATAAACTTCTGTTTTTCAAATAAGTAGGTATCACTCTTTTTACTTTAAATAGATTTATGTATTTAGCAGTTAACTTTTTTAAAAATGTTGACGTTTTTAAATCAAAACTTTAAGGAGTAGTTTTCAACTTCATATAATAGGAATGATAATCTATAAAGTTGGTAGTGTAGCCCTTTGAATAAAAAGCACATTTGGCTGATATTTTACTGGTCTCTGGTGCATATGTTCGTAAGGAAATTTTCACCTAATTTTAGGCATTGATCGTCATAGTTACAATAGTTTCGCATGTGACCAAGAAATTGGCAATTATAACACTGTAGTCTATTCACTGTTAACCCATGTATCAATCACGTCTATTTATGATGTAATATTTCAATCGCCACTTTGGTATTGAGTAATGATGTAATATTATGAATACCTTTATTATTTTCGTTCGGCTAGACAACCACAGAAACATTGAAAGGCTGCATTTGTTTTTGGTGTTGAAAACATATTAGACACGATGTCCTGATTTATTTAGAATAGAAAAGATGTTGGAACTTAAGGTAGATAACTATTTACTATCTATTATTTACACAAGTCGAATTACGTGAGGTTGTGGATGCTAGATCGTTGCTTAATTCTAATCTTAGTTCTATAACGCGACAAGTTAGAGCTACCCCTATTAAAAAGCTCCACGCCGCTTTGCCAATCTATTTAGATTTAGAACGACGGTATAAAAGTGATGGATTGGCCCGGGTGAAGAGTAGAACCGATTTTGTTCATGAAATTTTGATAACGCTCTCTGTGTTGTACAAAAATCAGAATAATCGCTAAATATAAGACGTATTTATGTCAATAGGATGGTCTTTGTTAGAAAAACAGAACTTTTTACATTAAGTGGTATTCAAAATCTTAAATTTTCAAAAGTATGATCTTTGAGTATATTTAAAAATTCCAAAAATAGAATATTTTGAATATTTGCATTATTAGAAAAAGGGGATGAATCACTTTATATATTGAATACATTTTGATTGAATTTAAGCTTTCATTAGAAAGATTAATGGGTATTAATATATCTTTAGTTTTAGTATTTTTAGGTAGGCACATTAAAATATTTGTATTTATATAATTGATGGTTATTTTATATTTGGATATGTGAGTTTATGTTAAATTGTGTCCTTTAAAAATATCAACATATAATTATTTAAAATGTGTAAATAGTTGATGGCTTTTGATGGAATCGCAAAATTCGATAGAACATTTGATGTATTAGATACAATGGGACAGGTACGTGAAGCATTCCGCAATTATGTTTTCTATAACCGTTAAATTGCCACATGTGACGCATATTGCAGTTTTTTGAGTGAAAATATGTGAGGCGTGTGTGTCCTATTGGAAGTATAATATAAAGAATATTGCCCTAAATTGCCGACTTAAACGAGCTAAACCGAAAGTTTTATTTTTATGGTGTGGCAATTGACGAATCGCTCTTACGATGCGAATTACGGTACTCGATGGAATACGTCAGAGTTCGTGGATACGAAGCCAATAACTAATGTGCATTATTTGCCGCGAAGGTATTATAAAACTTTTTCGCATCTAACATGAAAATTATGGTAATAAAAAAATATTTAATTTGATGACGTGTGCTCGCGTTTATTCGAATCGAATTATGAAGATTCTCGAGCTGTAGATACATCTGTATACAATGTGTATTATATATATATGTGCAATATGCATAATAATAAGAGCCTCGTATAGTATATAGCTGATGACACTTTGACAGCTTTGTACCACCTGCCTTCACCACATTACGTGTATATAGTTACCTACTCCAATAATTGGTTGCTCTTATTCTCGTTATTTACATAATTTATTGTGCTAATATGTTTTTCTTATCGTTTATTTCCATTGTATACGTCCGTAATGTATTATTGTTATTATGATAATAATGTTATGCACTATGACGGGGCGACTGATGTATACAAGTACGCGGCGAAGTATATAATATATGTAAATATATATATATTATATAACCGTATACACGGACGATAGTGGTAGAGAAATTATGCATGCACGTACAGAAAATTATCCGACTCATTCAACGCGATGAGCTGCAGTTGGGTGGGATGGAGGGCGTCTTAAAAGCCACTGTGTGGACGGAGCGAAAAGTGCGAGAAGAGACAAGTGGAAAACCGACGATGAAAAACGAGCGACAAAGAGGAAATGGAAAGGGAAAGAAAAAATACTAAAAAAAAAAAAGAAGACGAAAAATGCAAATTGACCCACGCGCGCGTAAAGAACTTATATCGCCGAACGACGCAATTGTTTGAGAAATGTTTTCGCGAACGGGAAACGGCGCGGTGGCGGTGGCGGCGTTTGCCGTTCGCAATTAGAAGGGCTATTGTCGACCGTCCCCGCCGCCCCGCCACGTACGCAAGAAAAAAGTGTAAATGAAATGGAGAAAAAAACGCGGGCTCAAACGAAATGTAATTTGTTAACTAGTTTTCGTCGGGCGACCGTACCCCGGTCGAGAAGACTGGTCGGGGAGGTTGTTTGAAAACATCCGTGTTGCGTGTTCGTCGCCCGCCCTCGTACGTAGCTCCAGCTATGTATAATATTCTTATACACACGCGTAATAATATATCATGTAAATTCATGGAGGTACGGACGTACGGTTTACGTATGGCATTATTATAGTGCGATGTTTTGCTATGTAATTGAATTTGGTTAGGGTGTGCCTGTTGTCGGCTATCATTGAATTGAAATACATTTTGTTGTACAGTTTGTACTTTGTATATATATGTTAGCAAAAACCGCGACTAGAGACAGGTGCGTAAAAAGTAGATACTTACTTTCATGTGTAAAATTTAACTGTTAAAATTAAATAAACACATTGACGTGCATGATTGCAATAGTAAATATTATAATATTTGACACCTCATATCTGACCAATGTCGATTTAGAACCATCGTGTAGATTTTGGAAGTTTTATTTGATATTTATCAAATTGGCACAAGAGAAATAAAAACAACACTTCTATACTTAAAGCTATTGCCTACGAGACATATTCACTTCTCAAAAATATTGTGGATATAGAATGACTTTAATGGTTAGATATGCGCATGATGTGTATACAATATATTATATATTTGTAATTTGTATATTTGTACTCACAATTGGATCTTCGCATAAACGTTTTCGGATCCATATTCTTGTCATAAGTCTTATTAAAGTTTGTTAATATTTATTATAAATGAAATATTATTATTAATATTTTATAACTATGTGAATTATATGTTGGGATTGGATAATAAAATATTAGTTATTGAAGACTATTATAATATTGTGTAAAATAAAAATGTTTTGCATTAATATGACATCGCTTCAATTACCACCGGCAACGAATTATTAACGACACTTGTCTTCGCATTTCAGCTCTCCCAAGTATGAGAAAAAAACCAAATCTTTCACCTCGCTAAATCGATTCGCTGTTTTGTCAACGGCCGATGATGAGATGGTATCAGACTTATTTACGTCTAACTTCAATGCTACGGAACGTGAGCAACTACCACCAAGTAAAAACGTAGCGAAGTCCATTCATACGCCGGCGATTTACGTAAAGAACATCGGAAATTTTTCTGAGTTTCATAAAAATCAATACACCTCACGGGTATTAATGATTTTTCGTGTAAATCCTCACCATCTTATTTAATAATTCGAGCCAACAGTCACCCTGCATTATTCTCCACCATTTCAAAGTATCTAATAAGCACTAGCGCGGAATTTCATACCTTCCGTCCCCAATACATGCGTCATTTTAAGGTAATAATTCGCAAACTCCATTATACCACTATTTTATCCGATATCTCAGATGCCCTGACGGAGCATGGGCACTCTTTTGTACGCGTGGTTAATATAAGAAAGAACTAACGTCCGTTACCTATTTTCCACGTCGAATTGACACTTAAGAATAATAACTACGATATTTTCAACATATCAACATTGCTCCATTCCATTGTAGTCATTGAAAAACCACAAGCTAAAATTAATGACCCACCTCAGTGTTTTAAATGTCAAGCTTATGGTCATACCCGCAATTACTGTTGTCACTTTCCTAGATGTGTCAAATGTGGTGACGATCATCCCACAGCAGACTGTACCAAAGACCGGTTACTCCCAACCAAATGTCCTCTGTGTTCTAGCGATCACACAGCCTCATCACAAGGGATGCCTAATTCGAAAGTAATTAATCCTATCAAATAAATAAAAACCAAAAATGCCAGAACCTCAAAGGCAAGAAGCTCGTACTCGTCATCATGGCAACAACACCAAAGTGGGTCCAGTTTATGCCAACATAACTTCGGAGCAACAAACATACACTATTTCCGATTATATCTCTACATTTTTGACTGGAATAAAAATTGTATTAAACTCTCTATATTCCCTTCTCACCATTCTAATAAACAAACTCACAATGCATTCCCCATAAGTTATCACAACCAATTACCAACAATTGCATTCGATATATTTATGTAATCTATATACGTCTTGATCTTTATATTAACCTTATTTCTGTTATTATATTTTTGGTTTTTTTTCTTTTATTCTGTATACTCAATATTATGATATAATATTCTATTGTTAATCTATAACTACGTTGTATATAATATAATTTTTGAGCTTTAATATAGTTAGTTCTAAAAGCTAAATAAAAAAAAAAGAAAAAAAAAGTGTTTTGACCGCGGTAATACTAATTTTGTTAATAAAACTAATATATAGTAATACTTGGTGTTTTTTAATTGACTTAAATATTAATTTTTAAGTGAGCTATGCAAATTTTTTGTAATATTTTATATATTCCTAACTTATTTAAAAATTAAAATATTGTAAAAACTAATAAGCAAATACAGGTAATTTTCTTTGTTGATATGCTGAAATCGTGTGTTGTTCTAATAATTTAATTACATTTTTTAAATAATAAATATAATTATATATTAAATGAGCAGAGCTGTAATATAAAGGCTCTTTTAATATATTTAGGGCTGTATAACTTATATTATACCTAAGTGAAAGAGGGAAATTAATATACTGTATATTTTGTAGATATAGGTGTAAAGTTATCTGTAAAATTATTAACGCTAACGTACGGACTACGGATTACAAACGGGAAATTATAAAACAAAAACCAATTAATATTATAGGTAATGATCGAGCTACTGAGGGGTTAAATAGTTATAACGGTATTTATTTAATAAGACACAAGTATTTCAACCGCGATAATAATATATGTTATTTCCGATTTTATACTTAACTTTGCGCCGCAGTCATTGTAAAAAAATGCTCTAATGATACTTATTCCTATGTATATTGACGTAGATATGCTTACGGACAAACTACAGAAGTACCTAGTGCAGTATACATACACCATTACAACATTACTGGTATGGTTTCTAATGTTTATAAAATGAAGTTGTACTTTAGTTTAATTTTTTTTTAATTTTAAATATTAATCTGCAATAATTGGTCATTGTGCAGCTTATTGTTTTTAATCTATTATCACCTTTTGGAAAATTAAAAATGTTTAAATATTGAACTTAAAGATTTAATTGTGATAAAAAATTAGATCTATTAGATTGGAGATATTTAAAATAAAAAAAACTTCAAAAAATAATTAAGAAAAACGGATTATTTTTGTATTAACTCAATTTTTAATAAACACAATTTTATTTTATTTGCTATAAATAAAAATATATTCGTTGTGGGGAATTTTATTTTTCACCTAATACTTATTTTGACATTTTTAGACATGATGTAATTTTAAAAAAAATATTTAAACTGACTTCAAGCTAACTTTAGGCATTTAGAATCATCTAATTTATTTAATGTTATTTTGCTGTAAAAGTTAATTACAATTTTTATAAAATTTATTAAGTATTGAATTAATTAGTTGATAATAAATGCAATAACATATTTATACATCTTTTTGATTTAACTATAGTATCCACAACATATTATTCTTGATATGAAGTAGGTTCATTAACCAAGCCTAGTTATTTTAAACTTTTGAAAGTATTCTTATTTCATTCAATTTTACTCTTTAATTTATACAGACTAAGATATAAACGGCGGATCAAGTAATTTGTATAAATATCTTTAATGTGTAACAATGCATTAAAATATTTATTAATATTGAAATAATTTAATCGGTCACATTTATTTAAAATTTTGTTTTAAGGGACTCAGTAAAAACTTAGGTTGCAAAATCGATTTAAAAATGGTTAAGTTAACCGCTTTAATGTAGTAGATGTCGAGTATATCTTGTCATTGAATAGATTACTGTAATATATATGTTAAATTATAAATTATTGTGCACAAAAAAATGTTCTAAGTGAAGATGGTCATTCAAAGCCAATTAAAGCTAGAATATCTATCAAACTTGAGTAAGTATATATTATTGTTATTATAGTAATTTATTTTATTATAAATACAGTAAATTTTAGTGGTATATTTATACAATAACTTAAAATTAATTTAAAATATAAATATTTTGAAAATCCCCATAAATATTGATCTATTACAATAAAATAACTAAAAACGTTATTCTTTATTTAAATAATTAGTTTCATTAAAATTTATACTAAAAATGTCTATAAAACAAAAAATGTAATGTATTGGTTGCGGAAAAAACATAACACATATACATATCAAATAATAATGCTCCATTGAAAAATTATAGTTTATTAGTGTACTTAAATGATTACACAGTTATACAATAAAACACTACGATAAAATAATTATTATCATTGAAAAATAATTAAACAGTTATTATATTAGTAAAACCATGAGATATAAAGAAAAATGTCTTTAAAAGAAAAGCCAGTAGCTGTTACGAATAACTGTTCAAGGACCGGGCATCGTCATTTTCTATGTGACGCAAATGCGAAAATCTGAAGTCGTTCTTGTTAGAGTTCACGTTTTTTCAATTATTAAAAAAGTACTGAGAATTTCATACCTTTAATCCTCAAAAATTTAAATTAGATTTTTTTTTATTCCCTATAGTATTACATTTTATAATCAAAGTATTTTTCTTTTTAAATAATGGTTTCATAAATAAATATAAAAAAATAATAGGTACACGGTACACATTACTGTCAAATACTCAAATCAATAGATTCATCAATTTATTTAGAATTTAAAAGAAAATGTTCAAAATTATAAAATGGTTAACTTGATAGGTTACTACTCATAGGATGAATTTCTTTATTAAATGGTCTTAAACTTAAGATTTTTTTTAACAATTAAGTTTTTAATGGGGATATCATTAATTTTTCTATTCTTGTTTTCGGTTTTAATTAAGCCGCTGATTAGAAAACTAATTCTTTAAAAGTACAGTAACCTTTGATAAAGATACAGACCACTTTGATCGGCATGACCGTGTCACCTTTTTTGGCAATGCATACACACCAGCCAACTTCCCAATAACTCGAACTCTCAATACTGAATCTTGCAAATTACAGTGGGAACTTTTATAAAGAGCTATATTGTGTTTTTTTATTTCAATTCTTGTATTTTTAGTGCATAATTGGTATCATCTTTCCCTACTACAACGACGTCTATACGTACTCTATAGGCAGCTGCGAACCAGGTAAGATGTATGGCATATTACATTAAATTTTACATCAATTTTACATATAATTCATTATATGGTGTATTTTATCAAGTTTTCAAATACACGAAATTTGAGAACCCTCCAAAGATCTGGAGAAAGGTAATAACTTAATTTTAATAATTGTATATAGTAGGTGACATTGTCACCGTGACAATATTCTTCAGTATTTATAAGTCTAAAATGTGGATAGAGTCTCAACCCAAGATCAACTTTTATTATTTTTAATATTTTAATTTGAATAAGGCAGGTAACTCATTTACTTGCAACCAATGTTCAAGTTAATTTAAATAAATATAACAAAATGTTTAATTTTTCTGCAAGAAATTGTATATCGAAATCATTATTAAAATATTGAACAATTTACCATTAAGTATAATTAGGTTTCCTGAACTCTTCTTAATAATTTTGGTTATCCAATCTCTATAAAAGTGTAGGAATACATAAAAATTTTCTTCATCAGGAGGATTAGTATTAAAGTCGCCTAATCCGCGCATGGAATGGCTAAATACTCCATATTGAAATCCATTACATATTAATGGACTTCCGCGGTTAAATAAATATTCAATTTGATCATCTGATTTTGTGCACAGCCATTTTTTCCATAATTTATGCAATTTATTCGGACACAATTCAAACCCGTATCTTGCATCTATGGTAGCGTTATATCCTAAATACCTTGAATTCGTTGGAAAAACGGAATTTAAACTAAATCCAAGAATTACACAATTACGCACTGTTCCATTTATACCAATAAAATCAATAGGACTGCCAGATATTTCTATGATATGGTGGATGTCTTTGAATGTAGTTTTCAACTAAACGTCAAACATAATAATATAGATTAATATGAATAAATTATGCATTTTTAAAATAGTTCAAACAAAACATTTAGTTTAACATATTTTCATATTTAAATTACATTTTCGAAAAAAATATTTTGGTTTATTTGATAGTATTATAAGTCTATATACTAATAACTTTATAACTCGTATTAATCATGTAAATAACAATAATATTTTTATACAATAGAAATAAATAAAAATATTAAACTAATTAAAAATTTAGAATGAATAAGATAGATTGTTTAGTTCGTAATTAAGTAACTTGTAAAAATAATCCGAGTTTAATGATATGTTAATTAGTCGAAATAGTCGTATAGTCTATACTCTGTTAGTAAGTATACCTATTTAAATATTACCTAGTCAACTTGGAATTTAGAACTTTTGGTTTAATTTTTCTTACATATTTAATTCTATATAGTTAATTTAAAATAAGTACTTTCACACATTAATTTATGTATGTATATTTTGTTATAAGTGTATTGTTATATTTTATATGATTACTGATAATTTGATATCTAATTTATAAGATCAAAATAAGCATGGTTTTAAATAATGAAATAAGTATAAAAAAATATTTAGATATGAATATATTATTTATAATATTAAGAAGGTATATTTAAAAGATTTAAACCATAAAATATACCTAACCGTAAACAGTATAGCCAGTACAAAACACATCGGTAAAACGTGTAGGTATATCTACATTAAATTTTAACCATAAAATGTAAAATATAAAATTTATACGTTTGATGAAAATATAGATAACTGTTACGCTAAGTACTTACTCTCAATATGCTAATATCATGGTCTTGTTTATGAGCAGAATAGGATTTGTGTTGATATACTTGGTCGACATATCGCATGTGCTTTTCATTAAAATTATGATTATACACCTAAAATAACCATTACAGAACTATAATAAATAATATAGGCATGGTGCAAATGTGTTTATTTAATTTATCATGTCTATGTGAAACTGTGTACGTTACCATTATATATTTTGGGGAAATTTTGGAAGTGCAATGTGCACTAGTCAACACTAAATTTGGTTTTATCAAAGTGCCAACGCAATTACCACTTAAACCACTGGGAAGTTTCAAATGAATAAATACCAAGAATGGATATTTATTGTCTTCAAAAAACTGAAAATCTGGCAGATTAGGTCCATCAGGATTAGAAGGTTCGTCGGGTTTAGCATGTTCATCAGGTTCCGTGGGTTCAGTGTATTCAGTAGGTTTATTAGGTTCAGTAGAATGTTTAGCAGAATGTTCTTTTGTGGTTTTCTGCGGAGTTACTGCTGTAACTGTTGTTTCTGTTACACTCACCGCCACGTAGTTAATTAATTGGAATAAAGTAAAAAAGACCTTTTGCATGGTGTTTTTAACGATTATTTTTCATAATATGTATTGTTTCAATAAATATATCAATACATATTATTATTTTGCAAGTTTTTTTTTAAACAGCTAAAATCATAACCTAGGCAATTTATTGCATTAAGTTAGAAGTAAAATGCGTGGTGTTTGAAAACATAACTGTAGTTTACTGTAACAATATCGCGCACAGCTATTATTTAATTCAAAACCAATTTCATAACGATATTTGTTTCTTTTTAGATAATTTACTTATTTCACTTATGTAAAACGCAATAGATGCACGACAAACATGATACATGTTATTTATGTGAACAATCAAAATAATTTGGTACACACCTCTTCAAAGTTTCGTCTATACAGAAAACACTTGAGGATTTCAGGTATAATATAATATATAATTTTTTAAACACAAATTTTACTCACAAAAAATTATATAGTATCACACAACTTTTTTTCTTTTACATTTCTATTGCATTCACATTTTTTGGGTGATCCGCTTATCGACCAAAAGGTACCATTCTATTTTAAGCTATTTTCCCTTTAAAGTCAGTATAGTTTTCTTTAAAATTTAAAATTATAAAAATTGAACTTTATAGCTTTGATATTTAATTGAATATGATTATTTCCACAAATTACGTGGATTACAATTATCAAAATTATTACATACAAATGTGTGAAAAAAAATATACCTTAACGAATATGTCATTAACTTATGTAAATAAGTTTTATTTTTTAAATTTATACGATATTTTTAAAACAAAACTAAGAATGAAAAAAATAATAAAATAGTTTACAATAAAATATTTTAATATATATTACTTTAGTTAAATTAAAAACTAATTTTTATTTGACAAATTTTACTATTTTTAAAGTTTTAAATGTTAATTTAATTTCGTTTCTAGTGGGTTTTTTTTGAAAATAAACCAGAGTTATTACTTGTTTTATACAAAATAATTTTTTTTCATGTTTAGTTGTTATAATTATAAGTTTTAAAAAAAAAAACTGTACTGGTTGAAAAGAAAACTAAAAGTGTTGGCCTAAAAGTAACACTAGCCAAAACAGGTGATGACCCGTTTTTTCGTTCCAGCCGATTGTGTTTGGCGTACCCCTATTCTTATATAAATACAATAAATTCTTAGATTGTTCTACTGTTCTACAATTATTAGATTTAAAGTTAGTTTAATAAAATATTTAAGTAATCAACAGCAAAATTATTACTGAATTTATTAGTATTCTATTATTTCTATTGATAAATAACTTAGTTAAAAAAAATTGTGTAACTTGTAGTCTGTAGATATATTTTTAATTAATTGAAAATTTAGTAACTATAATATTATTATTTTTACAATATAATTTGTTACGAATTGTTATAATATAACATATATTTTTAGAAAGCCTGCTTAATTTTATGTTTGGTCAAAAAATAAGCAATAATGCTTCAAGTCCCAAACTGTGGTTATAATATTATGATTAATATCGTTTTAACGGGTTTAAGCTTATTTTTTGCTATTCTAAATAAAAATTAAGGACTATCCCTGTGTGCATAAAGATGAAGTTACCATCTATGCGACGTCTGGTTTTACTCTCAAAAGTGACGGCACATTGTAATATCTATGTACCTTCAAATGGAAGTAAGAGAAAAAAATTAAATTGCGACACCATTCTGTAACTTCCTACCGTGGTGGTATATGAGATGATCATTAAATAATATCACATAGAAGTTATTTTTTAGAAGTTATAATGATTGATGGTATGTAACATAACAGAGATGTTACAAAATTACGTAAATAAAAAGAGTATATATTATTATTATACACCCGATTATAGTTTTTACTATTTTTAGATATATAAACTAAATATTCAATAGATAATGATTTTGCATAGACATAACATATTAATACAGCAATATTTAATTATTATACTGATTAATATATATACATACTATATACTATACTATATAGTAATAAAAATATTTAAAAAATAAATAAAAAAAACTATATATTATTTAATATAATATATAGTATAATAAAAGCGTTATTCTATTAATATAGTATAATGATATTTTATTATCCCAGTCGCCTTTTGAATGTATTTATTTTTGTACGATGGGAATAAACAATAGTTAAATATCAAATACTAATGATCATCGTGATACTGATATAATATTTCTATTTTTAATCATTATTGGTTATTTATTTTTAAATTTTTGACTGTTGAGTTTTGTTGTCTTAAACACACACCACCAGTAATAACACTAAAACAGTTAACTCTGTACAGTGAGTAACGTCCAGATAATCCTTTACTTCTTTCTACTACTAGAATCTGAAAATTATTTACAAAATGTCTTCAAAACAGGTAAATAAAACATTTTTTTATTCATATAAGTTTACTTTTACTATTAAAATGTAATTGTTAATTTTATTACGCCGTATAACATATTTAAACCAGTGGCGGATCTGACAACCGTTTGGTAAAAAAATATTGAAGGGGCCAAGTTTCTATTAATTTTCCGACTAAGATTTAACTAATAAATCCGACAGTAATTTAAATCAAAGCATGATAATATTTATGTGTATATGCGTTATTTCACTTGTGTGGAAAATTACAATTTTCGAAAATAGCACTGGTCATTTTAAAATGGTTTTGATTATAGTTTACATTAAGGTTTATATGTACCATTTATATTTATGATTATGTTATGTTAAACTAAACTATTATAACAACTTAGTTATTTTATTACTTTCTAGCTTTATTAACCACAATAAATTATATTATTTATACTTTTAATATAAATTTGTATTGTTTTGTTCACGAGTGATGGTATTTTTTGTTACATGATATGTAAAATATTTTTTTTTTTTATTGTTTTAACTTAAGGTGCTAACTAGTTTTATTTGGTATTTAATGTAATAAGTAAATAATTAAAACATTTTAATAAATGTGTCTGGATGATATAATTGAGTGTATTTTACTGTTGGACAAATGACTTTAAAGTATTCCTTCATCAGAATACCACATGTCATGAGTGTATAGATATACTATATTTAGATGCCCTTGTACTTATAAATTTTCTCATACAATTTAGTGGACTGTTGATTATTTCGAAAAAGAAAATAAATACCAAGTAGTTGGAATATTTCATGTAGCAACACGTGCATTTCTAGATGGCTAAAAAGTGGCGATATATCTAAAATGATATTAGAACATGCAGAATATGGTAAGGATTAGCCAACATATCCGGTTAAAATAATATCTCAATACTATGGTAAGTAATTTTTATTTAAAATTTATTAGACAATTTATAATTATTTAAATTTATATTTATTATTTAAAATCAAATTCGATGGAGTCAATAAAATAGTTTAATTCACCCAAATTAATTTATTAACTTTCATTAAATTTTATGATTCCCTTAAACAGTGTTTTTCATTATTGCATAAACAGCATAGCTCAATATTGTCTACAAAAATGACATTATATCACACAAATTCATCACATTTCATAACCTGTGTTGATATATAAGGTAATACATAAATTAAAGTGATTATTTTATTCATGTTAAAATAAATCATTTTTAAATATCCATTTAAAGAAGGTAGCTAATAATAGACAAAATAAATATAACATAAAAAAAAATGTAATTAAATAAATATTATGACACATTTTTACTTTTATATAATACATGTGTAGAAGTTTTATGTAAAAAATAGAACTATAATAATTATAAATAACCGAAAATGATTGGACTGATTATCTATACTGAAAATGATTATTTAACGAATGTTGTATTTTATGGACTTGTAATAATATCAAAAGATTTATGTTGTTTCTATTTAATTCTATTTTTGACAATAAGTGTGGTAATGATTAATGAGCGATGCCTCTCTTTAGTGGCGGCTATTTTATGATCCATAATAATATGTTGCTTGAGCAACATATACAAAATTTGGGTGGGTGATAGGATAGATGCTGGTTCATTAATTTATTATACTATGACTTATTAGTGCAATGTAATTAAAAACAAAACAATAGAAATTCGAGTTCTGAAATAAATAATTTTCAGAAGAAAACGTTTCTCTGTGTAATGTTATTTTTATATATTGAAAATTCTATTATAGTAAACTATGATAAAAATAATACCACATGTGTGGTTTATTAATATTATTTAGTTTGTAAATGATATATCTGTAAATAAAAATAGTTTTTTTATCGATATTCTGGTTACTTACCACTTTCTCCAACCTAGGTTGGTGGTGGGTGATGAATCATTAGAAATATTTTTACCAACACATATTTTTTTGAGAATAGCCGACATTACCTTCTTAAAAAATTTGTATGTGGGGCTTTACTCTGAAGAATTCATTTTAAATAACTTGAAAATTATGTTCAAAGCTCACTGCTTATAGATGGTTTAGTCATGAGTGTATAAATATTTTCAAATAGTTAATGAAAAGATTATACAACATGTTTACATCGCTTAAAAAATCAGTAATTCTCACAATGGGCCACACTAATAGATTGACGGTTGACCCTATTAAAAGTAAAAAGCTGGATTGTGTTTTTCCAAATATTATTATGATAAGTATAGAAATATTATCTTAGCCCTCGATACAACTGATATAAAAATATTGTTATGAGTGTTATGTCATAAATAAGTATAAATAATTTTGTTTTAGATACTGCAGCCGACTGTTGACTATGGATAGTGGTAAGAGCACATCAGTGAGATGATGTCGGTGTCGAGCGTTGTGCACGTTTTTCCGAGAGAAAAATAGGTTAGAAAATGATTTACGCCATTCTACCGTGCCTACCGTATAACCCGCCGCCGAATAGCAATATTCGACTATAATAATATTATTTAACCTACCATCGGAGCACCGTGCGAGTGTGTACGTGTTTGTGGGTGGAGAGGGGGGAAGGGTGCTAATCTAGTTTGCCGAGAGGTTTAAATACATTTTTAATAGTATATATATTGTATATTTTTCACGGGACACCGAATCTCGATTGATAATGCGCCGAGGAGCGCTCGGTGATTGTCGTTTCGAGTAACAAGCGAAAACAGTGTACGTGTTCATTCACACACATACACACTATGTTTATTATTATTATTATCATTGCAGGAACGACGTGTGAAACGTTATTACGTGTACGACGCCGCGGGTACTGTGTGTGAAACGAATTTCACGGTGCGCGTCGGACCGTGCAGATCGGAGGCGGCGACGGCGACGGTGGCTACAAAATCGTATATTTTCGCAATAATTAATAGGCGGGAGGCGGTCGGTGTGGAAAAAATGAAAATAAAAAATAAAAAAAAATAATAATAATAATAAATAAATAAAACCGAGTTAAAGACGGCGGCGGCGGCGGCGGCGAGAGCGAGTTGTATAGTAATAATAATAATAATAACAATATTATATTGCAATTTAAAAACGGCAAAATAGAATATCGCGAGGCGGTGTTTTGTGCCCCGGCCCGCGTCGGCATTATGAGATAATATATGTACCGTGTCGCGCGACGTCTTGCGCGCGCACCGCGTGCACAGCGGGCGGCGCGCGGGGGGTACGACGTCGCGACGTGTTCGGTCGGCGGCGGGGCGATGCGCAAGTGGCGGAAAATTATGCGCGCGACGGGCGTGTGGCTGCCGCCCGCGGCGAGCCGATCGGCTCCGCCGCCGTTGACCCGAAACGGGCGGCGGGGAAGAGGGACCTGGCGAGGAGCCGCCGCCGCCGCCGCAGCGGCGACTTAATTGGACGTGAAATGCGCTGGTGATTGAACGGCTCTCTGGGTCGGTCTGCCCCTCGCGACCTCCGCGGCGTCGTGATGGGGGGGGGGACGTGTCGGCGACACCGCTATAGCAACGATCCGCCGCCGCCGCGTTTGGCGCGCGCTGCAACACCTTCGACATCGACACCCGTATGGATATTAAAATAATGATATTATTACGTTATAAATCATTATAATATCATATCGAACGTTTTTCCAGCGACCACTTGTCCCGTCCGCGGCAGCCGTGTGCGCCAATATAGAGCATATCGCGTGAAACTACGATAATTATCGAGAAATATTCATAGAAAATGTGGGTCAACATGAAGCGAATGGGCGTCGAGACGACAAAATCTTTATGATACATTTGAGGCGAAAAAAATGAGAGAACGGGTTAGTCTCTCCGAGATCGTGTGGTGGTACGTGCCGGTGTACTAAAAGAGGTCAGAGGACATATTTTATACATATGTGTTTTATAAATTTATATAGTATATACTATTTATAATCTAAGATTTTTAAACGTGTTACGAATTGTTTGTGTTTTCTAAGTATACATAATACCTTACAACAGGAGTAGGCAACTGGCAGCCCGCGAACCTTTTTTATCTGGCCTTTGCTACATTTTCAAATTACATCATATAATTTTAAAATTAAAAATTGCTAATCGATGTTGTTGATTGCGATGATAATTAAAATGCATATTTTGGAGATTTATTTTTTTTTTTTGCGTTCTATGAATTAGTCCGTTAGATATTTAATCTTCTCAAAATAAGCTTTCTAGTAATTTCGAGTTGCTCATCCCTTACCTTATAGTGTACGTATACCAAAACACATAAAAATAACACAATTTTTTCGCGCTATTAGAATATTATTGTATTATTGTGCCTACAACTATAATCGGGATTAACGCGCTTTTCGATTATGTGTAAAACGCACACTTTTGCGTGGGTCCGGAAAAATTTTACATTCCTATCATAGTTCCGTTGTGGCTGACTTGTGAGGCTGAGAAAATTAATGATTGGATGATTCTGTATGAATTAGTTGCATAATCCGGTTGTTGATTACTGGTTTAAAGGCTGAAATACTATTCCTATGTTTAGGACACTTTGTTTTTTATTCGCCTTATCATGAAATTATTTCAACATTTTGATTTTCATATTATAAAAATATAAAAACAAATTGAAATATTGAAACGATTTGAATCTAATTGAGTAAGTCTTAAAAACTAAACTAGTTTTTATATTTTGATAATTATCTAAATATTAAAATAATTTATGTATAATTTTGTAACATAAAAAAAAAAAAAAAAAAAAATAGCATAATATACAAGAGGAAAATATGTCCTGTCTTTCGATATAATCTGAAATTTTTTAAAACAACATGTATCAACAGAAATTGAGAATAGGTTATTTAATATACTATTACATTGGTGATTAGCATAGCAGCATAATATATCTGGCAAAGTTAAAAAACCGAAATAATGTAAATACATTCTCGATGTACAAGGATTTTATAAAAAAATTAATATTGTAATACACATTTAAAGATTAAAAACATATAAAATATATGGCTCATAATGTAATATATTCTATATAGATCAATGATCTCAACTTCAAAATTACTAATAAACCAATTAAAAACATCAGTATACTCAATGTTTTTAAAATTATACTGCAAAACAATATTAATTCTACTTGAAGATTTACCATTATATTTTGATAAATTTTTAAATCTACTCTGAAATTCATTATTCATAGCAAACAAATATATAAAATATATTTTTACTATAGGTAAATATTAAACATATATTATCTTTTATTATATTCATATAGGTATGAGACATATCAAAAAAGTAATAGTACTCGATTTTTCTAATTTTTTAAAAGAACTGTATTTAAAAAAAAGACATGTTCTTAGTAATATATTTAGGTACCTATAAGATATTGTTTCACGTAATCGCATTCATGTACCATGCAGGTATACAGCAGTGGTACAACTGTACAAGTTTATTGATGCCTTCTCAAAGAGCTGTAATCCGCGGCCATTTCATTCCAGTTCAGGACCTCTTGTTTTACTGTTGAAATTTTTCAATTTTTTTTCCATCCATGTATGACTTTAAAGTGGCAAAAAGATGAAATTCTGAAGGCACCACGTCAGGAGAGAATACGGAATGGTTTAAGAGCTCCCAACCGAATGAATCCAAAAGTGCAACGAATACACTCTCTTTGTTAACACATTCCCCTTAGTTTGTTTTAAATTGCTCTTTTAAGCATTTTTAGGGTTATCGTATAGTATCGTTCTGCACTAATTGATTTTCTTTAAAGCAAAGATTCAATTAAAATCATTCTTTTTTTGTTTCAAAACATGATTGGCTATGGTTTTTTTTTTTTACCGAAATTTATTTTTTAAATTTTCCTTAAAAAAGTCATCGGTGGACGATAAAATTAGTACACGTAAGGGCGGGCATTTTCCATTCGTATAAATCCGTCTCAGAATATGTAACTGATATAACTAAGTAGACGAGTAGTAGATAATGCTTCCATTAAACTAGTATGCAAATTTAAAATGTCATAATGTATGGTTAACAAGAGTTTCAAGGACTTACTGCACTAGGTATATGAATAGCGTGAGTTTAATGAGTAGAAAAAAAAATTAAACCAATCAGTGAACACATCAAAGTTTTTTATTTTATAAAACAAAATCACCTCCACGTAAAAAATATAAGGATACATATTAATATAAGATAATCAAGCGTATGTTGTTTTTTGTTTTCTTCTAGCACCTTCATCGTCTGTTTTTTTCCCGGAAAATACTTTGTGTCTAAAAAATAGTTTAAAGTAATTATTATGATAACAAAAGTAATAAGACGCGTTTTTAAACTAAGATAAATTCGGAACCATTATACGATTACTTACATCTCTGCATAACGGTCAATATCGGATTGGTGCAAAGATGGTTTAGTTGTTTTTAGGGCATCCTGAAAATCATCGTTTGTAATCGTTATCTGAGAGCCGACGTCAGGCTGTAAAAAATAAAATAATATGTTAAGTCCAACACTTAACGCAAAAGTACTCATTTATTTCCAGTGTGTGCAATTAAATAGGAGTAAGATATCATTACTATTAATGAAACATAGAATTCATATGAAAAAAATTATTTTGTATAAAAAAGCATATTTTATTAGCTGAATAATATTCAACACGTGTTAAAGAATATTTGAGAATATTTTTATTTTTGAAGATTTTACTATCGTAATATCGGCATAATGAACATATTTCACGTAGATATATCAGCATTTTGATAATATTGATTAATAAAAACAATATACGAGTTATTTTTATATCCTTCTGGGTTCTAATAAAAATTAATCACCAGATAATATTTTTTATCGACAGCGATATTACATTGATTATTTGGTTAGCTGTCACGACTATTTAATCGTTCGTGGCAGTGCATGTTGATATTTAAGTACGAAATATTATTGCTTACATATTGTATTTCCATTCGTTTTACTATTACACATAAATGCACCGAAAAATTTCTTTTTTTTTATGTATATTAATTGAACGATTATTTTACATTTTTAAGGATATAAACATCATATATCTGGTGGGTATTTTAAAAGGATATTAAGAAAAATTAAAATATATTACCTATTATATACATCATAAAAACATCATATTTTAAGGATTTTAAGGGAATAAAAATTTGACCTTTACCATGAAATATTACAATGTGCGTGATTTTCGGTGGTAATTAGATAACAAGTAATATAATGTAATAATATAAGAATGTTTATATACTCTGTCTAGTGAAAGAATATGTCATGTTCTAATAAATCAGTACTTATACGCATCTCCACGTTACATCCTGCCATGTGAAAGGTTTCGATTGCTGAGTATTACTCAGGGATGCACAAATCCTACGTTTTCTATTGCTGTCATAGTATATTAATAGAAACAATCATTATTTGTGTCAGAACCATAACATTGCAATTTGAAATTTTTTTGTGCACCTTAAAAATTGATAATTTAAATTTGAAAAAAAACATTTCAGAGTTCCCTGTGTTTAACATGCTTATAATACTAAAAATACAGCGTAATAGTAAAATAATGAGCAAATCGTATTTATGTTTGTAAAAAGAAAACAACGATTTTACAAACAGAACGTATGGATTCTCGACGTGATTAATAAAAAAAACTCACCAAAGACTCGGAAAAAACTACAAGGCGATTTTATTAAAAAAAATTTCTGATGAACATCGTGATTATTTAAACTCAAAAGTGATTGAATTTCGGTATTTTTAATCAATGTTTATTGAGCAAATATAAACAAAGTGATGCGCGTTAAAAGCACGTCGGTAACAAAGCGTGGCGCGCGCTCACATGCACACACACACAGATGGACAAGAACAGAACGAGATTATTTAATTGCTGCGGGACATTGGAAAGCCATTGAATTGGCGTCCCCCGCCGCATCGTCGATCCTTTTGAGGATCTGGCGTACCACACAGGGACAGGTTCGCGATAATGACTTCTTTACTTTCGTCAAGTATTGTTTGCGTTAGGTTTCGATTCTGGAAACGGAATATTGGTTTCGCAACTACAATACTACAGTCGGTCGTAGTGAGATAAATATATTTGTTTTTTTTTTTTTTTTTTTTTTTTATCATTATTATCGTTATTATTATTTATTTATTTTTTCTTTTAATGTAAATAATGAGAACTCCACCGATACACTTAAAAATAAACGGAAATAAACGATAGTGCAGGAGGATTAATAAATACGCATCGTATTCAAAAAAAAATAAACAACAATTTTATTCCAGTTCATCGCTAAAAGCGTAAAAGCAAACCATGTATATAATACCAAATACGTGATAAAAGTAAATTGGAGTTTTTTTTTTGATCCACGATCACGTGACTTTTAATATACGTAAGAATACAAGTGCAGTTGTTTAAAAGGTAAATCTGAAAAGTGTGTTTTTACTTTAGGTAGGTACTTATTAGAAAGGGTTAAAACGTGCGTTTTGTTTAAGTGACCGGCAACTAACCATCCACCATTATTTCAATGGTTGGCAATTTTTTGAAGGCAAAGCAAAATTAATTTTTTCTAGTTTCTTAATTAATAGTATGAAGCTACGAGTATGTAAATAAATAAAATATATAGGAAAAAACTACAGTCACATTGTAGAGTGTAAATTGCAGGATAAGGAATAGGTTATGTAGTAATGACGTTATGAGTAATACCCATTGTGTAAATGGAAGAATTCTATGATATATTTGATATCAAGCTAAATATTCGTAAACACAGCACTCAATATCATAATTTATTTTATAACTGTTTCTATTATAAAATAAATAATATCATTAATAAAAATGTGTCGGTTCATCGATTGAACATATTGAATATTTTCCAATAATAAAATTATATTTATAAATTTGTTTTTTATAATTTTTTTTATATTATATCATTATAATACCTCACTGGTGGGTGGATTTTTTTAGGGCGAGAGAATAGAGTTGTTATTACTTATTAACCATCGACATACACATGCGCGCCGCAAATGAATAATTCAAATAATAAAAAATAAGTATAAAGAAGACTCTCCACCCCCTATAGCACGCGCGTACACACGCACACACTCAGGGTTATCTTATTTTTATTTGCTTGCCGAATCCGAATTGGGGGAACGTTCACAGGGCGGCGACACATTTCTTTTATACACTGTTATTGTATATTATACTCTGTGTTCACGGATAATACCCTACTTGATTGCCTCATTTGTTTACTTGGTTTAATAATACAGATATATATTGCACATGCTACTATATATAAGCGAACCGCGCTCGACACCATTACGCTGATATCACCGACTTATAATACGATTATGTGTATAATTTAATAATATTACATTATTATCTTACGGGTGGAATGGTTCCAGCTCTCTGAACTTGTTCCTATGTGAATACTGTGGTCTACATAGGCAAAGTATTAAGTAAAACATAAATAAACTCGAAAAAAAGCACAGACTTGTATAATGCTGCATCAAGAAAACGATTTTTTAAAGCGATTAATCTGATTTTTTTTAAAACTGATGCTGACGTCAAAGTAATGAAACAATAAGATAAATAATAATTTTATTTAAAATAGGTATATATGTTACCTTTGTACTTATTATGTATTAAAAATATAAATATATTAAAATAACGCGTAGTTCTCAAAAGGAATATTGTAAAGAGTTATTTAAATAAGTGAAAAAAAAATGTTTAATTTAAATATATCTATCTCCAACACGACAATTAAAAACAAAACAAAAACTAAAAGTATGTATACACTAATACAAGCTTAACAAATCGAAGTGAAATAAAAAAAACTTAACGTTTATAAAACCATTAATTATAAAATTATTATTGATCAATGATCAATCATAATAAACGTTTGACGAGTGTATCTAATATAATACAATACTATATTAGCTAATAAAACATACCGTTCACTAGTTTATAAGCTATAGGGAGATAGTAGGTAGAATGGCATGTGATAACTACTTACAGTTTATAAATAATACATAAATTTGTTTTAAATTCAAAATATTCTATAAGTACTTTGAAGCTTCGGAATAAAATACCTTATTTAGAAAAGGTAAAGTAATTAACATAACTGTTTATTTTTATTGATGGAAAAGGATTCGTTATAAAAATTGTTTTACATTTAGTATTATTTTCATAATTTACGTTTTTAGAAAAGTTTATTAAAAAATGAAATATTGCATTAACGTATTGTGAGAGGACACTACATCTGAATTAGTTATTTCAGTCTTACAAGTGTGAAACATGGTAAATGGTATACATTCAGAAGTTCATATTTAAAAAAAATTAAAATATCGAATAAAATCGACGAATAAATACAGATAAAGATTTTAACGTTAAGTTAGAATATGGCCAATATAGGTTAAATTTAATTCACAATTATAATAAAGTAACAAAACAAAACGTGAACTGCAAACGTGCATTTAATTAATATGGTACGCACTTGTAAGACGGAGACAATAAATGTGGATGTAGTATAATCATTTTAATATATTTTAAATACTCGTAATACTCACATCAAAAGACGATGCACTATCTTGATCTGAAAAAAAATTATATTTAAGTCAATCATCAATAGTTTTACATTAAAAGGTTGGAGTTATAAATATTCAGATATCTATATTGTATTTATTTTTTTATTTTTAATAAAACAAAGAACATTTTTCAAGATGTCATTTTATTTTATACGTGTTTTCTTCGTCTTACGAACGTACAAAACCGCAAATTTTTGATGCAGTTCCAATTTTGTGTAATAAGTTATTACTAATAACCAATAAAGTTTAATATAAAAGTAAATTTATTTGTTATATCGTATAATTAAGGGAAAGGATACGGTTTATGTTGTGAGTTTTTTTAGTACTTTAATATGTTTTAATTTTTAAACAAGTTATGATTATTTTTAAATAATACATTTTTAGATACTTATATTTTACCGTAAAAATCTAACGATAAAGCAAATATAGTGTTTTTAATTTTAAGTTTAAAAATAAAAAATTGATTAAATTAAATTTAGTCTGTTAGGTACAATACAAAAACATTATAATTGATAAACAACGTTATAATTTATTATAATTTATAGCTAATGATAATAAATATATTTTGACAATAGTATATTGTATATTAAGCAAAAGATTGAAAATTGAGTATGAATGAAAAGAAACACAAACATCTATTGGCCTCTATTCTCCGGTAGTCCGATAAAAATATCTCTAAATATGTATTTTATGTAAAAGTTTTTTTTCTTGTGACAAGTCGAACATTTTCCTATTATTCATCGAATATGAAGGATACCATTAAAATACTAAAGAAAATGCCTCGTATCAGATTCCAGTGTCAAAAAAGTAAAATGACATTTGTTAGAACCCTCTTTTATACAAAATAATATATTGAATGGAAGCTGATAAATAGTGCAATGAAACGTATTCTACTGTCGTCTGTCAAACACTGCATAAAGTTATAACGATAGTCATAGTTTATTCAAATAGAATTAGAAATGTATAAAGGATTTAATTAAATTTCTCCTAAAACTTTAGTGTAATACAAATTACAATTGTATAGGTAGTTGATGAGACTTACAACATTAAAGTATCGAATAGATCAAATTAAATAAATAACAATAACAAAATATTAATAAAATTAACTATTGTTATTAATTGCTTACTTAATCTTATAGCCCGAGCGTTGATTTGAAATATATTATCATAGTAGTATTTTTTTTTTCTATTTAAAAATATAATAAATTGTTATAAATGATTGATTATTGTAATGATATAATATAATTAATATGAGTACAATATTGATTTAGAGCTTAATGTTTTATAAATAATAACCCATCCTTATAGCTTGAAAAAAATTTCAAATTTTAGCAAAAGTGAATAATTTGTCGGTTCTATATTTCGAATAAAAGTTTTTCTTTAGTTTTATGCAGCGCTATCTGTAGAACAAAAATCGAATATTTTTTTAAAAGTGTCATTTTTGAAATTTTCTAAATTAAATATAAATATCTACCATTTAAGGTCAAAAAAATAGAGTATTCTCCACTTACTAATACATTACTTACAGATGATAAATATTTTATATATTATAAAATTTTTCATTAAACAATTTGTGATAGTATGAAAGTGGCTAAAATTCTATTTATAAAAATTTCAATACTTGTATAATATGGTCATTAAATAACGAGAGGTTATACACTACAGTTTATACACATTTTATTTATAATATATTATAATATATTCATCATGTTTTGCTTGATAATTTAAATATTAAAAAAAATCAATGATATGATATTGATAATGTTCTAATCTTTAACTTTAATACCTAGGTAAATTTACTTTAATATTAAAGCCAATAATACATAATAATAATAGGTTCTATTAAATGCAAATTTTCTAAGTTGTATTTTGTAAAAATTATGTAGATAGAGGCAATGCATGCAGATGTGGTATTCTCTTAATTTATACATTTAAATTATAATCTAATATATTTTTGTGGTTATTAGCTTTGATATCTGTACCATAGTTTAAAATACTAGTACCTTAGTATATTATACCACGGTCTACACTTTATATTTTACTAAGATTAACTGTAAAACAAAAATTCTTTAAATATTTATATGTTAATTTTAAATTAAATTAAAAACAATGCATATTGATGTAACAAATGCATTAGAAATGAACAAATTAAGTTTTTATAAATATTTATAAATAATACATAGTAATAGATTTATAAATGTAGTAGAATCTGAACTGATAAAAAAATTCTTTGTATGATATATTTTTTATTACTAATTTCATTCTCTTATGTTATATACTTTTTATATCAATACATTTATTTTATGTACCTTTTAGTAATTTTTTTTCTGCAATTGAAAGTGTTGTATATAATAGTCCACTTAAATCTGCACCAGTATAGTTGCTTGTTTTAGTAGCAATAATATGTAAATCAACATCTGAAGACAAAGTGACTTTGTTACAAAGTACTTGTAATATTTCTTCTCTATCATCCTAGAAAAAATAAAATAAAGTATAATCTTATTCCATTATGGAAAAGATAAATAGTTTAACTTAAAGGGTATAATTAAAGTAAATAACTATCAAGTAATTATTATATTATCATAGAAATGTGTAAGAATAATAGTGAGCAAACAAAATTACATTTAGAAAAGATCTATTAAATGCATCTATTAAATGCAGATACACATTTTTAGTTTAACAATAATTTTCCATTAAAACATGAATTGCATGGTAATAAAATAGTCAGTTTTAGATATAAATCTATGTATGAAACATAAAATAATCTTACTATAGTTGGAATTGGACAATGTAATTTGACACCAATTCGACCAGGTCTTAACAGTGCTCGATCAACAAGATCTGGACGAGAAGTGGCTGCAATCACCCATACGCCTTCAAATGTGTCAACACCATCTAACTGGGTTAGGAATTGGTTAACCACTCTGTCAGTTACTCCCGTTTGACCTGAACCTCGACTACCAATTTCATTGCATAATAATTGTAAACAAAATAATAAATATATATGGAATAATTTACATTATTAATATATTATAATTAATAAAACTGACTTGGGTGCAATACTTTCAAACTCGTCAAAGAATATAATACATGGTTTTGCTTTTTGAGCTCTGTCAACATTATTACAGAATAAAAATTACATTAATTATAATCTAATAAAGGTAGTTAAATACTTATATAATAGATTGTTCAAGATACATACTTTAATTAGCATAAATTATCAATAAATAAAATTTATTTAATTTATTTGAGGTCAGTTAAATGGACCATATTCTTATTGTAAATAAATGTCAAAATATAGTTCATAATGATAAATATAAATATGTACATATAATAGTAAATATAAATTAATATTAATAATATTAATTCCTGTACAATAATCATCATAAGATATGTTTTGTTGAATTTAAATTTTTTATTTAGCTTATTGTTCCAAATTACACATTTCTTATAATTAAAGCGCGGATTTTTATGCACTTAAAATAAATATGTCATATAATATGCAGTAAAAATCATGAAAATATGCAGTCAAAATTATGAAAATATGCAAGAACTTTTTATTTATTTAAAATTTACAATAAAACTTATAATAATTAATTACTTAAATACTTAATAATAAAAAATTTAGGGAATTTTCTAAACTTAATTTATTTTTAAAATTTTATCATTATTAAAATGAATAATCATATGCATTTCAAGTTTTTCTTCTGTGAAGCTGTATCGTTTATCGGTTAACATATTTTTAAAGACTGAGAACGAACGTTTGACGTCAACTGAAGTTATTGGGGCATATTTAAAGCAACTTAGTATTGTCAGATCTTGATAAAGATCTTCAAGCTGAACGTTTTCGCTTAATAACACTGAATTAATTTTTCATAGAATTTTCAGACCTTTATTTTTATTGGAAAGCTCGTTTAATTATGTTGTAAGTGTTACACCTTTCAATCCAGAAATAGAATGCATTTTTTCTTTCATTTCGTCAATTATTGAAAAGCTTAGATGTAAAGTTATATTTCGAGTTTTCAGTTTTTTTTATGACTATCACTAAAAATGCCAAATGAGTAGATATAAATGTTAAATCATTCTACTTGTCAAAATATTATCTTATACATTTTTTTAAATGTTCGCTTCAATATGCAATCAATTTTGAATTTTGCCAAAATATGCAAAAATATGCAGAAATATGCAAAAAAAAATTTCACCATTAGCTTCAAATTATGATGATTCGTGGAGATAACTGACAAAAATCCAAAAATATTAAAAGGAAAAAAATATGCAATTGCATAGAAATCCGCGCTCTACTTATAATATATAAAAGACAATTTAATGAACAAAATTTATTATTTTAATTTTATTTTCTTTTATTATACATTTGATACAAAATTGAACATTTAAAATACATAAAAAAAATATAGATTATATATGCAGATCAGTCAATACTGCTGTTTAAAAGCCTAGTTATTTAATCAAGTTGAATAGTGATTATTAATACTAGTGATCAGTAGTGAACATGCAAACTAACTGTGCAAGTAGTTTTTGGTTATATATTTACACATACAGCTTATTATATTATATATTTTTCATGTTTTTTTTTTTTTTTTGAATTTGAGAAATATAAATTTTGGTTATCTGACAAAAATTAGCACATAATTAACTTTTGAGTTTATCTATTCAAATTTTATTAATACATCAAATGAATAGTATTTTGTTTACAAACTTATATACAAAATAATAAGTATAGTTGTGTACCTACAAATTAGTTTGTATTAGTTACTATTATTTTTTTATTACACATTCAATACCATTATTATAATTCTTCATTTCTTCAATATTTAAAAAATAATAATAATAATATTTATAAGCACATTTAGAAAAAAAAATTACAGTTTACATTTTACTGTACATAATATAGTTTCTTTGTTTATTTATAGTTTATATTGTATATAAAATATAGTGTACTATCGAGTCTCAATTAACTGCGATTGTCTACAGAACATCATGTACATAATCAAATGCAATTCACATAAAAACAAATAATAGGTAGAGCATTAGCTACGGTTTTAGAAAGTGATGAAGAAGAAAATAATGAGACACAATATGCAGCAAAGTATGTAAGCCATTAACATAGACATATTGATGGGATCATTCAATATCTAGAAGAATAAAGCAATGAAACTTCTGTGACAAAATATTGTTTAATTTCAATCGCCAGATGAAAAAAAAAAGTATTCAAACAAAAAAAAAAAAAAACAAAACTTGTTACCGACTTTTTTGTAAGAAAAATAGATAGGTAATATTAATAATAAATATTATATGATTTTTTAAATAAATATAGTATTTTAATTTAATTTTTCTTAAATATTTCATATATGGCATTACAAGATTTGATTATAATTTTTTAATGATATAATAATGTATTGAATTTTTGTTTCAATTTTAATTTAGTAAATTATTCACTGAATTTGCTTATCTGTGGATGCTGGGCCACCCTATTAGTATAATTTACAAAGTAAAGTTAAATAGCAAACAACGGCCAAACGCCAAAATATCAGATAAATTAGTTTATGTTAAATAATAAAATAGTTATTTTAATACATGAAAAAAAAAACCTAAAAAAACTTTCCTTTCAACTAAAATAAAAACATATCCATTAAAATAAATAACAATTATCGTATGTATTGTTATAGTAAAGTTTAGACATCTTCTATTTCTTACAAATTTAATTTTTTGTGGTTATTTTTAAAATAAACTGAAGAACATTGCACTTGACCATATTACTATTGTTATGAACCTCTAAATAATAATTTGTATACGATAAATAAATTAGCATCAGGAATAGTGTGTTGTACGTAGGCGAGATTGTGGAATCCGCTAACACATAGATTTTGGTATAACGCAGAACATATTCGTTCCAACACTTTACACAGGGCAGTCAGTCTATGTTTTTGATTTGAACTGTTACCATTTCATTTAGCTGTTAGTAATATAGCATAGTATCATAACACTATAATATACTATTGAAAAATTATGTACTTTTAAGATAAAAAAACAATACTAACAATATAAATTCAATATATTCCACATGTAAATATATGACCAAAAACTACTAATGCCATAATTCATGCATTAACTCTTGTCCTATAAATAGTATATTAAAACATACCATGAGTCTCTAAGTATTATAAGTATTGTATATAAGAGTAATCTCAAGTGTCAGGCTCTTGCACACAGGTAATAGGTGTATCTACCACGCTCTGAGAAGCTTAACTTTACTATTCCAACAACCATGTAAATCACATTTTGCCAAGATAATATAGGACGGCAATTTACTGGGATATATGGTTTGAACAAGCAAAATAAATAAATAAAAATGATTGCTGCTGAGGTTACGCTTATATGAAATATAATATAAATGTATACACGGGTGTTAATTCTTGAATTTTTACATTAAAACCCATCTAATAAGATATTATTTTAAAAATTGTATAATTTACCTTAGGAATACTTTTCTTACACTTTGTTCACTTTCACCAACATATTTAGAAAGTAATTCAGGACCCTAAAATATAATTAATAATTTGTTTTATATTATTGTTAAAAAATTATATTTAATCAAAAAAATGATATTACATTGACTGAAATAAAATTTAAGTTACTCTCTCCAGCAATCGCTTTTGCTAACAATGTTTTTCCTGTACCTGGCGCACCATATAATAGAACTCCTGACTGAAGTTTAAGTGGACATTTGCTAAATATATCAGAGTGCTAAAATAAAGTAAATAAACAAAATTATTACTATAAGATTATAATAGCAGATTATAATTTAGACTTACTAAAGATGGCCAAATAATTATTTCAGTAATTGATTGTTTCGCTTCCTTAAGACCACCCACTAATGAAAAATTGACATTTTTTTCTTTGAATAATTTTACATTATGTAATGAAAGTGGAACAGTTTTTTCAAAAATGTCAGTTAAAACAGTTTTATTCAATGTTTTATCACATCCACCTATTAAAATAAACAGATTCTTACAATAATATTAGATATTATCAAATAAAATAGTTATATGTTTACCCTTAAATATTTCAAATAAAACTTTATCACAGTAATCAATAATATCCTGAATTACATAATTATCCATTTTTTCACAAATAGTCATTAAAAAGTCATCATCCACACATTTATTAAATTGAATTTTACTTAAGCGTTTTGAAATAAATATTTTTTTACTTTCCTGTCAATTTCAGTAAATATTGTTTAATAGTTTAACCATATAGTTAAAATAACAATACCATTATTATATAAAAATTTAATTAATACCTTATCAATTATTGGTATATGTATAATAGTTTTAAAAACATGTTTCAACTGTTTAGAAAATAAATTTTCATTTTCTTGATTTAATGGTTTGGCAGTACAAACAACTCTGATACAATACTGGTTACTAGTGTATTTTTCAATCATTCTCATTAACAAATGAAGAGGTCTAAAATAATAAATTATTTATTAAATATGAATTTTATTTAATAAAACAACTTATTTCACAAAAATGTGGTATTGAGATGTTACAACTTTTAAAATTATACTTATCTAATTTCTATAAATAATTATGATTAACGTATTCATTAAAATATATATATAAATAAAAAAAATATATATTACTGCAGATAGATTTTAGACATATCAGCATGCTCATTAGGTTCAGAATTTAAATGACATAAATCATCAAAATCATCAATTATAATAATAGCTGGCTGATAATACAAACATTCTTGAAAATCACTATTAATTTGTTTTTGAACTGTTTCCCATAATTTACCTAAAATTTATTAAATAATTATTAGTGACTTATAAATAGTAATATTGGTTTAAAAGTAATAACAACCTGCTAAAAACCTCCCGTTAATCCAAATAATTTTTACAAAATACGGACACTTAGAAAGCTTGTTACAAAATAATTTAGCTGCTGATGTTTTTCCAGATGCAACCGCTCCTTAAATAAAAATTTTAAATTAATCTTACAGATAATTAATATTTTAATTTGAAATTACCTGTTATTAATAAATTATCAAATGCAAAAAATGTCTGTGGTAAAGCAGTGTAACATTGTAAACCAGGTTTCAAGCATAAAGATACAGCCTTATTCATTTCTTTAAAACATCTAAAAACAAATTGTTTATATTTTATTATTTTTCTTAGATATTAAAATCAAATTTAAGAATAATTAATTAATAAAATAAAATAATTTAAATGTTTCAATTAAATCCTCTTAATTGTATTCAACAAAAATGTTAACATTGTCTTTAAAATTGTAAGTTATGGAAATTCTAAAAATTCTAATATGTCTTATTATTAAATCACAAGACTATGTTTTAAATATAAAGCTATTAATAGCTTATACTTAAAATTTCAATAATGAAGAGTTTTAATTATCTTCTTATTATATAAATAGTTGCAGCAAAGTGTTTCTATTAAAATATTTTTAGTTTGTATCTAAT
Organism: Melanaphis sacchari; assembly: GCF_002803265.2. Lineage (NCBI taxonomy): Eukaryota > Metazoa > Arthropoda > Insecta > Hemiptera > Aphididae > Melanaphis > Melanaphis sacchari. The sequence goes on along the minus strand of NW_020271162.1, from coordinate 1,021,088 downwards.
TAAATAGTATTATAATTTTAATGTGTTTACTTGATTTTTGAAACATACTTTAATTCATAATATTCCGGCTTTGAAATATTAGATAACAAAATTTCAGTTGTCTTCTGAAGATTAGTGTTTTTTATGGAATTCACATGATTATTGTCATAGTTTTTATCAGTTTTACTTGTAAATGAGAGTATTCCAAAATTAAATTCATTAAGAAAGACAAAAGGAATATTCGATGGAGAAAATGTCACTAATACATCTATTGCTGATATTTTATTGTACACCACTCGTAATAAAGTTGAGTTATTTAAAATTAAAACTTCTCGAAGTGCGATTTCATCTTTTAATCTTTTTATTGTGCTTTCAATAAGTGTTTCTTCCTCAACTATTTTCTAAAATTAAAAATAATGAGTAATGATTAACTGTAACTTTAGTTAAGATTTAAACTTACTATGTTGTTTGAAGGGCAAATATGAATATTCTGAACATCACTAATTTCGTTTTCAATTCGGATTATCGGTTCTAAAATTACCTTCGAATTCATTTTTAAACCTAACATTTTGCTTAAGATATTGGTAACATAAATAGTTGGCCAAGTAATAACTTCCATTTTCTCAATACTATTCATAAATGGATCTAGTGGACATAAACGTATAATTATGAATGGATTATTAATTTTTGATTTATTTTCCGTGTCTTCTGTTTTGATTTTATCAAATTCATGAATGAGTGATATTCTAACAAAACTATTCCCGGTAGAATAAGCATCACTGTTTTTAAATATTATTGACATGTGTGCTTTAGAAATAAGAGCACAGTAATCATATATATAATCAGATCCTAACAATGTTTTTTCAACTAAAATAGTACGATAAATAAATTGATTGTGATGTTGTGTTATGGGAATACAGTAATTTTGATTTATCGCATCTGTTTGAACGCTATCATCTTTATTTTGATTGATATTAATATTTCTGTCTAAAATCCTTACATTAGGTTTTACAACTATTTCAGTCGATTCTTTTAATGATCCAACTTGTAAACCGTGTTCTAAATCATCTGAAAAAAAAATGTATGATATTATAAAAAAAAACTATGTTTATGAACTTTGAAAATATTACCTATACAAATTTTTAAATGTACAAACTTTGAAACCCATATCGGAAAAATTTGATTTTTATGAACTATTTGTAGTTGTTGTAAAATTTTATCTTGAAGCAAATCATTATTTAGCGTCTAAAAAATATATAGATTAATTTTATTTTAATATTCTATAACTTTAAAATAATTTATATATTAAACCATTTATTTTATAATATTAAATTAAATTATATAACTACACATACAGATATAACTTAATATTTTGAAAAATAACTCAAATGTATACATCACATTATAATAGTTATAATGCATTTTTAAAATTTTGAATTGCATCAAGTAAAGTAATTTTGTTTTATAAGGGTAATTGAATTAGATATGCAAATACTATTTAATGCTAAATTTAGTGATTCAACCATAAGGTGTTAGAGAATGGATCATATCTGAGTTATGATACTTAATGAAATAGTTTGTGCGAGTTAATGAACTTTTACTAAGATAGGAGAATCCTTAGACTTCCAAAATATTAAATAAAGGAGAAACTGTTGAAAATATTTATATTATTTTAATGAATAAATCAATTATAAGATGCTATAATCAAATGTGATATTTCTGTCTTGTTAAAATCAATATTATAATTTTTAAATGAAACATGAGATTTTTTAAATAATATTTTACATACACATAATTTAATTAAATATTAAAATATTGCAAAAAAATCAATGATACGATACAGATAATGTTCTTATCTTTAACTTTAAGAATTGATCATCTCAGCTAACACAAAATTTTTAATTGGTTTATATACACATTCAGTAGGTATGTATATAAATACAATATCCTCATAATTAGGGCTGGATTTTGTAGCAAATGTTTCTTTTGAGGGGAGTTTGATAGAAAGATATTTCTATACATAAATACATTTTAAATTTCTAATTTTAATGAAGTAAACTCTTTTTTGATTTTTTCCACAAAACCTGCTTTTTATTGCTTTTTCCCCTATTTGGTTTTTTTCTTGATTTTTAGATATCTTTTTTAAAAATTTGACTTATTTATGTGTATATTAAACTTAGACTATATTATTATTACCAGAAATTATAAAACCAGTGAAAAAAACAGTAAATAATGTATGACTGAAAAAATAACTATGGTTATTGTGCCGAAATAGTTTTAACTACAATTATCTATAGTTTTATTTACGACTCAGGGTAAGGGAAAATTATCTGAATTATACCTGCGTACTTTTATAGCACGTTCTTATACTTTAGTTGACTAGTAAATATTAACCGACAATCAATGAAATTTAGTGTTCTCTATAATCGTCAAAATTTCAAAAGTTAAAATTAAAATTAATAAATGCTTTTTTTAAGGATTTATTTTACTACAAAATCCGAGCCCTACTCATAATATTGTTATTATTTAAAAAAAAAAAAAAAAAAACATTATAGAATTTAAAACTTCAATTTTAGTTTTCTATACATACAACTTCAAAATGTATAGGTGGATACAGATGTTTTATCTGTCAATGAATATCATTAAAAATATTGTAATACATTTGATAATATTTGTATAATAATAAGTACAATTTCAAAAATTGGAAGTCAACAAGTTATTACAATTTGTCTAGTACTTACTAATAAATCCCAATCTTCATTAGTGACTGGGGTAACAAAGATTCGTTCTAATGGATAAATTTGATCAATTAATGAAATCAACACAAACTGAGATGCATTAAGTCCTGTTGTTGTAGATAACTCATAACTAATATTAAATGCATCAGCTCCATTTGAATTGCATGGAGTTTGACAATAGGAAGCAAAGAACTCTTGTTGCACTCCATCGATGGCTGTTACTTTAAGACAAACCTATTTTACAGCACAAATTTTCTGGATTAGTTTCTAAAGGAAATGTGTAAACAAAAAAATGTACTGTTTGTTTGTTTTGTTTCAGGACGTTGAGTTCACGAATCAACTTTGAAGATAAATGCACAAAACAATCTTCAACTGGTATAATTTTCACCCTCAACATCCGGTCTTTCATTTTACAAATTGTTTTACGTTTAATTATGCGTGTAAGTAGTAAAATGTATTGTACTTAATTAGATTAAAATGAAGTTTGTTTTTAATTTTGGATTATAAGATTCACATAATATGTATTGCATGTAAACAAGTAAGCAATAAACAATTTTGAATTTTCAAACATAAAATATATGATAAATATTAAATACTGATAATTTTAAGTTGATAACGAGTGGAGGTAGATTTAATGTATGACGGAGGTAAATATCAACAACGACTAATAATATTTTTTGAACCAATCTATGCCTCCGAGTGAAAAAGTTTTTATTATAAGGCTATTCTGAGTAATCTGACGGTTCTAACAAATATCGATAATTTTAATTTAAAAATAATGTTTGGGCTATAATATCGTAAAACACCAAAGATAACAAACGGTATGTTATTTCATAATTTCAACCAAAATTAAGGTAAGTTGATATCGATGTTTTGTCAACCATACATTTGTTTCAATAATGTGATTATACTTTTAAAAGTCGTTTTGAGTTAATTATTGAAACCAATCATCCAGTTTTTCAAATATTTTTCCACAAGTATTCATGTCGCCTTTGAAAGAAAGTACTTCTTATATTTAAAATGTGTGGAATTTTAAATGTTGATTATTTTACATTGAATTAAAAATTTTTAAAATGTAGCCTGATCGATCCTAAGTAGATAGACACATTAACAGTTTGAAGTATTTTTTTTCAGAAGTTATATCGCATTATTTGGTCCATCGGTCAAATTGACAAAAAGTACACACCTGTCACCTTTTAATAAAATAATTATATTATACGAGTAGATACAAATAAACATATAAGTACCTACTTAATATTGTTTACCTACCGTTTAAGCGCGCAAAGCTGTGATGATGACTTGGAAGTGTGTGAACGGAAGCGCTCATACATTTATTTTTCATAATCACAGACTCTAATGATCACTTATTATTATTATTAGTTATTATACTTGATATTGGTTGTGGTTTCTACCAAAATATTTTATGCCTATTGTACAAACACTACAATCAATCCAATTAATCGGGTAAGAGATTCTGTAAAGATATTTTACATTTGCGATAAATAGTTTACTTGAAAACGACTCTCGCTTTTTTTTTAAAACTCTTACATAGGTACTTCAATAATCAAAATTAAATTTTTGAATATTTAATGTTGATAATTTTCAAATTTTAATGAAGTATATAGAATAAAAAAAAAAGTAACGCGTTATTGAAATATGTGAGAACACTCCGTTATTTCTGTAACATTATAATAGTGCAGTTATACACACTAATAATTACTTAAATACTACGCACACATTTATTCAACCCATACACTCGCTAAATTAGAAAACTTTCTTTGTTAAAACGTTTTAACTAAATAAATACATGTGTATATATATATCAACTCCTTGCATAACACAAATAAATACCTACGGGCTATGATCAACAATAATAGGTACCTACCTACCGTTGCAACTTTTAATTTTATTCAAAAATTGATATATTGATTATTATACATTATTCTTTTTTGTTTGAAACAAATAAAATGTTACATAAAATTAATTAGTAATTTCTATAGAGCTATGGACTTGTAGAAGTTAAGGTGTTTTTTAATAATTATCTAAAGTGTAGCTAAGTAATATGAAAATTAGTTTCATAATATTATAGGAGTTTAATGCAGTATTGTAATTTTGCATATTTAGTTCTTTTTCCATAAAAGTGCATATTTTGCCATGTTTGACTTTAAGTGCAATTTTCAGATACTATAAAATATTTAACATGAATTTTTTAGAATTAAAAAAAAAATCTATTGAAATAGTTTAAAAATATTTGATAAATTATCAAATAACAAACTAAGTATCTACCGCAGTTAGGTTCTTTTACCTAATTATTTGTAATTTTGTGTTAAAGATGTATAAACTCGGTCGATGTAGAATACGATCATATGTTAGTTAATATGAGTTTGATTGTTCGTATGCATTTTTAAACTTGTGTTTTCGTTGTTGTTAATTATCGCAATACTTATAACTTCAAGACGAAGTGCAGTTTTTTTTTTATATATAAAAATTAAATTTAAAATGCTAAATTGTATGGTTTTTGATTAGAAATAAAATATATTTAAGAGCAGCTATGCATTTTATTAGAACATACCTAATATCTACATGGCAATTTTTAGGGCTCAAATTAATGCATTTTTTGATATTTTTAGAGTATTAAATGTGTAATGTTTAGTTATGAATAATTACATAATCATTAATAATTATAAAATAATTAAATCATTAAAAGTATTTATTTTACAAAATTCACGAGCTTAGACTACTTATATTTCATTGTAGCCTGTAGGTATCATAATTTTCAGGTTCTTCGTTTAATATTGTTTGGAGGGAGCTTTAATGTCGCATTTAGAAATCTTTATCAATTAGATTAAGTCTTGGTTTCAAAAATACATATTACAAAATGTATATGGAAAAAAAATGGGTAAAAAGAGAGTTGTCGAAAAATATCACAAAGAAATTAAAATATTAGATTTCTTTTGATAACCACTATTTTTTTTGTTGAAAGTTATTTTAAATTAAATTTGTTTTGTGTTATTTTAAAAACATTAAATAGGAATAATATAAGTTAGAAAATAAATTTTTAACTAGGTATCCTATATATTTTTAAAACTTGAACATTTAAATTATTGATAAAAAAAAAATTTCTATCTTTTTACTTCAAAATAATATATTTTACAGAATATACTTACTATTGTATGTATTTACTAGTCACTAGGTATAAAGTATAAGTAGTGGTTTTAAACATGTCATATAATGTATGTCACACACCCTACTTTATAAGAAAAACCAGTAGGTTTTGATATGCAAAATTGAGTATACTATTCATTAGAATTTGTATAACTAACACCATAATTTGTATTGCATTGGTAATAATTGAGTTGAAAAAAAAATGAAATGGGGATGTCCACGTAGTGAAATGCCACTTTCATTCACCCACCAATCAGCATTTTGATAGAAGGGTTTGGTGGGTCTGACATATGTTTTCATAACTTAAATACAAAGTATTTTATTTTTATTTTGATATAATTGAGTAGGTAATAATAACAATGAATATTTGAGTGACTGTGTGTAATGCGTAAGTGAAAAATATTATTAAAAAATCTTGTAATGATTATAGTAATTTGTTGGTAATAATAACTATTTTTCTCAAACGAGTTTCAGTGCTATCAAATCGCCCGGCCTTAAACTGGAAGTGACTAGTAATTTTATTTATTATTTGTATACTCTTATTATTAGATATTAGAGTCTAATATATTTATTACTTTATTACTTTATAAGTAATAAAAATATTTGATATCAATATAAAATAAATATACGAAACAGAATTGTCCATGATATATTTATGAATCTAAACATTTTTAATTAGCTTAAGTTATTATAATTAAAAATAATTGATTTCGATAAAAAAATAAAAACTTATATAAACATAAAAATAAGTAATAATCTATAAAGTACACATTTGAATTTAAAATTTATTAAATATTATAATAGATAAATTTTAAAGCAAAATTAATTTACACAAAGGTATATATTTTTTCTGTTTGTTTTAACGCAGTAAAAAAAAAAAAAAAAACATCAACCTTAGTAAAAACTACACCAAAGTTGTATATAATTACCTCCAACCTGAAAATATATTAAAGACAAATATGTACAAAGAAAATTTAACAACCTTTTTATTTAATTAATTTAAAATAAGGTTATTTTAATAAGATCGATTATTTTAAGACTAGAACTACCTATGTTGAAAATCACAAAATAATTGACAGTTTGACAGTGAACTCTTTGTTAATTTAAAATTGTCTTTTTCGAAAATTTTAACATAGAAAATTCTAATCTTTTTTTTTTGTTCTTTTATTTCATTTGCGATATGCTAATAAATTGATGAATTTAGTATCAAATTAGAATCATTAATTTAAATAATTAGCTACCTATATTTTTAATTGTATAATCTATAGTGGAATACTTGTCTAAATATTAAATACTGAACGGCCATTAAAAAAAAAAAAAAATAATGTGAATATGGGGTTTATTAATTTGGATTAAATACATAATTTGATAAAAATGAAAGATGACAAAAATATAATATTTATTTCTTTTTTTATAAACTGGTAAATACCCTATGAAAAAATAGTACTAATACATGACAAAATATTTTATAATTACTTAACAACAAACTAGCATATCAGCTAATGGCCCTAGTTGCCGGGCTTAAGTTCAATAAAAAAAAAAAAAAAAAACTAGCATATTACAGTATATAATAATACATATAAATTTACTAGATATACCTATTATTTTAAAACGTGAAAAAATAATATATAATTATTAACTACTAATATCAAGACTTAAGGCTATATAATATATAGATTAAATTGTGTCTGAAAATTTATTTCGATATATTAATAAAAATCAAAGCGATTAACAATTTTGTTTGCTAAAGAATGAATTTTGAGGAAAAAATGTAACGGAGCTATGTTTATTATTATAAAATGGAACGTAAACAATTTTTTAACCTCGTACAGTGATTATTAAAATTAAATCCAATCATTGCAAGAAGTTTGGAGAAATCTATATTAACATTTCATAAATTGTACAAGAACATTAGATTAACAACTTTTCTTTTAAAGTCATTCCTAAATTGCTAATTTGTAAATTTTATGATTCTCTAATAATAGACAAACTAATTTCAGGAATTTAATCTAAATATTTTAAATTTGATTTATATAAACAGCTATATAAATTTATAAAACCAAATCCTTAGTGAGCTTTGACAAGTGTTAAATACAATAGTTTCAAGGTATTAATATTTTAGAAATTTTTAATATTTCTATAGATAAAACCTAACATTTTGAAAGATATGCTTTTAAACAAATGTATGTACCTATAATGAAAAAGACATATTGCATTAAAATAAAATTTCTAGGTTTCGAATAAAATTGACTTTCAATAGCAGTGTATAATTAATTGAATAATTATATAAAATATGATTTTGTAAGTAAATAAAACTATTATGTTGCTTTTAAATGACAAGTTTATCTAAGTTAGGTTGTAATTGTGATAGATTTGGAGGAGATTAAACTATTGAAAATATTTTAGTATCATTGATAAATTATAGTACGTTTACTAAGGATTAAAGATATTAGGTAATTGATTTATAAATAAAATAAACAAGAATTAATCTAAATGAGAGTCCTGTGATATCCCTAAAGTCTAAACATACACTTAAATAATTTGAAAAAACATAAGATATTTTTACAATTTGGGAAATATTTCTTTTTTAATACTGAGTTTCATAAATAATTGATTAATTTAATATTTTAATAAAATTTAATGAATTAAGACATAACCATAATAGCTCACGTTTGATTCATTAAATGTTTAGTTGGTAATTTTGTATGAGATTTAGCAGTATTTTTAATCATAAACTTTAATATAAGTTCGACGTTCATTCTTACACGCGTGTACAAAGTTCAAAGGTTTTACCAATGACAATAAAAATGACAATTCTAAAACTATGTTTGCAGATTATGAAATACAATAATGAAAAGTTTGCTTTAATCCTGAACTATTAAGTTATAACAAAATGGGGAAATTTAAACGCTGTTCAACACCATAGAATATATATTAATATAAATGTTATTTATTTCAAAATGTCATTATTTACTTTCTTACATGCCATGAACAAAAGCTACTCATTTTGATTTTTGTTTTAATGTACAAATATTTAGTTATAAAAATGTTCATTGTGAAGTCATAAGCTGTAGTTAAAATTACATTTTCGTAGTTTCGTACGTCATATTATAATAGCTGGACGTGTTTTATTCTATCATAAATGAAAATACACATTTTCCACAGCAAAAATGATAAAAAAATAGAATATAATGAAAAATTCATTTTATAAGACTAATTTACTGAAAATTTAAAGATATACCTAGCTATTTTTATTTGATACTAATATATGATGTATAAAATTATAACTTTTTCAACTTAAATTATGAAAGTATTATTAATTTGATATGATGATATACTCGTAGATAGTAGTAAATAGAAATATTTGTTGATTTTTAATATTCTTTTATTTTTTTTACTAAACTTTTTAGTATACAATACAGCATTTACATTTATTTTGAAACGACGGTTCATTATCATATTCAACTAAATATATATATATATATATATATATATATATATATATATAATATAGAAACATAATATATTAATATTTAAAAAAAAAATTATTTGTAAGTCGTTATTGTTACTTATTTACACATAAAGTCTATTTTTATAGTTTAGTAGGTATGTACTTATTGTAAGGATAAAGTGAATGGAACATGTCAATACATCATATTCATCATAATATATGTTATATACTTGGTTAGACGTGCGACTCAATAAATATTCGTGTGCAATACATGTACATAAGCGGGGGCAATTTTTTTCGATTTGTATTAAGTATAACACAACTGTATTTTATATGTATGTATATAGTCATATAGTTAATATTACGTAGGTATGTGTTTCGAATTCAGACTTCAGATATATTTACCGGGAAATTAAATCTATTAAAAACGCGGGCGGAAGATTCGTTTGGATTTTTTAATGGTATATGTGGGTACGCGGTGACGACAGGGAATAATGCCGAAGTCCCAGACTGTGATTGGCTATCTAAATCAGTCAGGCGGAGCGATGGTGTAGATATTCAGCAAAAAAGTGAAAATCTTATTTGGCGGTGGTCTATTTTCACTCTCTCTTATCCCAATACACAAATACATACACATGCACCACATATCGCACTGAGTGTATGTTAAATACGAGTGAATAGACATAGTAGATAGAAAAATCCAAACATTAAAAAACTAAATGTTTTATTCTAATAATTTTCAAAGAATTATATAATGTTGATGTCTGATTATCATATTCTGGTGATTATTGAGGAAATATTAAACGTAGAAACAATTTTTAAGATCAACAGTTATTATTCCAATAATTACTCATATTCGTTTAGAGGATATTTTTAAGGGATTTAAGGTGACTCAGGTGGGCAATTTAATGAATTTTTCATAAAAATAAAAATACATATTAAATTAAATTATTAATTTAAAGTGAATTATAGGCGATTCCTCTTTATAGCTGTTACGTAGTAACGAAATCATGTCGAACATTCAATATAACTTATAAAATATTTTGTCGACGCGCAGATTGGTCATTATAGGTACTTTATCTCTAGAGCTACTTTTAGTGTTAACATAATTGATATACAAAAAAAAAAAAATAAAAAAAATTCAAATTTTTAGCTCATTTTATAATATAATATAATATGCTCATAATATTTCGTTCAAAAAAAAAAAAAAAAATAAAAAAAATATCATAAAAAGCTCATAAAATGTTGGTGAAAAAACGTCGATATCTATAATGATAATTATATGATATAAAAAACTATATTATAGTTTTCATACTAAGTGTACAATTTCTGTACAATTTTTCTGGAATAATTTATAGCCGATTTACGTCAATGCGTTAATTCTCCTCGAAACAGCCCCCCGATTGTCCCAGTCAAAAGTCTTTTTCTTTAGCGAGCTCAAAAATTTTGTCGCATCACGCCAAAAATATACACGTACGTTACAATAACTGTGTACGATAGTTACGCGTCAAGCGAATTCCCGTGTCATCGTTTGCCACCTACACGCGCACACACACACACACACACACGCATACACGCATACACGCATACACGCACAAACACACGCACGCATTCACACAAATGTAATATGCGCAGGATTCGCGCGGTGACGATGGCGGCGCAGCATCTAACCAGCGCGCGGCGTCGGTCCAAGCGGACTCCTCGGCAAGGACAACCGACTACCGCGCGAGGTTATTTATACCGCACGCACGAGCCGCCTTTGCGTATACGCGATCCGTCTCGCGTGACCGACGTATCTCTCCAGCGGCACTTGTCTGTCGAGCTCGTCCGCTGCTGCCGTTGCACACTCTCGTCTTCAATCTCGTCGCAGATCGCACGTCCATCACACACGCCGCACTTCAACTAATATTATTATTATTATTATTATTATTGTCATTATTAAGTAAGATTTCTCGGCATTTCGCGCAGCAATCGTTTTATGGTCTCGCGTCGCTTGCCCGTCTCACTTGTCGATTTTTCGGGGGCATGCCGTCCGGACGCCGGAACCGCAGACGTCGCTCGGCCGTAGAACATCTGAGGTTGCTGGTGGTGCGCATCACGAACCTGTACAATCGCCTGACGCGAGCGTATCATCGGCGGACGCGAGCAGGCCCCGTACATCCGGAACGGGACATTATACAGCGGCTACAGTTCTCGTCTTGGCTATCGCCGGTGAGTCGGGAGAGACACCTGTGGAATCGCCGATCAACAGAATAGGAACGACGGGTCGGCCGACACCGGCTGACCTACGCCGCCGCCGATAAGCAAAAGCATCATCGCGGTCATCGGGCGCGCGAAAACACCGCCGAAAGGCACTGGACGACGACTAAGAGAGATATAGCAAACGACGAAGACGACGACGACGACGACGACGACGACAACGACGACGACAAAGGTGAAAGAGGAACAGACGAATCAAATAAAACTGGCGACATAAACGAAAAGGACAACAACGACGACGACGACGACGACGAAGACTTGGGGCCTCCCTTGTATGAGACACAAGTCTAACACTGTAACTATGATTAAGCAACTGAAGTGTTTGATATATCCCGAACGCGAACTGTTGTTGATCTACGCAAAAATTCCAAAAACTCAATTCAACTTACTCGTATCAATTATTCATGCCGATCGTGTTGTATACTCACTCGTAAGTATACCTATATTTTTATAATAATAATAATAAATAATGACAACGATAATGATGATATTATTATGACTTCGTGACGATCATTATGCATGTTATACAGGTCGGGTTCCCGACTCAAATCGCCACGAATAATATATTCTTGTCATCGAAAATATTATTTAATACAGTAAGCTGAATCCCATACCCATGTTTTAGCAGATATAAAAAAAATTAAAATGTGTAATCATATACCCAAGCTTGCCCTTCAATAATAAAAAAAAAAACTTTCAAGTATAATATTTTATGCTATAATACATGGTTGTGAAAAACGCGTAATCAAAATGTTTTGAAAATACTTCGAAATTTGTTTTGATAAAACTAATGAAGGTACTAAAAATCAATTGTTTTCATCAAGTATAAAAACGAATTAATTTTATTTTTGATTTTACGGCCAATTATATAATATAATAATCATATTATTATATTATTTTACCAATTTATTTCTAAGATTTCATCAAAAATATAGTTCTATTTGCTTTTTTCTATTATTAAGGATGAATTTTGTAATAAAATAAATTGTTAAATAATATTTAAATAATTTCCAAAAGTATTTTTACCTAATTAAGCTTGAAAACAAGTATTATATTATGATCATTATTAGAGCTCGGATTTTCCATTTCTCAAAACCACAACTACCTCTTTGATAATATTATGTATTTATTTAACTATTTAATCAGCCATATATAAATATAATTACAGTAGTACCTCGATTATCCGGGCTAATGATGGGGAGAGGGTCACACGGATAAATGAAAATCATGGTTAATTGAGACTTTTTATAATAACGAAATTTTAAAAACTTTGATTCAATTGTAATTAGAAATATACATAAGAAGACGTATACATACAATAATGTTATACATACATCCATAATATTGTATACAACAAGTTATTAGGGCTTAAAATATGAAGTACAAATTAAATAATTTCGATGACAAAAATTGCTTAGGCGATAATAAATAACCTGACTAATTAATGTAGATTATGAAACATTTGAAATTTTCGTGAAAAAAATTTAAAAAAAAATCCATGAAGTGAATTTGATGGAAAAATTAAAAAAGCATATTTAGAGAGAAAAGTAAAAATAGGCAAAATAAAGTTTTCTAAATATTTTTATGACGATCAGAATGATATACGAATCTATAATATATGTGTATACATAAAAATTACTTTTTTATAACATTCCTCACTAATTAAGCATTAGATTTAAAATCCTAGCGATAATGTGGCTTATAAATTAACAATATAACGTGGGTACTGTTAAAGATATTAAATTAAGGAAATAGAACTAAATAATTTAGAAATAAATAGATCATCAGACTTGTTGTTTATGTAAGTAAAAATTCATTTTTTATTTTAATTAATTAATTTATTTATTATACAATTTTGCTCGTATATAAACTTTGAATTTTGAATTGTTTGGTATATAACATATATAACGTATAATACAATTGCAAATTATACCGTCAAAAAATAATGATTTTTCAGTTTAAATTTTCTGATTAATCCAAAATTTAACACTAAATAGAACTACAATGAAACCTCTGAATAGCACTCTCTCAGTCACCAAAAGTTTGTCCGTTATTCAGAGGGAATAAAGTTTTGAAATTCATAAAGCGCAAAATAAAACTAAGTTATGTTCATACTATGTATGTAATGTATGTATGTTGTATAATGTTATTATTTATTGAAAATTATTATTAATTACTAGGGAACGAATTAATATGTAATAAAAATAAAGAAATATGTACCTACATAAATATGGAAGTATAATTTATAAAATACGTGTTAAAACATCAGAGTATGTGGGAAAAAATTTAATTAAAAAAAAAATACATTAAATATATATAATTATTAAATTATCAAAATTATTTGCTACATTGAATAATTAAAATTTCTTTTAAACTATCGAATATTAAATGTCACCTATTAGATCTCAAAATATTTTTACAACAGCTAAATGCGATCATTCCACATCGACCGATGTAATTAGAACAAATTTGAAGCGCATAATATTTGAAGGTGATAATTCTAAATTTTTAGAAGCGTATTTGCCACTTATTATGTCATTGATTGTTTCAAAACTAATATTATTTGGATTTTTCTGTAACTGTTTAAATTTTTTTTCGACAATATAACGATAAATAGCTTTTTTTGTTCACTGCAACAAGGATTGAAAACGTATGAATGATTAAATAATAAAATATGTTTAAAAATATTTACAAATTAATGAAATATGTAAAAATATTTAATTATATCAATATATGTAAAAATATGCGAAACAAAAGTAGCATTTTAATAAAAATGATTTAAATCATCAACATTTCTTATCGAATCTTAAATATCTTGTTTTAATAAAAATAAGCATTTACATGTAAATCCGTTCCTTATTAATTATATATTATTATTTACATTGTATTTTTATAATTTATAATTACATATTTATTTAATAAAATAGGTACAAGTATTTTTTAAATAATTATTTTGTAAGAAAAAATCGGCGAGCTTTGTCTGTTTATAATTACATCGTCTCTGTGCAATCTCAATAGTAATATAATTTGCTAATGCCTCAGTAGAAGTGAAAATAGTACTGTTTTTTACCTCTATTGATGAAATAAAATGATATACGTTATTTACAATAAATAAAGCGTTCTGTAAACTTGTTATTTATTAGAGGAACCATCACTAAATGGCATATTTTTATCATAACACTTATGATTGTTTAACCGATAACCATGAACGTCGTAATTTTATCGTTTATTAACGAGTTTGATATCGTGATTACATTATTACGAGAGTACATACGAATGTGAATATGTATTATTTTTAAATAAAGATAAAAATTATGTCCACTATTCGGAGATAGTGAAAATGTCTTCATTCTCAAAAAGCAATTGCTATTAGGAGGTGTCCGTTAGTGGAGATTTTACTATATAGGTGGATACTCTACAAAAAAATATTAATTCAGATATTGGAAATAATTAATAAAAAAAATAGAATACTACATTTTTTTTTTTTTTTTGTATTAAATCCTATCATAATATAATACAATTATTGAAATATTATGATGAGAAATAAAAAAAAATGAAAAAAAAAAAAATTAGTCAAAACACCCAGAATTCAATATTTTTAAACAAAATTCAAAATGAACGAATTAACGGCCTCATCGTCGTTTTATTATTTCTCCTAGTTATGTTATGTGAAAGAGAATTCTATATTTTAAGACAAGCATTACAGTAGACATCAGCAATTTGAGTGAACTGATGATTTTGTGTATTTTTTTTCAGTCACTTTGCGTTTTGAAGATCTTATTGCATCGCTTCAAAATGAGTGAACTACATAGTGACTATAAGAGAAGGAGGACATCACGAAAATATAAGACGCTACGACTTAGAAAGATCCGACGCAGCCGCTTTATTAAAGTTAGTGATTTTATGGATTTCTTGCGTAATCATATAAATATATTATACAAACAAATGTATGTTCGATATACTTCCATTAGATTACGTTCACGTGGTCGACTTATTAAAAATTCTAAGCTATTTGCACTTCTTTATTTTTTCAAATAAGAAACCACTGATAATGAGCTGTTTACAAGGGCTACTTTTTCTAGGAAACATATTCATTTTTTAACAAGTTGATTAAAAAAAAAACTAAAATTAAGTACCCTTTTACATTATAATTAGTAATAATTATATTATTATTGCTTTAGTATCATAAATCTGCTTTTAGTAACGCTTTGAGAATACTGTGGGCACATAATACTTATAATATAGGACATTAGTCAAAATATAGATTGCTTTGCGTTGTTCGTTTAAATTTAAATTAAGAAATTATCTAGATAGTTATAACTTATAAGCTATTTATAAATTTATTTAATTATATATTATTATAATTATAATATTTTAGACCAGGGGTGACAAAATTATTCGAAATTTTGTGTTCTGAATTTAATTTTTAATTATGAAAAATATTTTATATATATGTATTAAAGAAATATATGCGTAAAATAATTTTTTCTCTACTGAAAATTTTCAAACAGAAATAATGCAGTTTCTAGTATTAAATATTTGATATATTTCCTATTGCAAAAAGATTTCTTTACCATTTGTAATAATAATCTATACAAGAATTTATTTAGATGAATAACCATCGCACCATTTTACGTTTAGAATATTATCTATGTTTTTAACGGATTTAAAATATTTAAATTCTTGGAAGACGTATTGAATACGTACTTATATTGTAGTCTAATTATTTTTTATTAAAAATAAAATACAATAAAGTATAGTAAATATTTTAATTTTTCGCGTACCACAGATTTGTCATCCCTGTTTTAGGATATAAAAATATCCATATTTTACTTGGTTTACTTTAGTGTAGTATTTCTACTAAAATTTAAATATTAAAATTCAGATTTTTTTTGTTATTAGTTATACAAACTAAATTTTGGCTTTGAAATTTAGATGAATTCTATCTTGCATTTATTTGAAACAACAATTTTATAATTAAAATATGCTCAGCGTGTTATATACGAGTACTAAATTAAATTAAAATAATGCACAATTTTATGTAACTTATATTATATGATGTATAGAAGTAGAGTGATTCATTTAAAGGTAAAATTCTCATTATCTTAAAATATATCAATATTTTTGGATTATTTTCTAAAACATATACAGGTTTTCGGGTTGCATATTATTTTTCTTTTCGTCACCGATATTCTGAATGACTACGGTCACTGTTATTATTATTAATATTTAATTGGAATTTTTGTGAAGTTATCCCTAAAATAAAATGATTTGTATAATTACATTAACAAACTAACCTATTAAGTATTATTTTTGATTTATTATTTTAATAATAATTAAAAAAATTAATATTTTATATAATTAAATAGCTTTTTTTGCTTCGGAAAAAGTATTAAGTAATACTTATATATTACAAACTATCCACATAGCCTTTTCTATTTCATTTTACAAAATTTAGAGCTATGACTAAAAATTTTTGTAAAAAAACATCTATACTTTTTTTAATAACGGCATTTTAATTTCATATTAAAAAGAAAAATATTTTTCTGAAAATTTCATTAGATTTAATTTGTGGTGTATCTTTTTATCACTATTAAACTTATACGAAAAATAAATTTTCTAAGACTTCAATAATTTTCATAAAAATGAGTGTTTACCTTTAAAAAATTTAAGAACTAAACTACTTTTGTATATTATATCTTATAATATCTCAGAACCGTTATAATTTCGAAATTTGTATAACATAATATATGTAATCAGTTCTTTATTGATGTAATTGTTTTATTGTTGTATTGATATATTGTCAAAATAAACAAATCTATTTAATACGATTTAAATGTGTAATCAACAGTTTTCAAACTTTATTTGGCTTTATACCTATTAAATTTGAATTTATCTAAATATCATATGGTTTTCGCAAGTATAAAGGTTATCATTTTATAATGATATATTAATATGTGTTTTTTTGGAAGGGAGAAGGAACTATCATAACTTTTTTGAGCTGTTAATATTCGATTTTGAGAATGGTTTCTGGTAGAAAATTTGATCTATTTGATACTTAAAGAAAGGTGAATAAAAGAAAACATTTCCCAGTACGTTTAAAAAGAATTGGGTGAAAAAAGTAAAATAAGTGTAATAAAATTTATGTTGTTAGTAAAATATTCGAATAACCCATTAATTTGTGATCAAACTAAAAGTTAAGAATATTATATTATGTGTTTTCTTTGTGTTTATACAACAATTTAATTAGTATGAGAGTTATAGGAATTTTTAGAACTAAAATATGTAAATCTATACTACTATTTAAAATTGTAAAGAGTTTTTTACGACCGCACTAACTGAGAAAACTATTCAACCGATTTGGCTGAAATTGTTGAATGTTATACTTGATTGTCTGTTGAAGGTTTTATTACCACTTTTGTTATTAAAAAATAAAATAAATCAAGAAAAATGGAAATTTTCACACATATTTAATATTATTATTAAAATAATTGTTTTGTAACCATGATTACCATTAAAACACTTATGTTATGAGAATTAATGTTATAATTATAGGGAATGAAATTTTAAAAATATCTAAATTAATTTAAAGATATTATCTATCTATTTATACCATGCATTTATTCACACTATTTTATGGTAATATTTAATCAATTAAAAAGTTATTAATAAAGTTCTCGAAAAATTAAAAAACTAAGCTAATTTTTGGGGCCTCTATGTGAGATTTGCAAGAACAGGTCTTTTTTATGTTCTCATTTTGTGACAACACTATTTATCTATTTCCATTTTTTTTCACAGAGTTATTCTAAATACCCTTTTGAATGTTATCACGTCACCTAATTTTTAATTTTTTTGTTTGGAAAGGTAGGTGTGGGGCGTTTTGTATTTAAATGTTCCAATTTTCTGACGACACTATTTAGCATTTTTCCATTTTTTTTTTTCAAAAGGTCATACCAAATACTTAATACCGTTTAAAATATTTCAATACGTTTTCATTAACCGTTTTTTATACTAACTTTCGGATCACATTATTAAATGATAAAATTTGAATAAAATATTTTATTTATCAATATATCATCGTCCGAAGGCAAAATAAACAACCATTCACGGGCGAATAGTATATTATAATGTGTTTAAAATATTAATTGTAACTTGCTTGAAAATTAAAATATGATAAAAAAATACTAACACATGTTTTCGCCTTTAAGTTAGATGACGAGTCAATTGAATAAAATATTTTTATTTACTATGTTAAACAAAAATTGGTTCTGCTGAATTTAATATGTCTTACATTTGAAAGACGGTGGCGTTATATATGGGCGCCGCGTCCTTTTAAAATTTTCAGCATTTATCAGGGAGTTAAAAATACTTGGGTCATTTTTTTTTTAATTTTTGAGTTTTTAACCAAGTTTTTTTCCGATTTCAATTTCGATAACCGGTTTTCATTTTTTCAATTGCAGTATTAATTTAAAATATCGATATTTTGTTTTCCATCATTAATATTGGTTTATTTTATTTCTGTTTTTATTTTATTTTTATTTTTAATGGTCTCAACTAGTATTCAAAATCGGTATTAATATATAGGATTCAAACTTAAAATAAAAAAGATTAAAAAAAATTAAGTTTATTTTTAATTTATGTATTGTAACGTGGCTGGGGAACCTAGTTACTATATTAGTTATCCAGGGAAGGTTTTCTGGTCCTTATGGATAAATTTTCCGTAGCTAGGGGGTTAGAACACGGTATGTGGGATCTTATCAATAAATAAAACACGTTTGGTTTATAAATCTCTGTTCAAAATATATTTTTGGTTTGTACTTAACAAAATGTAGATGGTGGTAAACAATCCCGGTGTTGGTGAGTTCATGTTTTTTGGTGAGTTCGTGTTTATTGCTGGTCAGTCTCGAACTGCCCTTTCGATAAACGGTGCGTATTGGCCACAGGCCTCACAATCATTAACAATGTTTATCTCAGCATAAATATCCCACTATTGCCTACTACGGAATTGACACATACATAGGTGTCATGTAACAATAATATATATTATTGTTACAGTATGATAAAATGTTTTTGTGGATAATTTTATTTAAAGTTTTTCATGTAGTTTTCTTATTGTGATTAAAAAAAAAGCTTAGGTGTATATGATCATGGTTATTATTTATTTTGACAAAAAATAATTATTTAACAATTTTGATGTAATTAAAAAAATGTTCTTAGAGATTTGAAACTTTTTGCTACTATATTATGACTTATGAGTATGTAGTATGTACCTATATTGTTTTAGTATTATTAATTATACTAAATTACATTTAATATGTTTTTCCTAATTTTAAATTATTATACCAAGGGTTACCTAGTTACGCTGCTCTATGGTTTTAAGTTATAACTACTAATAATATTATATGAAATAATATAATATTTATTTTTTTTTTTAGTAATTCTAATATGTATAAACAGAAATCAATTTAATTAACTGAATGTAAATATAAAAATAAATTTCGAATTGGTATTTCTAATATATATTTATAGCTAACCCTTAGAAATATAAGCAAACATACTATCTCCTCAAATTTAACTCGCCCATTATAGTGGACTTTTTGATGAGTAAATATTCTCAACATTAATATACAGTAGGGATTTTTTTTAGGCTTTTGTCTAGTTAAACGGAGTGTTTGTTTACTTATGTACATATGTAATAAATAGTAAAAATATTTTGGAAAATTATAAGCAAAAAAAAAATTAAATCGTATTATTTAATAACTAGTTTTGCGTAAATATTTTCGTTTTTTGTTTTGATTTTTCCCAACAAGTAACAAATAGTTTTAATTTTAAATCAGAAACCACACTTAAAGTTTAAGATCATAGTATTATTTTATCTGCCAAAAATATGTCCAAAAACACATATAGTTGTTAAGTTAATATTATATTCATCGCTCCGCTTAGAATCTAATGACTAATAATGACTTAGTTATTATTAATATTCAAAAATGTTAAATAGTAGAAACTTGAAAATGTTCACAATTTTCTGTATTATTTTGAATACATAATAAAATAATTAAAAAAGGGAAAATTAGGTAACTAATCTAATATAGATATATATTAAATATTAAGTGACTTGTTATTTAGGAATAAATAATTGTAATGTAGGTATATGTTTAAAATTTTAATACAATGATTATTGCATACGAAAAACGATTCTAAGCGAAGATGGTTTGTCGGACTGTGTTACTAAGTACATTTTATGATATATTTTATTTTTATGGCATTAATTTGTTTTACTATTGAATATAGTAGGTTGAATTATTTTTTGCCAAAGCACTAAGTTTTAAAATGTGTGTAGTATGTGTATAAAATGTAACAATAAAAATGTAGATTATAATATATTTGAAAAAAATAGTTT
This sequence comes from Melanaphis sacchari, assembly GCF_002803265.2. Classification (NCBI taxonomy): domain Eukaryota; kingdom Metazoa; phylum Arthropoda; class Insecta; order Hemiptera; family Aphididae; genus Melanaphis; species Melanaphis sacchari. Next base: position 1,000,096 of record NW_020271162.1, on the reverse strand, counting down.
AAAATGATGTAACTTTAATAACATGGGTAAAAACAGTTAAATAAATTACTTATAATCTGGTGTATAATTAACTTATAAAATATTTTTAGAAATAGAAATTGAAATTCTGTTTCTGCTCAGAATCGCTCTTCTTATGCAATGATTTATCATTGAATTCAAATGTAATCCATCCATTTACTTGAAGAAGAGATACACACTCAAATAATTTAGTATCTATTAACTAGGTTTTGTTAAAAACATAGATATTATAATATTCTTACGATCCATTGGTAAAAAAATAAAGTAAAATATATAAAGAATATTAAAAAATAAAAAATAAATTTATATTTAAATTTAAGTTATATCCCAATTCGCAAAGTTTGTACGGTGGTAATCCACATTGTGTGCATAATGTCTACACAAATTACCTAAAATATACATAAACTATTACGTATAAATCAAATTTAAATCAATACATCATCGTCAAAGGTCAAAAATAGGAATACTATCTACGTATCAAATGTATATTCACAAAATAACATGTCTTGGCCCACTGATTCATCATCACCAAGCTGGACTGCAGAAGCTATGAGCATGAAATTGTGTCAACAGTTTCATTCCATAATATACAGACCTATTAAGAAAGGATTTCTTGAGATTCATCTCCAAAAAGGGTTGAAAGGTGTAAAGAAGTAAAAAAAAAATTCTATCTGATAAAAAAAATAATATTTTCATTATAATGCTAACTATTATATTTATAACATAGAAATAACAAATAACATTATGAGGCATTATTGAAATAGAAATTTTTTTTTTTTTGCATGAATCTAGAACTATAGTAAAAAAGTATGCAGTAAATAAATTTAATATTCGATAATGTATAAAAATATATTTATATACAATTTCTGTAGAAAAACGCTAAAATTAATAAATACACAAAACTATTATAAAAAATATAATTTATAAAAAATAGCTATCTCAAAGACTCAAACTAAACACTTTAAATCACTTTAATCTTTTAATAAGCATTTAAATATTTTACTGATAATTGAATATTGATAAAAATCATAGTACTTATTATAGTATTAATAAAAACTATGTTCATACTTACCAATTTTAAATTATGGATTACTTAAATGGTTGAAAACTGCATGTTTATTTTTTAATATTTTAAACTTAAAAATCTTACAAAATAACGCCTATTTAGAATAATAGGATTAAAATTTTGTAAAAAAAAAGATTTGAGTTTACCAAATTTGAAGTTGTGTAGAATTTTGAGATTTCATTTTAAATTGTATTGAAAACCCATTTTTATTTTTCAAGTGTTGAGTTTTTACGTCAAAATGTATTAAAAAAAAAAAAAAATAATAATTATAATACGATTATTCAAAAATCGATTCCCACAATAACTTTCGAATAAAAACCGATGAGCTCGAAAATATTTGCATGACTTAAATCTAATTATTTTTGATACGCGTGGTTTTGTGATTTTCTTAGGATTTTAGGCCTAAATTTTTTTATATTTATTTTCTGGTAATGAGACAATAGATTTATTTTATCAAATACAATGACATTCACGCGCGTGTTGAATATACTTACGGACGTTGCTGGAGCATACGCTCAAATTATCGTTTAGTTGTTAATATACTTACGCAACTGCAGCACGCGACCGTTTGCAGTATAAAATCTGAAAATTCCTCGAATACCAAAATATAAATGTTACATAGAATTTAAGACGTCAAGTGTTTTTAATACATGCAGCTTTAATATATTCATTTTTTAAGAGTTTAACCAATTTTTTTACACATATTATTATAAAAAAAATATAACTTTTAAAAACAACCTTCCTATAATACTGTGACATTACCATATTAAAAAATTAAGCTCTTTGCATTAGAATACAGAATACATGTAGAAGTATTCGATTATCGGACACTATTGCTAATTACATTTTGGTGGTACTGAATTTGCATGTCATAAAATAGAAAAATTAGTCAATTAATGTAGCATTCCAACATTTCAGTTACCTAATTGTCTAGAATAATTGCATTTCATAAATTTAACGCGGCGTCTCGTATAGGCAAAGGTGGTACATTGCCGCGTAGGAGCTTAGTATTATTATATAATTTTATTTATGACTTGTAAGAATGCAATTTATTATTGTAACAATATTACAACATTATCGTCAAATAGTAATGTTTCACAAATTTCTTTTCTACAATGAAAAATAAAATACAATCAAATATAATTGTAGTGAAATTAGGTAATTCATTTCGTTCAAAAAAATTTTGTCACTTGTATAAATCGAAAAATAATCAATATTTAATACTTTGGACTAGTAATGTTTTTATATACAAATGATTATCATAATTGTAATGAACATTATGAAACCGCAACAGTAACTAAAATCTATATATTTTAAGTTAATTTCATATTAATTTTGCTATGCGTAAAACAGTACGAATATTGATTTTTATGTTTGATAATATTAACGTGAATGTAAACCATACTTTATTATAGACGGCGAATGAATCTTCTATATTTAATATCGTGTACGTACTCGTATATATTTTTAAATGTTGAATTAGAATATATAATTAACTCAAACGTGATTTAAACTGTTGATTGTCAGACGCAAATCTTTTGAAAAAAAAACTGCTTGACTTATCTATTACCTATTAATTTAATTTCAATATTTGTCACGAAATTTCAACAAAATAGGAAATTAAAGCAAACATTATCTTCGTTACTGTTGTGCGGTTGTTACAGTTATTAGGGCCAAAAATTTTTGGGGGACAACGAGAACCGCCTCCACGTGGTGTCCCCCGGGTAATGCTAAATGGTTCTCAATTGTGTTCAGGGATTTATTTATGACATGTTTTTCATGTTACACTCAACAACAAAAAGTATTCAACATCTAAAACAATACTTTCAAATAAATTACCTGACACATTTTAGTATAAGAATCGTATTAAGTTTTATTTTATAGTTGATAAATGTTATAATAATTAATCATAAAACTTTAGATATAAGTTTAGTTTTTAATCATAATAATTAAATTAAATATATATATATATAAGTGTAATTTTAAGTATAAAAATTTAGTTTTAAGTATAGGATATGCATAAAACATTCAAAATTCGATCGCAAAACATATTTTAAACATTCAGGCATTTAATTATTAACCGATGTATTTCAATACGATTGAGTTTGGGGTTATTAATCTACTAACAACTAGATAATATCGCAAAGGTACTCTAAACTCTATCGATTGTGTACAACGCTAATAATATAATGTTTAAATTAATTGAATACATATATAAATGTATAACTATCTTAAAAATATAATAAGTTCGTTTTAGGTTATTTACTATCTTAAGAGTTGATTTAAGTATTAGAATATTACTGTAAACATAAGTCCTTTTATTTAGACTTAAAAATATTAACTTATTTAATTTATCGTAATCACTATAATCATTTATAAATGTTTAAATGATAAAAGTAATTTATTTATAAAATATGCACTTCTTAGGTACGTAATTTGATAATATATAAAACGTAAGACATTATAACTTTAATTATTTATTAAGAAATTTTTTGGATGAGTGAAATTACGTCTGTAGCAGATATGAGTGTTGGAAGACTTTTAACTATTTGAAGTTAAATACTATGCTGCTTGTTTTTAGATGGGTGACCATTTGGTAATTAAAGCAGCGTGATTTGACATTTTGCATACTAATGAATTGGTCTTGCGTGATTATAAATGTAGAGCAAATATGAAAAAAAAAATAACTTAACATAGAGATTTATTAAAATATATTAATTTATTTATTATAAAATAAATAAAACTTGTAGTTTCACTGATTAGTTATCGATATAGTTTAATTTAATATTTAATATTTATTATTATAATTAGAAAGTATAACTTTTAAATAATAAGTAGAAGAATTGTTTATCTTAAAAAAAAAAAATTATACATGTATTAATTACTTACTGATAAATATTTTAAAATTATTTAACTTATTCTAATTATTATTAGTAACGCAAATTCATTATATTTAATCGTACACATGTAGTTACAAGTGTACAACTAGCTTGTGTAGTTTAATACTTTATTGTATTTTCCTTTGAAAAGTTTTAATATTGTTGCTAATATTAACAGTTTAATAGTTATTTATTTATTGTTTAATTCACAAATTAATCAGTTAAAAATATGTATTATTTATTATAAATTTATTATGATATTTTAGAATATAATAAAAATGTAAGGTATATTATTACATACCAACACTGTTTTAATTGTTTTTTGATTTTATATTATTCAATTAACACAAATTTATTTATAAATTTGTTTTAGCTTACACATATTAATGTATACCAAAATGCTTTGTATACTTTTGAAAAAAAAAGTATGTAGTTTGTAGTATTATTAATATTGTTATAATAATAATTATTATTGACATTATTTTGAGAGCACATAATTTAAAATAAACGCACATAACACATTTTGTTGTTTAATTGTTTTATTACGGTATATGATTAAATATCAACCTGTTTTAAAATTCCTAAAATCCTGAATCTTTAAGTTAAAAAAGTTTTATGGAGATACATATCAGTACTTATATGACGACTCAACAAGGAAATTGTATTCTTTAAAAAAGTATTTAGTTGAACATTTGAAGATTAAATAATATGCTATTTGTCAAAAATATACAGTGAGAAATTCGACATAGAATATTATCAAGGTAAAATGATAATTTATTAATAACTAACCTTTAAAACTCGGTATCAAGTAAGTTGATGACATATTATTAAGTGTAATGAACCTAAAGTTTTTTTTATTAAACTATTAACTTTTTTAAGCTGCAAATACGATTATCTAAAATTATCCATTTTAGATTTATAATCAATACTATCGAGTATTTATAAATACTATGATGATACTCAGTAACGTTATAAAATTGTGTGTATTATTTATAATATGCTATAAAAATAGAATTCAACTAAAACTTTAAGAAAATATATCAATTGAGTGAGACACGTTATTATTGTAAATCTAGTAATAAAATATTTTGAACAAATCCAAACATTATTTAACTTGAGATGTTAATATTATTTTAATAAAAAAATATAACTCATGTATATTTAAAATGTTTTGTTAATGTTCAGATTGTTCTTAATTACACTAATTAAAATTTTCAAAAATATTTAAATTAACTTAAGTTATATATCACATACAAAAAACGTATCCACGCTATCCCTTAAACTTATTATTAATATATTTTGAAGTTATATATTCTAATATTTGATAACAATAATATATAATTATAATATAATAAGAATAATACTTTTTTTTTTTTGTCTTATGAATAAAGTGTATAATACATGTTTTTCGCTAATAAAGTATAATATATAATATAAAATGTCTTAGGCTAGTTGACTGTCTCTGTTCAGAATCGTTTTTGTACACATGAGATATTTAGTTCAAAATTAATACATCCAATAAAGTGACTCCTTCAATACCTAATGAACATCAGGCTTATTAGAGTAATAACAACTTTTCCGCATTTTTTATGTAATTTTCAATAGAATAATTTTACTAACATTTTTAAAATCACGGAAATATTTAAATTATTTTGTACATAAAAATTTATATTCTTTATACAATTTCTAACTTTCATACTTCAAGTAAGATTATTTAAAATAAGCTTCCTCATAAGTTGTTATGATCAAAATAAAAAAAAAATAAATAAATAAGCGTAATTTTCATTTATGAGCGTTTGAAGTTTAAATTTTATCAAAATTGAATAATTATGTTCAAAATATAATTTCCAAAAAGATATTGGTAAAGTCATACAAATTTACAAATATTTTTATACTGTTGAAATATATTTTAAAAATATTGAATTTTTATTGGTAAGGATTGAAAACGTATTACAAAATTTCTCATAAATAATTAATACTGTAACCAAATATTTAAAACGTATTTATACACAGGTTTTTTTTCACAGATATTTTAATTTCAAATTTGGACTGTTGCACTGAAAATTAACTTACTGAATTATATACTAATATATAATATTACAATATTACTATTATAGCAATATAAATTTATCATAAAATAAGTAATTTAAAATTCATTAAACACTATAGATATATTTACATAAATCAATTAATAATTATACAATAAACAAACATTATAGGATAGATCAATACAAAATAAACACATTTAACACGTTCGAATTATTACTGAATATATTAAAATGTGTACGGCAGACTATTTGACAATAACCATCAATATGAGCGAACTCACTGATACATTTTCCAAGTCAGTATGGCACTAATTTAAATAAAATGATTATTATTATAGATTGAAAAATCAAACGATAAAAATTCTAGTACACAGTACTCTAATTTTCTAATTCTCAGCTACAAAAAACTTATCCATAAAGAATATAAAACTTTCTTTGGATAACTAATTTTATAACAAAGTTCTTACTATTACAGTTTTAAATTACAATTTTTTTTTTTTTTATGCAATAATTTGTCATTGAATCTAATTTTAATATATGCATAACAGTGATTTACTTCTTAATTACAAAGTATATTTTTCACTTACTGAGTAAAAAAGCGTTTGTCTATTTTCTTCCATTTTTTATTTTTATTTTTTTCTATTGCAGAATATTCAAAATAAATGCGTATAATAATTTAAAACTGATGTGAAATAAAAAAACGCAGTTTATACTGATACAAATAACATTAATTATGAAGTAAATCTGGGAGTTGTTGAGTGGTAAAAGTATAGGTTAAAACTCAAAAACTCTTAATTATTTACATTCAGAATAATTTGACACAATAACAATAATACAAACATTTAACATACAATTTGTTAAATATAATATTAAAACTAAAAGAATTTAGCACCTATTAAATTACTAACTGTTATTAGGCCAATATAAAATTGAAAAATTGCAAGCATGAAGCTCTGGAATTGCGACATAAGACTTTAGAGTTTAAGTATTAATAAGTTGGTATCAGAATTTATAGCAATAATACACTCACGAACTGTTTATTTAGAAAGACGTTCAGTACTGTACTTATTATTTATTAAGTTTTACAATAAGATAGTTATTTTTGGCAACCATTTCAATACATTCTATTATTTTTTCATTTTAGATTTTATACATGGCAATAAATGTATTAGTATAGAAGTTCAGTGTATTTATTATTAATTAATTTAAAAGTAAAAAAAAAAAAACTATCATTAAATATACTTCATAATTTAGACAGTTTAAAATTACTAATAATTTTTTTAATTTTCAGGAAAAAGTAAAAAAAAATGTATGGGATACTAGAATACTTTACATAATATCAGTTTTTGTCAAAATTGTTTTTTTTTTAAGAATAAAAAAACCGTAGATAATTGTATTAATGCTTATCAGATATTTCAATATTTATGATATTATTATTTACCATAAAACAAAATAATCATTTTTTTTTTTTTTTTAGCTTCTTTTGAGATAATTAGAGTTAGAAAGTATTGATGGACATGTTACTTTTTTAACTTTTTATTATTTAATTTTAATTTAATTTCATGTAACTATTTAGTCAAAAGGCTTGAAAGTATTCTAGAAGATATCTTGTACGTTGGTATACAAGTTAATTTTTATAACTATTAAAATGTGTCAAAAATACTCAATTTTTTTATATTAATCTATATTTTTATACTATATTGTATTTAAAAATTCAAAAATATTTTCGATTTTTCAATTTTAAAGCTGAACAATAGTGGTCAATATTTCTTGAAAATATTCGCTATATCATGAATATAAAATTAGTTGTATGCATTGATAAAATTTAATAAAAATGCAATTCAACATTTAAATTTATAGATGCAATACCTATATTTCGAATTATATCGTAACTTAAAAAGAACATTTACTTATAATCTACATATTATATTTTCTACTAAATTTAAGAATTATTTATTTTTGGTTTTCTAACCAAGGTGATGATATAATTTTACTAATTATCATAAAATCAGGAACTTAAGTAGAATAATAACCGGGTATTTATGTATATTTTCTATTTTATCAAACTATTAGAAAACGTTTTACTTGAAATATATAACTAATATTAACTATCATATTGCATTATTTTATAACCATTATAGGATACTAATTGACTAAAAAATAAAGCTAAAGATATTATAGACATAAGATATTACTTGAAATCGATAAAAATATCATTACCTACCTAATTAAATCTATAACTAGAAAATATTTAAATATTTTTTTTTTTTTAAGTACAATAGATTAATAATCGGTTAAATTAAATACAAAAAATAATTAAAATGAATATTACAAAATTATTTATGCTTAGAAATCCATATTTTTTACTCTAAATATGAAATTTACAACATATTATTACAGAAATGCTGTAACGTAAGATTGTAAATATTATTGCAAGTGCAAAAAATAAGAATTTTTAAGCTTCAATAATTTTTTAGTATTAATTTTAATTATTTTTTATACTTAATTTAACCGAATTAATAGATTTAAAACCATTAATCTATTGTATTAAAATTATAATAAATATTTAATTATGTTATAGAAGGCAAATTTAAATTTAAAATATTTTGTAAATATGTAACCTAATTTAATGGAACTTAAAAGTAATTATTTCTTGTGCAAGTATCTTATAAGTGAAAAATAATACAAATTTAAGTATCAAATTAAACATAAAAATTCATATTCACAAAAAAGTTCAAAAAAAAAAAAAAAAAAAAATGTACAGATTTTACTTATTATTTAACTAAAACTAAAAATTTTATAACAATAATTATCGAATAAATAAAAAAATACAGAATACAAAAATTATACCAATATTATAATAGTTATTATTACATTGAATTTTATTTTTTGTAAATGTAATTTAAACTAGTTAGTTGTTACCTAATTAAGTGTATTAAAAGTATAATACAAATAATAATTATTCATTATTATGAAAAACTAAATTTAAACTAACAAAATACCAAAATAAAAACATAAAATATATACCTATTTTCTTATTATTTCATTAGTTTATCAACTACATTTATCGGTGCTGTACCTATAATTTATTGATAATATGTTCTTGTAGATTACTGAAATTCGGTATTAATCAACATTGTTTTTTATATTGTCTGGTATAGGGTACAATTTTTTATAGCTCTTAGATATTACTAGACAAATAGTTTTTCTTAAAAAATATGTATTTGGTTATCTAAAATGCACACACATTTCTTTACGTGATTATTGCATAAAATCAAAATATTAACATTTAATTATTTAACGTTAGCATCTAAACCACTTTTAAACAGACGTTTGATAGACAATTGCTAAATATTTGAAATTATTGTGTTTTATTGAAGTCTGTTTTAAATAGCTAATTAAAATCAAATCTTATTCTGCAAATATTTAGTATGTAATTAGTTTGCATTTCTTCAGAACTTCTTTGACATAGACTCACCTGAAAAATAATTATTTTTATTATGAAATGCCAGAGAAACGTTTAAGATAATTAATTTTTAATGCGATGTATTTTTTTCTATTTTGTATGTTTAATGAGAAATTGATGTAACATTAAATTAAGTTGATTTTGTATTAACAAAATATAATATTTACTGACATGTTAGAAATGTAATTTTCCTATTTGTTAAATACTTATACGTAGGTAATATAAAAGAAATAGTTTTAACCATGTATGATCTTAGAAAATTTTATTCGGTTACGGGTTTGCTCAGAATTATAGAAAAATACGTCTGTTATGTAACTTTAGATTATTGTTACTGAACTAAATGTTGCTACTAATTATGCCTAAAATATAACTAATTCCCAAAATTACTGTTTCGGTAGGTATCACAAAATCGATAATAACTTTGATATGTACTTAACTACATTTTTCTTACTTATAACCTGTAGGAATATATTTTATGTACAAGTTAATTTCATGACTAATAAAATATTGAAAGTGTTTACCTACAATGTTATATTTTGGTATACTTGAAACTTTTTTTTTAAATTTAATTGCATATTTAAATTATTTAACGTTTTTTAGTGTATATTTTTTGAATTAAGTACATATTTTGTAATAATTAAATATTTTTTAATTATTTATACTATATTTTAGTCGATTTCGATAATATATTGGAGTCACTTAAAAACTTTAAAATAATTGAATATAAATACATTCTATTTATTGTTTTTTTATTTATACACTCATATTTTTCAAAATTTAATTAATTAAAAATTACTATTATTATTGAAACACGTTTACGATGTGCTATTAAATTATTTATTATAATAATTTGATACAACTCACAAATAACATTAGTTAATATATTTTTTGACTCCAAGTATAACTTATGCTAACTTGATTTTTTATGAAGTCCTATTAATGTTCTTATTTTTATTTTCGAATAATTGTCAAACAACTTTGAAACAACGTTATCAATTGTGTTTGATAAACTGTTGTTCTGGGAATTACATAGCATAATATTGTAATCAAAATAATTTATTTATAATAATAAATATTTAAATGAATAATTTTTATGAATTAGACTTTAAATTAGGCTTACATACTAACATTTCTCCTCAGATAGTGATTTTTGCATTAAATATGTTCTTTATCTACGCTTAGACAAAATAATCAGGAAAAACGGAGTTTAAGTTTGATTTTTAACTTGATAGTAAGTTTATACTGTTCTTTTAACTAAACAATTTTATGATTAAAAAAAGAAAAATACATCGTTGTAAAACTAATATACAGACACGCCGGACACGTATATCCTAGTTTTGTTTAAAATTTAAAATTATACAAGAAAACAATTTTTGTAATTTTATAACAAGTATTTATATAAACATTAATATTGATTTTTTGAAAATAATATTAACAGATTCACGAGTAGAGATACGTAAAAATCAAAATATAGATGTTGAAAAACGTGACTGAATTATATTATACGATAAATATAATATAACACTATAAGATTCGGTTAAACGAAAAATAAGTCTACTCTCTTTTGCCAACAATAAACTGTTATTATTAATTTTTGGGTACAAAACGCAATTTGATTGAACTATTGGTGTTATTATAGAAAATTACAATTAAAATATTATTAACTTTCATGACTACGTCTCTTAATATTTTATCCACAATGTGTGATTTACGCGTGTAGATTACAATCATAACTATGGTATATAAATAAAGCGAGACGTTGGTAAATATTATTATTGACAAAAACCATTAAACTTAATTTTGTTTAAATGATAATTCAAATTTTAAATGATTTTCTTAACAATATTAATTAAATATAAGCTGTGCAGTAGTTTTGCATATTTTCAGTAATGTACCTAATGTAAATGAGTAAAATTATTCAAAAACTTTTTAAGTGATAAAATATGAATTTTAAACTCTTTCCCAAACTAATTGTATTAAAATTTAATGATTATTTTTTAATTACTCTTTAATTTTTATGTTATATAATATTTTCTATTTTATCATAAAAAAAAAAGAAATTAATTTATATATTAGCAAGAATATATTATAATTTATATAAAAAATATAAATTATTACAACAATATTATTATATTTGTATATAGTTTCACATTTTTGATGATCGATTTCATTCAAAATAACCGACCATTCAATTTGAAATATTATAATATACTAAAAGTGCACGTATGACACTTATTTTTTCCGTGTGTTTTATACCTAACCGAAAATTGAAACACTTTGATGAAGAATTTATAATAACATCAAATGATACAATATAAAATGCTAAATAAAAATGTAAGACAATAAAACATGTTAAAATAATTCGGATTTTTTAGTTTATAAACTAGAAAAAAATAGTAAACAAAAAGTTTGAAATTATCTATTGTTAATACCTTTTTTTAAGTATTTTTTATCTGTACTCGAACACTTTCTAAAATTATCTTTTACAAGACTGCATATTTTTCAATATATTATATTGTACAGCGTCATACAATTATTTTAATTTTTATTTTAATTATACAGTCTGGGCCATTTAGAACATATAACATTTAAGGTAAAAGATAATATAAAATCAAAATGACTTATAATGAAGAATCATACATAATTATATAATAAAAATGGTTAAAGCAAGATTTGCATTGTCAGTTGAAATTAGACGCCTTCTAGATTCATTAGCTCTATATTTGGTTGTTGACGTGGGGTGCATTAGGGGCAGTGGAACAAGATGAACGAGATGGAACTTAAAAGTTAACTAATATAGGCACCTAAATATTTTTACAAATGGTTAAGTAAAAAATCATTTATTATTCTACTGATATTGATATTATAATCAAAAATATCATCATAGTGTACAGTTGTTGTTATTTTCGATGTTATGGACGATCCTTGCGGACACGCAGTTCGCATTCACATTTGTGCACCGTCGATAATCGGCACGAAATGTGTTTTAAAGCAGTAGTAGAGGTTTTTTAAATATTAAACAATGTTTAAAATTGAATCAGGTTTCAGGTCCTCTGAAATAACACTTCTTATTGTTTGACGTTTTTATGTTGTGACAAAAACTACTTTCGACCCAAAGCAAACTGTGTGAAATGGTCGACGTTGTTATCTAAAAAAAATAAAATAAAACAACATGCGTTAATATGGGTTTATCCGTTTCCATTTTATAATATATTATAGTTATATGTACATTCTTAAGCTAACAACATCTTGCCTTTGGTAATTAATACCATACAATAAGTCAAATCATAATATTAAATTGTGTTTGTATATATATATATATATATATTTTGTTCACGCTTGTAACTAATTATTCCAAGAAACTTCCAATGGTGTTCACATTTTATTCTTTTACGAAACTTAACAGTATCCATAATTGTCATTTATTTTATGTTTTTAAATTATTATTATTATTATTTTTTTTTTTTATATAACTGTAAAACAAAAATATTGACAACATTTAAAAAATATAAATATTACCTTTTGTCGTTTCACTTTTATGAAAAAGTAATGTTTACAGTCATTTTATTATTATATTTTATAAGCTATTAAAATAACAAATGGTAATAATGGTGAATAATAGCTTACTGGATATTTTTGTATTTACATAAATGCTAAACTAATATAAAACTAAATACCAAACAAAATATAGATACTATATTAATGTTTTAGTAAATGAGATTTGATATGAAAATAATAATATTTTATTTTGAATTTTTTTACATTGTTGCCAAAATCGAAGTTCATCTAAATAAAACTAAAAAAAAAAAATATAACCAATACAAAAAAAAAAGATAAAATGAATTTTTACTTAATTTAATAAGATCATTTTTTTTTTAAACAAAAAGTATTAAATTTTAATACATTTGTATGTAAAACTATAATATATTATGTTATTATATTACTTATTTTATTGTTTTTATAACATTTGAAAAAACTTTATTAGTTTTACCGCATTAATTAATAACTTTATTTATAAAATATAATACTTATTATTGATATTTTATGGACATATCACTTTATCTACTTATTTTTTTAGTATTATCCATGATTTTCATACTTATTTTTTATATAAAATTAAAAATAAATTTAAAACTATATTTATCAACCGAACACTTTGTAATCTTCAAAATATTTCATTATAATACTATTTCCTATGTCTAGTATTAAAATAGGTATTTAATTACACAATAACACTCTCGTTATATGTCTATCGTTGTTTTTGAAGGGGAATGATATTATATAATATTAATAAACTTAATTTATCATTTATATTTAATTTTACTTCATTTAAATATTATGATAAACAGAAAATTAATTAAAAAGAATAAAATTATTCTATTAACGATAAATTTATTGTACGTTTGTTTTATTCTAAAAATATATTAAATATTACATATTTCAGTGTTTTGAATTTTCCTTTAAATACATGTTTATTTAATTATACATTTTCTGTATGTGCCAGTATAGCTTAATCATTTATTTTCCTTGTGACTATATTTTAGTTATTACTAATTAGATATTAAAAGATTTATAAAAGATAATTTTCAGAAAATACCTTCATATAATATATTTTCAACTGCTTATATCTCAGTGTACATTATCTTCAGCTGAAATACCGTTCTGCTGAAATATTTTATGGAATAAATACGGTTCTGACGAGATGAAAATACAAAATATCATATTTTCTTTTATCTAATACGTTATTCGTCAAAAAAAAAAGTGCTGACAATTTATTTTCAGATAAACTGGACCTCCTAAAAGTTGCCACATACTGCCAAAAAACATTTATAAAAGATTGTACTTTTGAATAACAAGTAATGGCATGCAATGAAAAAAAGAAACTTCGCAGATATTTAATATCATTTACACTAAAATATTGTACGTGACTATATAAAAAAAATTATATTTTTATAGCCCACCAATAAGAATTCTTCCAAGTAAATTTGGCCTACATTTTAATAATGAGATTTTCAGCAATTTAAGATAACATATATCTATTTTAAATATCCAACGAGATGATATAAATAACTTAAAAAATCAATTTGAAACAAGTAGATACATTACAAAAACAAGAAAAAATATGTGTATGTTTATATATATATATATATATTTTTTTTTTTGTATTTGTAATATAGAAAAATAAATTTAAAAGTGAAAAAATACCAAAAATAAAATAAAACAATACTTAAGTAAAAATTAATAATTTTTGACTAAATATCTTGTTTAATTTGAACATTGTTTAAAAATCCCGAGATGAAAATGATTTGAAGTGTTGTAACAGACCGTCTACTCCCTTCATTCCACCGGATTTCTGGTTAATCAACAATTTGAATATCTCTTAAAATGTAAGTTTATGTATTTTATATAATATAAGTTATAACCCTGATCGATTACTCCAGTGTTGTATATGACGGATATCAGATTCGGAGATATTGATATTAAATTGTATTAACATTTTTATGATTTCTTCTGGTACCACTAAAAAGATAATATTATTTTAAATTCAATATTTAAATTACAATTTACAATACAATAATATATTCTTACCATCGCCGTCGTAATTCAGTATTCATATATTTTTATATTTATATATAAAATATTATCTCAGCTGTAGTTTTGTGGTAGTTACATAAGTTATACAAAATAATCTTTATTTACTTGAACTTTGTGTATCTCGTCCATATTTCGTCTCTGATCCGTATTTTTTTTTTTTTATGTGGTTATGTCGACTATAGCTTGGTAGATGTGATTTTTTTTTCACCTCCGTCCTCCACACCATAGAAAGTAGGATCTAGACGGATAAACTACGATGTTTGAAGTTTTTTCAATCAGTCCAATACTCCTGCATTTGTATTTTGATTTTGAGTTTTAAAATCCAAATGTGTCTCTTATAATCTTACATGGCCATCTTACAAAACAAAACAATAAATGCATTAAACACAGGGAAATATAATTTAGTCAATATAGGTATTATTAACATAGTAAGTATTATATCAAATAAATTAATATTCTATATATATATTTTTTTAGTTTTGCAGTAATTTATGTTTTTTAACCACTAAAAGATGTTTTGAATTTAATGTTTGCAAAAAATTAAGTTTCCATTTGATTTTAAAAAGTTGACCCCATTATAAATCATTATATATTTTTCTAAAATTAAAAAAAAAAATGCATTCTATATGTTTGACATTGTTCTTTATTTTAAGTATTTATATTATAAAATAGTTGTAATATTAATGTGGAATGATCTTAAAGTACATATTATTGGTTATTTATTTTGTATTCAGTATCTATTTGTTGTTCCATTTCCGGTGATTATATATTAGTACTTGGTAAGAAGCTGGTATTATATTATATTTACAATGATAATAATTATTGATAATAAATTAGTGTAGGTAAATACAATACAATTATGAACCGATATAACGACTTTTTCATTATCATAAATAGATTAATATCGAATCCTAGTATTTATAAACGAAAAATTTACTAGTACCTCTTAAAAAGACTTGAATATTAGGTATTATATATATCTCGGATTAACGTAAAAATTCACAAAGAATAATTTAATAAAATGATTAAATGGGGTTTAACCGATAAATACAAGGGTGGAAAAATTAATACTTTAAGTTTTAAATACGATTTATTAATGTATCACGTATCGTTACTGTATAATACTCAGTGATATTTTAATGTCTGCCTTAAATTATTGTAAATCATTAATGAAACTTAAGACTGTTGAAATAATTATAATTTTAATAGCATAGAATCCAATGTATTATATATTAATAATAAGTATATGTGAGCGGACAGGGGTGTTTTAATTTTTTTTTTTTATTCTATTTGAACTTTTTTTTTTTAATACTTAATGATGTGTGTGCAGTGAGATTACACGTGTTATATAAATAATTTCCAAACCTCGATATTTTCTTCGCGTCTGGCCTACTACGCATTACAATTAATAAACATATTTTACCTAAAACTGAAATCGGCATAATATCAAACGAATAAATATTCCTGCACAGATTGTATTTGACGTTATTATTCGGTTAAAAAGCATCAAGCGTATCGTATATATTTATTCAATTATCAGAATTGCGTATATTGTAGTTTTGTTTAAGTGCAATATACCTATACAAATAAACAATTGTCTAATATTATTATGTGGTACCGCAGTATAATATGTTACATCACATATTATTATTATACGCCGATAATATTACAGAATAGCTCTTCGGGGTTATTGAAGCTCGTTTGGATGATACCATGGGAAAAAACATATTTTTAGATCATTTCATTCATCAACAGTTGAAAATTAAAATATATACGAGAATAA
Source organism: Melanaphis sacchari (assembly GCF_002803265.2). Lineage (NCBI taxonomy): Eukaryota > Metazoa > Arthropoda > Insecta > Hemiptera > Aphididae > Melanaphis > Melanaphis sacchari. The sequence continues at coordinate 983,241 of NW_020271162.1, read as the reverse complement.
CATTATAGCATTCGGCGAACCACATTACAATATCTATTGTTGTCACTAATACAAATGGCAATACAAACATTAGCACAATATCGTTACGGCACAACGGTTATAATATTGTAATTCCTAAGTAAGTATTTATTTAAGTGAAGCGGAGCGCATTACAAAGGAATGAGATGGCATGTTTAAAAGAAACAATATTAGCCTATTAGTATCAAATTATACTTAATGTATTTGTTATTTATTGACGAATGTAACACCGGTATATATGCGCTTCAGTGTTTGTCGTAACTTTTATTAGTTATAAATATGAAAACGAAAACTCAGCAATTCGTTCGTTGCACACATACCTGATTTTACTAAGAAAATAAAAAAATTTAAAATGGAAAGTTTGCGTCACTTATACAATTCTTAAGGGACACGAATTATTTCCAGTTCACTTTACATGAATAACTAATTTAAATTTAAGTACTCGTTTGTGAGTCGATTTCGTGTTTCGTTGCAAGTGATTTCGTAAAAAATCAGCAGTCGAAAACCTTTTGGGATCTTAGGGACTACTAAATCCATAATTCTAAATTATACGGATCACTTGTACTCATGAGTCTTAAATACAAAAAAAAAAAAAAAATTAAAAGCTAAAATAAAGACTGGATTTGAATCATTATAGTATTCTTGAACGTGTTGCGATAACGATATAAGGTCTATTTATTTTATAACATGGGATAATAATGACAATATTATTACTTGTTTAATCTTATTTGTCGTAAACTGAACTTACAATATTTATATTATGATTATAAATACAAAATTACAAATAATATTCAAATTTTTCTGTGGACCACCAAATTTTTACCGTGGACCACCAATTAACGACTGCTAGTTTAAATGTTCCTAACTTTATATGTATCAAGCTAATTTTGATATAGTTTGTAGATTATATGATAATATTATTTCAAATAGTTTTTTTACATCCCAAGTAGCTCAAAATAGTTATAGATAATCGTAAATTCATTGTGAATTACGAAAAATGTTGGGTTTTAAATGCATATACTTAATTAATTTGGTTCATATTATATGTTAAATGCAAAAAGCAAAACTTCAACAATGTTATTGAATTCTAAATTCATTAATATGTGAGTATGACAATATACTTTAGTACAAATGACCATTTTAGCAACGTTTTAACAAGGAGAGGGGAATATAGAACAATGGAACAAAAAACAAATATTTTTTTCTCTTGTAGAAAATTATCATTAAAACGTTCTTATTTTTTTATAATAAATTGTTATATTTTATATTTTTTATGATATTTACAGGTAATAATTGCCATAAATTATTTTATTTTAGTATTGATTTATTAAATGGATTTAATCAAGTCCCAAGGGAAGGTTAGATGAGGTTAGACCTTCTCTGCCTTCTTGCCAACATCATGCTCCTAAAATCCACCACTGTCAAGTTTTAAAATAATTATTTTTAGAGATAGTCTGTATTGATTTTGTTTTGTTTTAATTAATATTATTTGTATTTTAGGTATAACTCATAATAATGAATTGATACCTATAATACCTAAATCTTGATGAATTACTTTTTTAAATCATACAATTCTCATAGTGATTCATCGAATGCAATTTCTAGACTTAGATTCAATAATATCGAAAACAATTATTTAATTGAAAACATAATAATAAATATCATCTATGTAATAAAATGAATGGTTTAGAAAATAACTGTGCCATTGCATAGGAATGGCCAATATTGTCGCAATAGCCGTATAATAATAACATATACACATTTGAAAAACTCATAGAATTTTTCACTGACTAAACATATTATATTATATAAACGCATGAAACGAATAAATATTATGAAAATAAAGTTTGATTATGAACCCCAAAATATTTTATGGGCAATAATTTTTACTCATTTTATTTCATCTAAAATAGAACTCTTTACATTCACTTGGTGATTTGACATAAAATAGTATACCTATACATACTCGTATATAATAAAACAAGTATACAAATTGACAATATTTTACAAAACGATGACTCGCATTATACGACCAATATAAAACTTGAACTACCTACGTGATGAAATTATTTTTTCAGATTTTGGACACAAATATTTACCATCATAAAAAGCAATTCGTACAAATATACAATTCATGAGTTATGGTTTATTTTTATATTTAAATTTGATATCAGTATTCTCGTGACCGTATTTCTTACATTTATAAATAAATTACCTACTAAATAGATGAATTTAAATTGTAAAGATATGAACATTGCAGTACTTTGTACCGTGTATAGTATAATTATTATCTCAATCAATTATTAATGTATTCACAAGTAAATCAATTCTTTATGTACATACTTAATAAAGATGAATTTTTTTCTTTATAAATTAGGAAATTTAATGAAAAAACATTTCTTTAACTATATTTCATTAAATTTTTTTTATAATAACATTGAATTGATTTTACTGGGAAATATAGTACATATTTGTACAGAAACATCATTTTTTTTTTTTTTTTTTTTTTAATGAGCACAATTTTTTACTTTAGATTTTTTTCTCAAACATGTATTTTTTATGTTGAATTTATATCGTTTAGCTTAAGTTATAAGGTTAAGCAATTTCAAGTTAGGGCGTACTTTTTAGGTCATATTATAGCTTAATTATTTACTAAAAATAATTTTTATTTGAAATTATGTTTTATTTCATTTGAGTATTATAATTTTTCTATACTTTCAAATTATTTTTAATTTTTTGAAAACAGTTTTAAAAGTTTTTAGTTTTTCTAATATTTTATGTGTTCTTGGAAAATTTCTATTTTTTTCGAAATGTGCTGAAATTTTATATCTTATTTACAATCAAAATAATTCATTACTTATAATTCTATTACATAGATATGTGTTTTAACGAATATTTTTTTGTTTTGTTAAACATAATAATAAAAACTTATTTTCATCAAACTATAATTATATTAATAAATAATGAGTAAATTTTCCAATTAAATTAAAAAAATTATCTTGTAATTAACTATTTGGTAAGCATAATGAGTAATCATTGATACGTTTGAGTCAAAAAACATACACACACATCTAACTATTCTAACTCCATGTTGAAATCATGTTTATCATTTAAAATTTAAAATTTGTGACCTTGTTTAAAATAACACAATATTATTGAAAATTACTTTTATTATAAAATATAAAAAATAAATAAATAATTTTGTATGCAATTGATCAAATGTAAATTAAATAGCTTACGCAATCGACATTTTCGAATAAGAATAAAAAATGAAAATCAAATAAAGTTGAACTCATGGTGTGACATTGATTGAATATATTATAAATAGTAAATATTGTGTGTAAATATAATGTACCTACCTACATAATGCAAATTCCAAAAAATGTGAGAAATGATGGATTTTTTATTTAAAAACATGATATAGTAAGAACACACACCACGCGTATAAAACTTTTACATTGTCTAAAATGTTGTTCAATCATGAAAGGATTTATTTTTTAGGTATTACAAAAAAAGTCTTTATAATATATTTTGTGAAAACATAAGACAATGACGCCCGGATGACGGATTCTCATCGTGACTACGAGGCGTTAAGTTTTAGATTGAAAAACGCTAATTCTATTTCCAATGACGAAACGTATAATGCGATCTGATATGAATATAAAAAACAATGTTGGGTTTATTTCGATAAAATAGCGAGGACAACAAAATTTAACTGAAAAAAATAAATATAACTCGACAGACGACAATATAATTATGGAGAAAATAAACGACACAATCACTATGTCCTAAAATTTAAATAAGAAATCTTGCAAAAATCTAATGTGTACAAACATATTATATCAATTATCATTGTGTAAATAAATATTATAACATACAGAATATAGATCCATACAATAATATTATAAGTAGTTGTTTAAAAAATAATTGCAAACGTATAATTCAACTGCCAATCATTGAAATATTCAAATGTGATTTTGACAAAGTAAGTGGAAGAGAGGGGTAAAATGTTTAAAATTTAATACATTTAACTGCTATAACGAATTAATGATTGGCTATATTTTTTATCGTCAAAGAAGCTTTTAACAAATTTATATCTTTAGAGATCATTACTCAATCGGTAATAAATATTTTATAAATAGTTGTTTCGGCAGTATCTAACGATCAGTGGTGACAATTTATTTTATTTTATTTTCAACAGCTTATTTATAATATAAAACTTCCAAAACTAAATATGATTATTAATCATCATGAACAATACCTATAAACGATTTGTTTTAAGTGAAAAAAGAAACAGATGTATTGAATACTTTTTAGTTTGTTTGATTTGTTTACCCTTCTTTCTATTTTAAATTTGACGTTTTATTTAAATCATATTATTTATGAGTTCATCGATATAACATACGTTATTTACATTTTAAATAATTTTAGTTTGCAAGTGACTTATGTAACGCACCAGAAAAAAGGTAAGCAAGTGGATATATGGCTCTGGATACTAAAAAGTAAAAACCGCTTATATTAAAAAACAATTTCTATAAAATTAAAAAATGTAAAAAAAAAATGTTAATTTTAAATTAAATTTAATTATTTAAAAAAAATAATATATTCAAAAAATATTTTGAAAAAATTAATGTCATTTTTACAAGCGCCGAAGTCTGATTTTTGGTTTATTTATATAATACTCCTTTGTAAATTGACTAACAACGTAAACGAGTAAATCGTAATTAAATATTCTTTGTACTTTTAAATCTATGTGGAACAAGAAACAAATTGTTGTAGGTTGGATACATGTACAATCATTTTTAACCTTTGTCGATAAAGTTAATTTTTATTTAGTTTTATAATTAAATTTAAATTAATGGAATCACTTTGTTTATTACCATTACATTATAAACCACTCGTGAACCAATTCGGTAATTCAGACTTGAGAACCAATTCGTAGATTTTCACTAAAATAATGAACTTTTTTCACTCGAATAATATTATTCTTCAGAAATAATGTGTGTGTGTGTGTGTGTGTTCGATACAATATAATATTTAAACAACGTTTATGTCGTCACTCTGGTCTTTGAGACATTTTGTTTGTTTGCCATTTAGACGTATTTTTATAAACTGTTATTACAATAATTTACCCTCGTCCATATTGTTTTTAGAACTCGTCATTCCAGAATTGTAGTGCGGCCGAATTTTAACCCACACACATAGTCTAAAATGCACAACTCTCGTTAACTGGAATTGTTTTTCAAGCCATCAATAATATTTCGAGAAAAAACATAGTGAATCGCACAGATAATTATTTACAAGGGATAAGAAAAATATTTTGTATTTATCAATCGAGTCACATCGAAATGTATCGTAATCATGGCAGTAAAATGTATACCTAATACATAAAATTTATATATTTCTTTCTAGACTATCCGTTTTATTGTTTTTGATAGGCTAGCCTCACTGAGTATGTTGAATATTGAATAATAATTATTATCGTTTTTTATTTACGATTTACAGCGAAAAAGTGTGTTTGAAGAATATGAATACTATTGAAAGTGTGTTAAGCTATTTATTAATGCAATTATATTACTTAAAATCTAGTGACTCACTTAAACAACCATGTATAGTTATCATCGCAAGTAAAAACTCTTTATTTTATTAATTTATAATATCACCTGAGTTAACTATATTTATTTTTAAAACCTAAACCAACGTTCAAACCCAAATTTCTCTCTGACATTTTAAGTGTTTTTTCCAATGATTTTTAAACGAAAACACGATTTTATAACGATTTCGAATAAATAATGTATTTTTTACGTCGTGACAAAAACTGTAGTCATGAATTATTCCTTCAGAAATATTCTGTGACTAAGTATATTACCTACTATAAATTATTAAAGTATAAAGTATACTCGTTACATTTTCACATAAAATCAATTATCTTAACAACACATAATGTGTCAAACTTAATTATTCAGTAAGAATTTTAAATCAAAACTTGGCCATTTCAATGTTAATAAAATTATAAATAAATTTAAATAATTAAAAAAAAAAACAAACGAATAAATATCTTATATAAATTAACCGTGAATTTATATGATTTTTGATATATTTATTGGTTGATAAGAAATTTTAGTAACGGATTGCTATTTATTACTATTAAAAAAAAAGAAACAAAAAATAAAATATTGTTTACTGTGTATTAAAAATGATAAATAAAACCTATGTGAGTGCCTTTGTACTCACGAATGATGTGTAAACATCTTAGATGCAGTACGACTTTGATTGGGGAATATAATGTCATGGTTTGAGTGGGAATTTGTATAATAAGGTAACAATAATCATACAAGATCGCATTCTCTTTAAAATTTATATTTAACTTTTTTATTTTTATTTATATACTCTTTTTTTATTATTATATATAATTTATATATATTATAATTATTTATTATATATTATTAATTATGATATAATATATATCGTCAGCCTACTTAACAAACGGCGTAACTCCAAAAAATTCAAATTTCATTTTTTCATGTCATTCAATGGAAAAAAAAAAATATGTAAAAATAGGTCGAATTGAAAATAATTATTGTAATACAAGATATATTTAACTAAACATGGTAAATAATATACTTTAAAGGACAATTTAATTTAAGATTTTCTAAACCCGAAATATTATTATTTTTTACTTTTTATCATTTTAAGATCTAAAAATGTATTATTCTTACAATAATAACTTTTTTTTAATCAAACGACCAGAACGAAAAGTTTTTTTAAGAAAGAATTGATACCTTTATACTTAAATAGACAATTTGAAAGATCAAAAGTAGCAATTTTCGTGTATGTTTTTATCTCTCATTAATCATGTGATAATTTGTAATGTTTGTTGTTGTGCATATATTATACATCATTACCATTTAAATTAAATTTTTCAAAATAAATACCCAAATAAATAAAAATTATTAATAAAAGTTTCTAGTCACGTATTATTGTTTAGTATTTTAAAATACCAATTTTCTCTAGTTTGTATTTCTGCTGTGTTAAATCATTATGTCAAAAATATTTATTATTAATAATACACTTTAGTTTATGTAGATTTCAAATACAGACAATCATCAATAAATGAAATCAAAAAAATAATTCAAGTATAGAAAACACACAAGCTTGATTTTTTTTAATAATCGTTTAAAATTTAAATAGTTGTAAAATTCATCAAAATCACGAAATTATGTAAATTATTTTGTAATTTAAAAATCATAAAAAAATGATATTGCATTTCTTGTTTTATTAGTTTACGAAAAACACTAATCATAGAAATTAGAAACATTTAACTTATTTATTCATTTTCACCCAAATTATAATTTTCTACACACAGCAAAATTTTCAAAATATTTTGACTAATATAAAGTTATTTATACAATTAACCTTTTCTTATCAATCTACGATAAGTCTATTTATTCTTACAAAATTACACGTTAATAATGGCTAATAATATTTGGTAAAGTAAGATTTAAAATAATAAAAAATATTCGACTTGTATTGAGTTTTCTATCTTATCTACAATTTATCGAATGCGTTAAATAATAGGCTGTATTTCTTTGTCGTTGATAATAGAATACTAATGCTTGGAACTTTGACGTGTCCAAATTATTTAACACGGTACTGTATTAAGATGGCCTATTATTTAAATTTAAATCCTTTTTACTTTTTAACCACTACATATGATTAACGTATATACTTAAATCGTTTCTGTAATAGACAGAAACTTAATTCAACTTATCACAACATCAAGGAAGGAGTTTCTTGTTTCTTAAATTTCCTTAAAAGTGATTTAAGATTAAAATTTTACAAGACTCGTCAAAATCACTAAATTTCGCAACTTATTTTGTAGTTTGAAATTCATAATATTTTTCTTTTTTAATAACTATATAAAGATTGAATATTTATTTTAAGGTTTTTATGAAGTTAGTCTTAAAGCACTTCCAAAAAGCGAAAATATACATTATGTGAAATTGTTTTTAAATACATATCAAATTGTATTTTCGACGTAACCATATTAGACGAAAAATGAAAAATAGTTTTACGTGTATGGTTTTAGATATTGTATATTGTAATTCGAAAAAACTAAGTTTAGGGATTCGGCATTTTTAACCATTAATTCGGTATATTATTATTTTCTACAAAAAATGAAATGTGTTCTAATAACCTAAGCTATTTATAATACAAAGCGCTATTTACACCATTATATGCTTCTTTTGTATTAGCTTATAAATTGTATTGTTGTACACTTGTATCTATGAGATGTTTTCGCTTAAAATAAGTTCAATCATTTATATGTAGAAATTACTGATAATAATATAAAAAAACTTTTTTGTGTTTATTATGTAATACTTAAAGTATAAACTTTAATACTATGAAATACTTATAAAGATACTTAATTGTGTATATAAATAATTGTATATTCAAATGTCGATAAAACTAATACACCCATCAGAAATCTTAAATAGGTATGCAATCAATGTTAAAAATGTTAAATCATTTTTTTTCACAGATTAATACCGGTACATAATGAGAAAAATAATAATGTAAATTATTAATAATTACATATAATTTTTAATCGAAATATAAAGTGATGTGAAAATTATATATAATAAGTAAATATATTAACGTTTATTTTATAGTATTTTTAAAATCTAAAAACTTATAAAGCAAAATATTATAGACTAAATGACCAACCTCCTGTACGCCGACTAAAGCGTAGACGCCTTCACAACCTGTTGTCATAACTAATATATATCTTATATTTAATTTTAATTTTCTTTTGGTTCGTAAATATTTAAAAACTTAGTCGATAGTATCTTGTATCACTAATATTTATTCTAATTATTACTAATTGTTATCTATTTTACAAATGATAAAAAAAAATATATGTATTTAATTAACAATAAGTTAAGATGATATACGTCAATAAAAATTTATTTAATAAAATATCAAATTAAAAAAAAAATCTAAAAAACTCTAAAATCCCAAAAAAATGCAATCTTTGTAATTACGTTTTACGTCTTATAATATTTCACTCTGGAAATCAAAGCGTCGACGAACAATTATTGACACTTTATGAATCATATAGTTATTTAATTATAGTATTATAATATACCTAATATTTTAATATAGTTTATTTAATAAAATAAACAATCAACATCAAAATAAATAACCTAAGTCCTTATGACAATTACTTTTTATAATAACTGATCGAAATTTAAAATGACTACATTTTGTAAGATTGGTCGAGTTTTTCTTACTTATATTTAAAGGAGACATATTTTACTTAAAAACTACATTAGGTACATATTTTTAAATAATACCACCTGCGTCGAATTTTTAATTTATTGCAATGCTTTATGCTCTTTTTGAAGTACTATTTTAATTCATAAATGTGTTATTTGTAAAAATATAATATGGCATGGCATTTTTTTGATAATTTTTAGACATATACATTGATTGCATACTATTTTAATCTTTAATATAACCATTGTTTCATTCTCTCTTATATTAATTGTTGTTGATCTATATATTTATATTAAAAAAAAATATATATTTGTTTTGAGAATTTTATGTACAAATATTAAATATTATTCAAATATTTTTTCAATTTAAGATGAAAAATTTGTGGTTTAAGATTCTACGAAAAAATTGAAATGTTAATTTACAAAAATGATCTACTTATAATAATATAAAATATTGTTAATTTTTTTTTTTTTTTAATAATTTTAAACAACTATATGGTGGTTTTTAAAAAGAACAATGTAACAGGGCAATGTATGTTAGCATTTTATGTAGCTTAAATTTTTCATTTAAAAATTTTGAAGAAAATAATAAAACTTTTAAAGATATTATTACGTTAATCATAATGTATTTTTGCATTATATTGTACAAAGTAAAACTATAACGTTGTGAAACATATTGGTAAAATAAAATAAAAATCTAACAGCTTTTTGTAGTAAAACGTTATATTTTGTGTTTAAATTAAATTATCATTGAATGTGGTTTTCAGTAAATAATAGAGTTTTAGGTACTTATTTAATTTGAGAAAGGACACAATTTCCTTTGATAAAACTGCCTTTTACTTTATTGTATCAAAGACAATTCCTGACATGTGTTCTATCCAAATAATTGACATATCTGTTTAAAATCCTAATAATGTATTAAAGCTTATATCAAGTCGTATATTTATTAAACATTAAAAGTTTTCTTTAATGTTTGTTTTTAAAGGAAATTGCTTTTCATTATTACTATTTCCATATCCCTTTGATATGTCTGAGACAGTTAAAAAACCTAAAACACTATCTAAATAAATTAAACTTAACAATTTATACATATAAATTATTTTATTTGTGTAATTGTTTTTGGTAATAAAGTGCTTACAGCGTGGCGTACCTATGTGAAATAACATTTTAACATGTATACGTTCTAATGTATTTATTTATTTATTTTTATTTGTTTGTCTTTTGAAACAAAATTAATCAATATCGAGAACATCTATAGACGTTTCGTTACTGATTGGCTTGAAAACTAAATTGGACAAACAACAAAATTTATTTAAGTTTGATCACGATTTTCTGAAAAAAAAATTATTAATGTATCGGTTAAAAGCTTCTAGCTGTTTACACGTTACGATATTCGAAAGTAATTATTAGGAGATGTCGTCGGCAATAATCAAGTAATTTCATCGCTTTGATCTCGTTTACAAAAAAGAATTCTGTGTGTTGGTGGAAAACAGCCTATACTTCTAATGAAATTGAATGTATTTATTTTTTTAATAATTCACACACTAATATTAAAAAAAAAAAATCATTATTTTTAGTTAATAATAATAATATACATTTACACGTTATAGGAAAACATTTTCTTGTTTTTTAATCTCCGATAATAAAAGAAAAAATCATTATTTTCAGTTTTAAATACCCATTTTTTTATTTTTTAATGTAAAATTTAAATATATTTAAACAATGGTATGTTTATATTTACGATATATTTTTAAATTGCTATAAATTCAGGTTATCTGGTATTTTAATTTTACAAAATGTTCAATCAAGCCTAAAAATATCTATAAAATAAAGCATTAAATATTTTATACATTATGATTTACAAAATATTTGACAAATTTTAGCAATTTTAATAATTTCTGTTAATATTTTAACTTAAAAAAAAACTTATTAAAAGTTAATGTAGATTTATGCTCAATTTTTAGACATTCAAGTATAATATTATATTATAACACAATATTTATTAAATGAGAAAAGTTAAAATCATGTATGGTAAACTGTCGATTACCCACGGAATTAGGTGGTGTTTCCACTATAATACAAAATAGACAATTAGGCAAAAAATTAACACAAAAATGCTTTTAACATATTTTATTAATATTAAGTTGATTTGTAGAACCGTATCTTATACATATTTACATAATATTAATATGAAGTATTGTAATGTTATGGTGCATTTTCATAATTTACATTTTTTAAATAAATCTGTTCTGTTGAGGATCGTAGATAATCGAGAATTAACTATACTAAGCTTTATAATTGAATTTTTAAGATGTCAACATTTTCATTTGTCTAAAAAATTATTTTGAAATTGTACGTATATGAGGATAGTATCTAGAAAGTAGAAAGTACTAACATCAATATTTATAGAAAATTTTTATTATTTTAATTTATGTTTTTGAATTACAATTAAATTATTAAATATATTTTATCAAAAATAAATGTTACGTAAATATTTTTGTTATGTATATATATATTTTTTGTTTTTCCTGATTAAAGATTTTTTCATGCATGGCTTTTGAAAGTATTATCTAGATCAAATTTGCTATTTTTTTTTAGTAATATTTAAAATGTTAAAAATATTTTTGAAAGTCCAATTCATGATATCGACCCTTAATGTTAGCCCGATTAGTATGCCATAATACCTTTGAAAATATTTTCAGTTTCATTTTCAAAATTATTGGCAAATATATAGGTATGTATAAAAAAAAAAATCACTCCTCTCAGTATTTAATGTATCAATATAAATCATTTCTGTTTAAGAATAAAATCAATTACGGCTTCATTGTGTTGGAAGAACTTTTAATTAATTTTTCCGTATTGTTATTATTATAATCTTAACGCTAAATAATTGTGTATCCTGATTAATGAAAAACAAATAGGATCATTTTTTTATCCCTATTTAAACATTATAATATTGACAACGTTGGCGTAAACATAACTTTATGATTATTCACTGTTGAGAAATAATATCTGTGACATCATCATTGATTAATGTTTAATTAATACATATTTCTAATTATTTAATACTATCCAAATACTCTCGTTATATTTAACTTAAAATATGTAATAAGACGTGTAATCACATAAAACTTACGCTTTAACAAAATGTATTTATTTTTAAACTATACTATGTAATATTATGTCATATTATTACTTTTAAACTATTTTCAATAAAAATTATACAATTTAAATGTTCATATGAGTATCAATAATAAAAATATTAACAACATTAAATTCATACGTGTTTTTATCAATTGAAAATTTGAATGAATACAAAATGCTTTTAAAATATATGAAAAAAAAAATTCGCGAGATTCATTTTAAGCTTTAAAACAAAATTGTTCAAAAATTTTTTTATTTTTTTCTTATCTCTGCTCTACTTTAGTATTTATTTTAGTTATTATTATCATGTTATATCTAAACTATCTATTTTTTATTATTGATATACTTAAATTCTTATATAAGTAAGTATGTATTTATGTTTTTAATTATCTGATTAAATTACTATTGACCAAATAGCTTAAAATAATTATAGCCAATATTTATTAGTGAAATTTAACAATAAAAATATTCGGTACAACAATAATTTGTATTGTTACATGTGTTTGAATATCATAAAGTTAGAACATTGTCTTTTTTAACAAAATATGTGTGAATAATTTTTATTCAAATATTTATGTGTTTGAAGGTCATTTATTACTCAAATTTTAAATAAGTAATTTGATTTGAATAAAAGTAAGCAATCTATCATATCAATTAATTTTCAAAGATTGACAAGTTAATAAACACAATTAATTTGAATAAGCATTAATAATAAAATATATTACATGTATTAAATATGGAAAACAATATTAACATAATTCAGATGAAAATGTATTAATTATCACCTTGATCACAAATGGCAATTTTTAAATATGTTTTAATGGTCAATAAATATTTTTATTTTTTTTTTTTTAATGAGTCGTATTCTTTTAACATTACTTTTTATTGACACTATTTACAATGATTTATGAAATAATGAGTGTTCATTAAAACAATTATATATATTTTCTTCTTATTTAAAACAAATGTTTATAACAAAGTAACACAAATAATTAATTAATTTTTACTACCGAAAATATTGTAGTTATATCATGTATATATAATACGTATAATAATACTTTGTATATTAATGTTCAAATTAACTGAAAAATATGTAACTATTACAATAGATAAACTATTTATTAATTAAATTATTAAGTTAATCAGAAAATTCACTGACTAATTAAATAAAAAGAGTTTTGAAAAAATTCACTTTTTAACTAGCATTAAACCCGTAGCCATGTTAATTTTATCATAAAATGTTTTTAATAATTTTAAAATCTTCACTTGAACCTGGAGCCCTCTCTAAAACGTCTATATCTAGGCCCATCAATAACTAACAATTGTTTTTAAACTTAAATATTTTTATAATAATTTATAATAATTAACATTGGGCATACACATAACTTTTAAATGGGTCTGTAAATGCATTTAGGTAGATATTTATATAATATACCACGAAAAGAAAAATTGGAGTATGAAGAAATATAATTATAATTTTAAATAAAACTAGGGTCTCCAAACAATTTAAATACAATAGAGCTTTATAATTATATGAATTAATAGGAGTTGTGTCTAATTCGGATAAGTCAAAGTTTGGATACTGGAAACTTTAAAAAAAATTATAAATGCAGTTTACTAGTAATTATAAATATGTATGGTATTAGCAGTAATCTACTGTATACACTTCAATGTTCACTATGGTTGTATATAATAGTTAGGTATATGACTTCAAGACATACTCAAAAAAATTAATAATTTAACCAAAACATATTGACAAGGCGTGTGAGAAGAGACACTAATTATTATAAACAAACTTAGAGAAATCATAACATCAATTATCTCATGGAAATCTCTCTTGCTTTTAACTATATATGAAGAAGTAGTTATTACGAAGTCTCAGATTGAACACTTTTGTTTAATACAATATCTATATTTCATGACTAGAGAAAAACTTTCACCTCACGAACTCTGTGATAGTCAATAGACAATTGACATCAAACAAGTCGTAATAAAATGCCCTAAGTTCAACAGTTTCAAACGAATTCTTAGGAACCCACAAACTATAAAACAAGAACTTTAAGAGGAAAACTCGAGAAACATCATTACGTTTTCCATGAATATGGAAAGCCTTTAAAAATTACTTTAAGACAATTTTGATAACTATTATTATCTATTTCTTTAAAATATGCACCATAATATAACACCATGGAATTTAGATTAATATATAAAAATACATATTACTAATTTCCTCAGATATTGAAGTCTTATCATTTCAATAATAATAATAAAATAGTTATATGATTGCACTGTAAATCTACTTTTAACTTATTTGAAAGAGCCGTGTGATACCTCTAAAAAAGAGGGCCACGAGAGATGACGCCTCTTTATTATTTCTTTATTATGAGATAATATACGCCTCTTAGTACGCACATATGCCTCACACATATCTACATAGATAGTGGCTGTATATCATTTAAAATTAGACTGAAATAAAATATATTTGACTCTTTATTGAAAAAATAAAATGACATATTTATCATAACTATAATAACTATTTATTATAAGAAAAATAATCATGTATATTAAGTACCTATACCCAAATACATTATTAAATATCCTTAGAAGTGAAGGCTAACACATAGTATCCGCTTAGAATTATTTTTCTAATGTAATGATTTATCATTTAATTCAAATTTAACACATCAGTGTGACATATTTTCAATAACGAAATTCATTTAAAACTTTAAACTTTGAATAGTTCAATTTAGATAGGTATTAAATGGTTAACAATAACTACTTAACGAAATTATTATATAAAGTTTTTACCAGATCATTTAGCTATACCCTTACCTCATTTGTTTTTAAATTTATTACAGTGTTATTCATCTATGGATCAATAAACTGCAACCAACTTAATCTATAGATTCATTTTTACATTAATGAATTGGCAATCCAAGAAATATTTTTTCTGCCAAATCATGTGGTAAAATAATCGTACTTAAGTGTATTTTGATTGTAATAATAAGCTAATGTAAGTTTAAAATATTTAAATTTTTAAAATCAAGAAGAAAAAATTAAACGCTTTAAAAATATTCTATTTTTATATCGATTAAATTAATTTATTACTTACCATATATATATAGGTAATGATTTGTACTGTAATATGTACATTGTAAAAATTACAATATTTTAGAGTAGTTTCCAATACTCAACGATAATTTAAATTTATTCTTAAAATTTGGAGCTAATAATATTATTAATAAGAAAAAAAATTACCGATAATATATTTAAATATATATGTTAAAAGAAAAAATCTGTAATATAATATATTTTATGTTATGGCTGTTTGATGTTTGAAAGCTTCCGGAATATTGCAATAGTTAACTTTAGTCATTTGTTATAAAGAAAAATTGAATTAAAATAATCCATTTCAGTGAAAATATTCACTTCAATATATTTTTCGATTTTATTTTATTTATATTCACCGTGAACTATACATGTTTAATCCCTTGTGACAACTAGTAATTTCGTAAAACTGTTACTCTTGCCAAAGGAGCTCCGGTGGGAATTTCTTTGTATTTTGAGCTGTATTAACAGAAGAAAACACTTCAAAGTGAGTTGTGTTTTTTTTAAAACCGAAATACAAATTATACTTTCACCTTTTTCAAAGAGTGGGTAATGAAATTTGAAAATCATATACAAATATTTGTTGATCTTTACAGCGTCAATCATAAAATTGATGATCGTACTCAAAATGATAATTTAACTTAAGATATACGCAACCATTATTAATACAAATATGACAATATATTAATAAAAATAATTGATTGGACATTTCGATAAACAATAATAATTCACAGATATAAATTTGGAATATGAAAATAAAAAATGTATAATATTTGTTTTATGTTGTAAATTAGAAAATAAAAATTCTCGAGAAATAATAATAAAAATATGATTATTTTTTTTTTAAAGGTTTTTATCATCTTCGTTAGTTTTACATGATAATAATATACTTGTGTAATTATAGTCTCGTTCATCATCAATGATAAACTGTTGTTTGAATTAATTTGTTCACAAATAATGAATACTATTCATGTTTACCGAAGAGCTACTAGAAACAAATAGATTTTTATCAATAACTGTGTATGTAAATTATAATTCAACTGATCAAATGCTGATGATATGTAAAGCACGCAAATATTTTCTTGTAAAGTAAGCTATTAAATTTGGTATTAAAGTATGATAAATACAAACTGATTTCAAACTCTGTGCGAAACTAATTGAAAATTATTCGGTATACCTCTTGTAAATAAGGAATCAAAATTAATATCATTGCGGTAATTAACAGTGTCCGTGCGCTTCGAATATTGTTCAAGTTATACATCATTAAATGCTCGACCACTCTATTTATAGATTCGCTTGATGATCTGTTATTAGGAAATTACCAAAGGTAATCAATGGTTGGTATCCAGGAATATTATATTATGTTCTTGACATTCACATTAGTTTAATGACTGTAGGAAATTCAGAATTGTCTTGATTAATTTATTCAGGTTCCCTAACTAAAATTAATACTGAGTGAAAAGGCATTACGATTTCGGTGTTTGAAAAGCATTAAATTAAAATACTATTAGCCGTGATCAGTGGCGTATAATCATGTCTAAGAACTGAGTTTTTGAGAAAAATAACCTTGCTTCTAGTGAAGTTCTAATCGTATAAACAGAGAAGACGGAGGAATAAAACCTTCTCGAAATTTTAAATATATTTTTTTGAATGACTTTACAAATTTAATCAATTCTCCAAAGTTTAGGTCAAAATACGCCATCGCTTGTGACATTCATAATATCATTATACTTTTGTATATATTTTAAAACTTCTTTCGTACAATTTATTTCATTTTTGGTATTTGAAAATAAGAAAATTACGTAAATTTTGGATTCTGTGAGTTAGAAAGTTATTTGTATACGATTGTGTGCGGATAATTTATTTTAAACGGAAAACTCTTTGAATCGAAGGTCATGCTTAAACCAATGAAAGTTCCACATTAAATTATTCAAAATACAAAAAAAAAATCGGCATATTTTAATATAACAATACACTATTCTAAATGGACTTGAAACGTGTTTCGTGAATCTTGATACTATAGTTGAAAAATGTATTCCAAATACATTTTTGGATTTTGAGAAATGATTTTGCAATGATAACATTTTTTCTTGGAACTAAAATATTAATTAAAATCTTACAAAATTATTATACGGCCATATTATTATGTGTTTATTAAATTTAAATATGTTTAGTTTATCGAAATTCGAAAAAATGGTTGATAAAATCGAGAGACTTAAATAGATGATGTCAACATGTTATTTATTTTCTATATTTTTTTCATCATAACCCTTTCCTATCTGCAATGATCTCTACTCAATACTATGCAATATAATGTTTATTATTTAACACTATATCTATTATTAGCTACAATTATAATTGATTATTAGTAACTTTATGGATAAAAATTAAATAATAAACTAATATATTATCAACATTCAATATTTTTTTTTACACGTTTATTATACATACAAAAATTCAAAATTGTTACATTATAGTCTCACCTATAAGACTGCAAATGTTGTGGATTTATAACGATTTTGGTGTTTTAGTGTTTTAGACTAAATTTTGTATCATCGAATGTTAAGTTAATTTAATTTTCCAGTATTTAAGTTATATTTAATAAAAAATTATTTTTATATTATTTATATTTTAATGTTTGGTTATTTGTAAAATAAATAATAATTGATTTTTTAAAATTATACTGTAAAATGTTAATATAAAATGAAAAATTATTCTGGAATCGAAACCTTTCAAACGATTCAATAGAATAATTATAAGTACATTTAATTTTTTGTGTTATATTTATATACATAGTTATATTCATATTTTAATATCAGTGTAAAATGTTTAAATAAAATGTAAAATTAGTCTAGACTCAAAACCTTTCGGTAGATTTAATAGAATAGTTATTAAAATAATATATAGAAGAATAAAAAAAAAAATGTTTAGTTTTGTAATAAAAATATAATAATTATAATTAAGTAATAGCTATAAGAAAAATTATATAATTTATCTATTTCAAATATAAGTTATATTACGTTTACTAATTAATATCTTGAAGTAAATTTAAATCAAAAGAATTAAAATAAGAAAATAATTTCGACAAAACAAAACATTGAAATGGAGACTTATATGTTATTCATTGTTATAACATAATGTACTCCATATGGTATATTTTTATTTGCGATGAATATTAATGTTAATGAAAGAAACATTAACCATATATTTGATTTAAATAGCACCAAAAAAATATCAGTATTTTGAATCGAACTGACTTTGTTATTAAATAATTGTTCAAAATGGCCCACAGCAGTCGAAAGTCAATGTATTTTTCAACATAGACATATCGACTGCGGCCATGACAATTATATTATGGTGTTATTTTGTATAAATTGTGAATTATTTTAGAAATTTGTAGAAAAAAATCGCGTACGACTACATGTCGCAATCGAGCAGTTTTGTACTGGACTGCAATGTACTGGAGTGGGCCACCCTTTCGCTACCCTACCCTCAATATTAGCGCACCCTTCATAAATGTTCCCCATCCACATTATTTGCCTGTAGCCGCACGCTACAGTGGTCGTCACTGACAACTAGTGGATCGATAAACGAAAACGACGACAATAGCGGACGAAAATGGAGTCTGATCCACGTTAGATGACGCTACGAGCGTGTACTTATTTTTATTTCCTCGATACGTTTCTTAAATATATTCTTTAAAACTATTAAACACATAACATCCATCTTTGAATTTATTCCGATAAAAATACGAGCACTAACACAAACTCAATGTAGTAATAATTTTTATTTCTCGAGAAAAACAGATTTGTAGGAAATTTACGAGAATATTTTATTGGGCAATTGAATCAAAAAAAACCATGAAAAATAAATATGAAAGTATAAACTTTATTCTGTCATGTTCGTTATGTTTTGTTAACATTTTTCGTAGTATTTCGCCCATTTATATGTGTACGTATATATATTAATATATCAATAATATAATATAAATAACTATATATGGCTCAAAATCATCTGAAGGTAAATCAAAATTTGCCGGGTGTGATCATTGTCATTAGTAACACACAACTTTCCAAAAACCATTTCACGACCAATCATATTATACTTATATGGTCTTGTTTAACGATATCAGACTTAAAAGAGCTCAACCTGTATCATTGTTTATCATGGAAATAATACGTAAATGTCGAATATACAAATATATACAAATTGAACAATACACTTAAAAATGTTAACCAACAGTTCATTAACCATAATACTTCCTCGTGAAGCAGGTGCATTAAACAATCGTTAGGTACATTCCGTTCGCACAGTTGAACTGGACAAACAATAATACGTATATTGATAGAATAACTTGGTTACTACTTATGATATATATTATTTAATCCTATAATAACTTAACGGCATTTTGACCGGTGCGAACTATATATTTTCACCTAAAGATTCCACGCAACAGATTAAAATGGAAAATTAACTAAAATGGAAAATAGAGAATTATAATTTAAGTCATTTGAATTTTAACGGTTAACAGGAGTAATATAAATATATATAGGTAAGATACTTAGAAATCAATATCACAATAGTAGATCTTAAATACTTGTCTTTGGAGTACCGTTGTGCTAGATACTCGATACTTGTATACATTTTAAGTATTTTAATACTCAATGGTCGATACATTCAACTTAAAATTAAAATTAATTCTAATAGAATTTCATCATATATATATGTATAAAATTTAATAACTAAATAAAACTGTTTTAATAATTTAAAGAGACAAACTATGAAACCTACAAACCACTAAAACGTACCTAATAATAAAATATGAATAAATTATATTTTATTTTATTATTTGAGCAATCATTAATATAATTTTATAATTTATTATAACATTTAATGATAGTAATAAAATATACGGTGATTAAACAAATATTTTATTCATAATATATACAGAGGCTGCAAAAGTTCGTTATTCACTAGTAATTTTTTTCTCAATCTAACCACGTGTGTCTGGGTGTGTGTGTATAAAGCAAACACAAGATTGCTAAAACTGACAAAAAGCTAAAATAAAAGTTAAAATAGTTTTAATATATTTTACGATTAATTACCTCTTGTAACTCATGAAATCGTATGACTCGTATAACACAACAATAATTGTTGAATACTCATCAAATATAAGAATCGTGTGAAACCTGGTTAAAATGTCATTACTAATCATTGTAATATCAATAAACAAATACACCTTAACTAATTTTTTTTATTAATAATAGTTGCTTATCTTTAGTAATAAGTCTATATGTTTCAAAGAATATTTTTTTAACATATCAAATATCTTTCGATTAAAACATTTTATTGTATATTCTAATGGATAAATGGACTAAAATTGTACGGTAACACTAAATACTCAATACTTCTGAAAATTAAATTGGAATAAATAATACAAAAAACAATGGTATTTAAAACACTTGTATCAAAGATATTACCCAAGCTGACTATATTATAGACATTATATCATTATATCTATATTAAGTCTACTTATATTATCATAGGTATCGGATTAATAAGCACCAAAAATGTCCCAATTTCCGAGTAAGGATTAAAAAAAAAAAAAATTAATGTTATTAGTTTTAAATAAATCGTAAAAAAATTACAGCAATATTTATTTAATGGTTTATAGTTAATTCTATAAGTACTTAATAATTTCCAAAAAAAAAAATTTAAAAAAAAACAAATAAATATTTATAAAAATTGTAATAAAATGCAGAAAATAATAAATATGGCATAAATTAATAATTGACTAAGTGTATTTTAAATATATCTTTTTGCATACAACAAATAGACAATCTTTATAAATAACTTTATTTGTACCAATAGTTTTTACTTGAGTTACAAAATATTATATAGTAGTATACGCTAAAATTGATAATGTTGAAATATACAAAAGATTTTTTTTTATTGCAATTAAAAAACCTCAACTACGAAGTTTATTAGTTTCTATATGGTTGATATTTATAGTTAAGTGGTTTAATAACTATATAATAGTAACATAGTTAAGAAAAAATAATGAAGTTTTTGATTTCACAAAGTTTTGAGTAATGGTAATAGATTATATAGATGTATACTATGGGTTATTAAGTTATTACATATTTTCTTATAAAAAGATCACTTAGATTAAATTTCTCAGGTAGATCGTTTTCAAGAAGAATTTCATGGTAGTGTCTTTGATTATGTGGAAACCCAATGCTTTGTTTGTGATTGCTGCTGAGTGGTATGTTATTAAACAAAATATTTATATTAAAAAGAAATTTGTATTTTGATTGACACTTTAATGTAAAAAATTGTGTACTTATTTGGCATGCAGTACGATTGACCTTTAAATATATGCAAATGCATAAAAATCCTAGTTCTAAATATTACTATTATAGTATAGTATAATTAAAACGTAATAATAACATTATAAAATTCGAAATATATAAGTATTTTATTAGATAAAAATTAATTTAATATTAATCCAGTAAAATACAATAATTAGGTATTATAATATAGATTACATAAAAACAAAAATTAATGCTTTTTGTTCATTTGGAGTTAAAAGCCAACTATAATCTAGATTTTTAGCTAACAAACTCATTTAGTATACTTGACAATACGTATACTTAATAATAATAACGTGCGGAATAAGCAATCTGTGCACCACATTGCTATGTCGTTTAAAACGTGCCGAACGTTAAAGAACTGATATTATGATAATAATATAAGCGGTTGGACGTATTATTGATAAGAATATGATAATTAAAAATGGAAATATTAATGTACCTTAAAACTTAGCATGGTGACGGTAAAATAATCTCCCTTCACGCATTATGTCCTTCCACACAGTATAACGTAGGTATATATAATAATTTATTCAACAGCGAAATTGTGATGACGTGCCAAGTATAATCTCATGATAAAAATCAAATTTGAATCACTACTTATTTTAGGAAATAAAAATATAATTTATTTTAAATTAAAAAAAATAATTTAATAGCCCTGTCATACTACGCGGTAGAAATAAAGAATATATACATATATATATACATATCTTATCGGTACGTGGTCTTTTTAGCGTGATTGATATGACTTGATTCAATTTACTTTAATAATTAAAAACAAAATGATTTTAATGACAAAGTTTAAAATTAGGACAATATTATGCGTTGACGTTGTTTGTCTATTGTGTGTTGACTATTTATAATTTCATAATTTGACAGGTGTCAAGCGTGC
Source organism: Melanaphis sacchari (assembly GCF_002803265.2). Classification (NCBI taxonomy): domain Eukaryota; kingdom Metazoa; phylum Arthropoda; class Insecta; order Hemiptera; family Aphididae; genus Melanaphis; species Melanaphis sacchari. Next base: position 960,430 of record NW_020271162.1, on the reverse strand, counting down.
TTAAAATCACAAATAGATTTTTTTTTATTTTCATGTTTTATTGCGCGAGATTTGCTTCAAAATCTGCTGAAAATAAATTTAATTGTGTATATTAGAAAAATAAAATATGACATAATTCACAGAATGATGGGGTCCTCATATTGAGGGATTTTCGATCAACAGTATACTGTGTAGGTATTATTTTAATGGGTACAATACCTATATACTCGTATATATAATTATTTTAGTTTCCGTTTTTTTCAATTACTGTCGGTTGAAACCCAAAATAGACTCACTATAACACTTGAATGATTGATATGATCCTACGAGCCAGTTGGCGTGTGAATACCAATATAAACAGAATTTAGTTTTACACCAAAACTTTAGTGTAATAACTTTGGATTATGTCCGTGCATAATGATTTTATATTTATCTGTCTGAACATAAACTCAAATCACTGGTTGCAATTATATTGGAATCTTACAGGCTAATACGTCAATAATCATTACTATCAGCAATGATTGTTTATTGCACACTGAATTTCTATGTAGATGATTTTTCAATTATATGTATTAAATGTGAAATCTATACATACAGAGTAATTTAATTTAATCTGGCCATCTTTTTTTTTTTACTTTAACAGGTAATTTATTTATTAAAATCCTAATTTTGGATTTTTAAGTAGACTAAAATACCATATTTTCAATTTCTTGGATTTTTTTTTTTTATGCTATTAAGGGTCGAGTGTCACGTGTCGATACAATATTTCGTTTTTCAAATGAGTACAATCTTTTTTTACTGTGAATTATTAAGCAAGTTAATTTTTTATTAGAAATGTTGATAAATTTTAATTTTAATTTTAACGAGTAATTTTTCTAAGTTATTAAACACTACATACTATGAAAAATTTAGTTATTGATGTTTAGTACTAATATATTATCATTTTATGACTTGTAAAAAGTATTTAAAATATGAAATTAAATCATAAAGAACTAATTCATCAAATCTATCATGTTCAAAGTTATATTGATAATTTTGATTAGTAAATAATGATATTGTAATCTTAAATTTAACTCCACGTAATATCATATTATGATTATTTTTTTTTTCTAAAAGTACGTTAGTTATTTTTATTATATTTAACTTTAACCAATTTTCCAACATCATTATTAATCAAGACTTTTATGTTTTTTTTTTTTACTTGATTTAAATGTAAAAATGTTTTTTTAATGCTCAAACTAGTTACATTTATGTATATTATAATATTAATTTAATTTTTTTAAATTATTTATGATTGGAGTAATTTAAGTCACAATTGTTAACTTATGGGGTTTTAATTTAAAATTGAACATGCCATTAATAACTTTTAAATTACCTATACTATATTTATACGGAATTTTAGATGACTTTTATTACTTCTAATAAATGAAATACTAGTTATTTTTGATTAAAAAAAAAAAAAAAAAAATGAGGAAAAAAAAATATTCTCATAAAAGCGAAACCAACAATGTTGAAAATTTATCAACGTTTCGATTATAAATAAAACTAAAATTATATTAAATTATTATTTTCAGAGATATTTGATTATTTGCTTATGTAGCAACCAGTGATTACGTATACACACACATACGAGTATATGATATTGTATTTAGTATTTATGTACATAACAACTATAAATAAATGTATGAGATAAATATGTGTCGGAGGTTAACCGATCGCAAATTATGTATGGATATTTTGAGATAATATATGAGGAATTAGTAAACTAGCTTTGGATAGCTGATCCCCAGATGACAGGATTTTGTCAGACGCGGTATCACAAAACTTGAAACAAATACTCTTTATCTACTTTATTCACATTATTTTACTCTTATTATTTTATTTTGGACTTAGTCAAATTTCAATAAACTTGAGCCCTTTAAAAATATTTACTGAAATGTGTTGAAATTATTCTAACTCTGTCTTTCGGTCTCTATCAAGTTGAAGTTTGACATTAACAGTTGTTTATTATTATTATATATAATATTGTTCATTTATAATTTATAATTGTATTCACTATTTTGTAATCTATTCTTATATTCTACTGCGTCACTAATTTCGTACATTTATGATAATAATTTTAAATACAATATTATTAATAGTTTTAACATATTTTTACTAGTATATGATGACACAAAATTGTTATCAAAATAATATTTTAAATAAATATATCAATATACAGAGCGAAAAAATTATAGTAAATCATAATAACATAAAATGAAAATACACAAATAAAAAATATTAATTCAATTTATATTTTAAATCACTTTTCCCCATTGAATTCCCGTATGTGTATATGTTTTCATTTGTCATCGGATGGGAACTTTTAATGTGCGTGTTTTATTACTACATATTTATTATATATTTACTTTATTATTTATAAGTGCATATATATTTATACATATATGCAATATATAATATATTTTATGCCCTTACTCAGTCACATCAACTTTCGCGAAAATGAAATAAAATAATGACAGAAAGATTTGTTTTATTTTTAAAAAATGAACACAATAAAAATCAAACGTATTTTTATTTCCTTTCAAGTATAAATAAATAAGTTTTCTTTATTATTGTCCTTATGAAGTATACACAGTTCGTTTCCTGTGCCCGTGCAGTAAAGACCACACATCCATACTAATACAAAGAAAACGCACTCAGACACAAATACAGTATAATAAAAATTTTCAGCGCAAAGGTAAACATACTTTCCTTCCCCCTCTTTCTCGTCCAGCAACACATTGTTGTCAAATTCAGAAGTCAAAATCTAAAACTATCACCATTACGTGTATAGGTAAGTGTAGGCAAGTAGGTACACACAACGTGGTCTTTGAGAGCGCGAATTTGTATTCTGTGTCCACACCACAATAATTTTGTTTTAACACCCGCAAAGTATATTCAAAAGACGTGGAATTTATTTTTATGATTTTCCATTTTGAAAAAAAAAAAGTTTCACAAGATTGAACAAAAAGAAATAACTATTGTGTAGTTTTATTTGTTCAAACGCTCACGCCGCCTTCAAGCCATGATAAACTTCGAGCAACGAATTTTTGTTGCCGCTGTTTCAGTAGCAACCTGCAATTCAAATACACAAGTATTAGGATTTTATTATTTAATGCAGGTGCCTTATAAGAATCATGATTCAAAATAAATGAATTTTTAACGTAAAACCAATATTTATTGCCTCAAACAAAGTTATAGGTCGATTTATTCTGAGTCCGTGACACTTAAACAGTTAAGTATACCATATCTGACACGAGTTCTCAAATAATAATTATTAACAGTTTAAATACATTTATTGTAATACCTACATAATATAATTGTCATTTATTAATATATATTCGTAAACTTCTTAAATATTGTAATTCATTTCAAATTAAGAATAGGTAACCTTCAAATAATATTGTTCCCTGATATGGTCATGTAACACTTTTATCTATACATAAACGCCGTGTTACAAAATAATGTTGTATCACGATACAACATTCATAACGGCTATATCGTCATGATGAAAAATATATTTTCTCGAAACAGGAACTAGGAGTTAGAATTATAGTTAGTTAATTAAGAATTTATTTTTCCGTTTATAAATAAAAATTAACAGTTCTCAGGATGTATGTCTTACTACACCACGATAGAAATGATAAAAGATATTGTGCCGAGTACTATGAAAATAAATATATACTAACTAATTTCTTGTCGCTGAAAAATAGTTTGCGCTTTTTTTTAGTAAATTATACTTTCCATATTAATTGTATAATATATTGGAATTTGGATATTTATTTTTTTTATATCTATGAACCGTATAGTTGAATACTTTCATATTTGTAATTAAAAGTAAAGCTGGAGATTTGCACCTCAAAGAAAAAAAATAGCAAGCCCTTAAGCTTTTTTAAAAATATGCATTTAGAGCAAATTGATTTATTTTTTGTTAGTGGACGAAAAAATTAATTTTATTTAAATTATGTCTTTTATGTTTATTTTTAATAAACCATCGGACGATTAGACATCTGATTTTTTTTTAATTGAAACACATAAAACAAAGTGACACAAGGATAACATGTTAATTTTCGATTGCACTATTCTACTCATCTAAATTTTATAATTGAAATTCTTATAAAAATTAAATCACTTACCTATTCAAAACTTAATTTTCTTACACTGAAATTCTCAAAAATAAATACTTTATTAAGGAAAATAAAATTACACATAAAATTATATTCTGCCATTCAAAAAAATAAAACAATAATAACTATAAAATAGAAATATATATATATATATTATATTTATTTTATTTCATAATAATTTCAAATGTAAAAAAAAAAAAAAACCATTAAAAATAGTTTTATTGATAATTATTATAATGTCTACCTTTAAATAAATTATGATATTATGATATTTAATAGTATTTACTACTACGCTTTTACAATTTTATAAAAACATTTATTTTATGTGAAAAATAAAAATTAATTTTACATTGATAATAATTAAAAAGTTGTTTTTTTATATTTACAATATAATGACATTTTTAAAAATATCTTTGTTGTACGAAATAAAGATAAACCTTTAATATAGAATCTATAAGTTGTTATGTAAATCTATATAAGCATTAATCTGTTATATAATAATAAAAAATATAAACTCATAAAGTCATATTATGCAATTCACATGCTTTAAAATATATTTCCTAATATGAATAAAACAAATCAAAACATTTTATATCTAAAATTAAAAACAAATTTTTGATATTTTTAATTTATTATTTAGTGTTTTTGCCTAATATTATTTAACAATTACCATTTTAAATTATAATGTTTTATTTATAAAATAGTATTATATTAGTTTACTTATTATTATTAATTTTGGTAATTACAAAGAAAGGGCCAATGTAAAAAAAATCAATACTGAAATGTATTCATAAAAATAGCTTCAAAAGTATGACTTAATTAATAACTGACATCGAACGAATAAGCTATCAAATCATAACCATTAACAATGTATTTTCTGAAGTATCTAAATTACCTATCCGCCTTAATAAATTATCATTATCAATAATTTCTAAATGTATCACTGATCAATACTAATCAATGATTAATAATCATCAATTTGTTGAGTCATATAAAATTAATTATTTTTTCATTATTTAATTTAAATGTTTCTTATTACATTTTTCAATATTTTAAATTCAATTTTATGAAATCATTTGAATAATTTAGAACCATAATAAGCAATATAATATATTACTGTATATTCAAACACTCCATATCGTATAAAAATGTGTTTTTTAAGATCGTAACAAGTTATTCATTTTATTAGCACTCGTGTTGATATAAAATTACAATTATTTACCAAAGGAAACCTTACAAAAAAAAAAAAATATATATACAACAAAATAATAATAAAATAATTATAGATCAGGATTAAAAATAATATATAAAATAAGTTTATGGAAAATATGAAAATAAAATTCAGTGATCATTGTCATACGTGAAATGTATACGTTTTTATTGAGCTAATACTCGGAAATGATGCAAGCTTGTTGGGCAAACATGAGAACATCCCCTCGTGTTTAAGGTTATCTCAGTACTTAAATTCGCAAACACCATGCATGTAAGTTTATGGCACAATTTTAAGTAACTTAATAAAAGTATATTATGTTCAAAAAAAAAAAAAGAGTAACTATAGTTACAAAAGTATAAAATAAGGGAAACTTATTATATGAAATATAATAATACATCATCGTGAAAGGGTGCAATTTAAAGTTCTATAGTACAACATAAAGTCTATAATAATATGTATAATATCCTTTTTTCCCCGTTCAAAAACAAGGAACGGAAGGGAAATGTTTACCACAATACTGTCGCTCGAACTTGTAACGTTTATTTGCCGACTTAATTAATAATTTATACATAATATATAGAGGCCTCTAAACGCCCTCAAGTGTATTGTATCTATTAGAGTCACAGAGCACTAAACTATCAAGGGGTGTCTGAAATGTCTAAAACGATAACACTTCATTGTTTTATAGTAATAATTATAATACGCGTATAACGGCTTACAGATCCATCTCAAAACATATCGTTGTTTTTATAGGCTAGTCAATATTTTTACGAGAATCTATACAACATTATTCGTCCAAATCTGCATATTGTCTTTCATGTTGTTACACTTTATGGCATATTTGCATTACAAATTTACGATTTGAAAGTATTATAATATTATATTATCCGTTATGATATTTACATTAAATAGTCGTTTTGATGTTTTGATACGTAGTTCGTTGGATTTCATTATAATGTAAATAATAAATGCTACGGACTAAAATTAATAATTCAAAATTCACAAAGAAATAAAAATATACTACTTACTAAAAATTTTAATTTATCAAAATCTTAAAAAAATATATATAATATGTATTTTTAAATATGTATATAGTTGACAAAATAAAAAAAAAACCTAATTTACATTTATATACTCAGGTACATGATATGATTAAAAAAAAAAAAAAAGTATTGTAAGGTTAATTGTTTTTCTTTTTTTAATACATTTTTCTTAATTCTTTTTATTCAACAACCAAGTGGTTTAAATAATTCTTCCATAACACCATCCTGTCTTTGAAATTAAGATCTGAGTTACCGGTAATCGACTAAAATGGTCGAGTTTTATAAATCAAATCATAAGCAAAAAATTAATCGCGATGATTATCTATTTTTAGTATGTAATATTTATTGACTTATTTGTCGCTTTATATGACGTATGTACTAAATTTGAGATACCAAATATTTGTCCAATTACTCGTAATTTCCAAGTTTATTTAAACATTGATATTATTGTTATTTTAAGGAAAATTTTATTTATTAGACATATCGAGAATTTTGAGTTATCAAGATTCGAGTTATCGAAAGTCACTGTATTATCCACTATTTGTTTTGTTCAATTTAAATATTTTGTGCTATCAAGTAATTCTTAGATTCTTTTATTCTATCAAACAGTAAAAATAAGCACTACAGTGAAAATGTCCTGTAAATATATATTTTTTTTTTTTTTTGTAGGAATCTAATTAAATTTGAATCGACTTTTTAAGTTCAGCAAACATGAAAAAGTATATATAATAAACATATATATAACTATATATAACAATATTAGGACGAGAATCTAATTGTTAATAAAAAAAACTTATCGAAGTGTTTTTGAAAAGTTTAACTTTTGACACATTTATAACAAAACATTTACTGAATACTGAACAGAACAAATTCATTGCAGAGTGAAAACGAAAAAAATTTCAAGTATCGTTAGGAGAAAATAGTAAGTTTTTTAATGTTTCAATTAGATATGTATTTAGTCGACTGTGCATTTGTGCTTATTAAGAATGCTATTTTATTTTGTTTTATCCAGAAGTCATTTTACTAATTGATAAATTTTTTCATAGTTAAAATATCTTTATCGTTAAAAATAAAAAAATAAAACAAATTTTTTCAAATATGTTATTTCTTTATTATATCAAAAATAAAATTAATTACATTTTAAATTTCTAAAATATAATTAACGCGTCAATTCGTATTCTGTTTATAGTGTGCAGTACCTAACCAAAACAATTTTCAGTGGAATAATGAAGTGTTATTGATTTGGTTTTAATGCTGTAACCATCGTTGATAATTGAAGATGAGTTTGTGGATTCTATGCCACTTGATTTTAATAGAAAAGCTGTTATAATTTATAGTATTACATAGTACATACTAATAATAAAATATAATGGTAGGGTGACTTCAAATATTTTTCGTTTGTGAGGTGGACTATTCATTGTGAATGATCCCATGGGAGTAGACGGTCACTAAAAAAGTGCTTCCACATGAGTCAGCCCATTAGTTTAATCTCATAAACTTTTATTGATTTTTATTATTGCGAGCACTTATGTTTATTATGTATAATTGAAGAATTTCAGTTATTTATTCTCGCGCACCGGTGCACGCAAGTAGTTATACTTCAAGTTTCAACTGTAGCAATAATCTTAAAAATCAATTTTGATTTGATATTAAGTTTTTTTGGATAATCGCCCTAATCATACTGTTAATCTTTATTACCATATAGAACGTGTAACATTTGAATATAAAATTTGATAATATTACTTATTTAAATAGTGTCATTAAAAAAAATAATAAGATAGAAAAAAAAATTAACTAATTAATAATACATTAAAATAAACAATGTACAATAAAAATGTATTGTTTGTTATACATTCATAAGAACTAAATATTTCATAAAAATATATAAACTATTTAAAAATCTAAAAAAAATGTACTATTATCATAATTACTTTTTTTAAACATTTGATGTTTAATGTAAATTAACTTATAATAATACAAAACTACTAAAACACTATTTGTAAGCACTTAAAACTATTACGTATATTATGAAATTTTCTATACGAATTTCTCGTACATTTAAAAATCACGAAAATTAATTTTAAAATATTGCTTATTTATACTTATTTACACTTTTTTTTTTTTATATCAATCTAGTATTGTTATTTATTAACTATTATAATAGCTCAAAATTAATAATATAATAAATGCATTATTTTTGACAAAAATTAGATCAACTTACCGTAATACTAGTAGTAAAATAAATTATTTTAATAGCAATGTCAAAAATAAATTGTGAAAATTTATTTAGTGATATAGGTTGATAGATCTTTGTTCATAATCGTTTTTTGTGTACAACGAATATTATTGAATTCAATTTTAACACTTCTATTGGACCTTGAAATTTACTATACAGCAGAGTTTTATAATATTATAATTTATATACTAATTCTTATACTGTTTTTATGTTTAGTTAGTAGAAGTAAATATTCTACAGTTCACATTGATCATTGTTTTTCAATATTTTAATCTCAATAAAAAAAAACAACAGTGTAACAATTTTAAGGATTTTTACAAAATATTTAAATTAAAAAACGGAGTTTTTTCAGCTTATAGAAAATCTTTAAAAAAAAAAAAAAAAAAAAAAAAAAAACAGTTATTGAAATCCAAAAATTTCATGAAGCCTAAGAGATTTTTCTGTGAAGTCATTTTCACTAATATAGTACAATATTATAATAACCTACTATCAAAATAGTTATCGATCGGGTTATAAATTAAATTTATGTAAAAATATTATGGTTGAGGTAACAAATAAAATATAAAATTTAATTTTAAAACCGTATATAAATATAAATGTGGAAAGTTGTTGGGTTAGTTTAAGAGCACTTTGTGTACGTTATTTAAGATAATGTCAAACTAATTACCAATTTACTTTTGATAAGGTTACATATTAAAACAATTAATGAAAAATATAGAGTAGCGCTTCAAATAACAATATTATATTTCACTGTTTTATACAGTCACTTCGTAAATCAGTTTGAAATCCTTGTATAATAAGGTAATGAGTAATAAGTTTAATTTAAACCTTGGATACATGTCGAAATTGGCTTGTTTAAACCTAATCTTAACGATAAAATAATGGCATGTCAAACACTGTACAGGTTACGCGATTGGCGACGTGTGTAAAGTTCTGAAGCACGTCGTAAAACAGCGTGGTAATTATTGTTTCTAACCGCGTAAAAGATCGCTATAACAGTAATATATTATTTTAATATCGTTTCATATAATTTAGTATGATTAGTATTCATTAGTATTAAACAGATCGCTGTGAACTAGACATAATATTATAATACTTTTATAGTACTAGTATTTTACACTCGGTTGTTTTCACCACGACGTGCGCATATTGCAAATATTTTGATAATAATTAATATATCAACAATAATAATAATTATTATCATCAGGCACGAGAAGGTAATTTTATTGGCTTACAAATAAAGCTCAAAGTCGCTGTAATTGCGCATAGCGAATTAAGCAGTGCTCAATGAGAAATTTACATACTGAGACCCTAAAGATAATATATTTCGCCGAAATATTACTGTTAATATTATGATTTTAAATACTTGTATAGAATAATATACGAAAATATAAAATATCTATTCAAGTGTCTGTAATAATATTTCAATACCTATATGCCAACAATCATGGGAAAAAAAGGGTTAAACAAAAATGAAAAAATAATATAAGCTTATAAATTTAATAAATAATGTTCGTCAAGTAAAGGCAAACTTTTACTTAGATAATCAGTTTGTTTAGAATGTCAAAACGTATTAATGAATTCTAACATGATATTAATTTTAGGATAAAAATGTGTATATAGTTTTTTTATACCGATACCAAATAATAAACTTAATTAAACTTGATTTACTATTTTTTTTTTTTTTTACAAGTATTTATCAAAATGCTTTTAGTTTTGTTAATATTATATTTGCATTTGTATGTTGAAGTAATAACAAACTTTTATTCAGCTTATAAACGGAAAATTATTTTATTTCTGCTCTCCATAAAAGTGTAACTATTATCGCCTATGCTTACTATTGCTATCTTAAGTAGTATTATTACTTACAGCAATAGTCAGTAGATACTATATTTTTAAAGATTACAATATAACTAATAGTGATAATGGATAGATTTTTTATTTACTTAATTACAATAATTACAACTGAATGTATTATTATACATCTATATACAAATCACATTTTATTCTAAACCTAAAATAGATGATAATCCATTTTAGTATTATTACGTACTTCAGTGTCACGCAAAAATCTATAAAACTTTTATGATTATTAAATAATATATTTAACTACTTGGGTACTAAAAATTCAATTTTAAATTTAACATATTTTTTGTTTAATTATATTATAAAAATGCGTTTATATTTCTACGTGTTTTCGGAAGATATATAATTATTTATTAGTGGTACTTACTGTAATAGAGGTAAATAAATTAATAAAATACTTATAGATAATTTTACATTGAAAATTGTTTTTTAAATTATTTTCAAAAAGATATGAAAATATAACTCACTTATCATTATGACGTACTTTAAACGCAAGATAAACTTATTTTTATAGGAGAAATTCGTCAAAATTTCTTCCTCTTTTTTGCCATCAAATATCTAACTTAATATATTGTTGATAAACTAAATAAAAAATGTGAAAATTTTAAATAAATTGTTATCATTTTTAAAATACGCATATTTCAATGGAGATTGCTCTCTCGCTCGTCAAAGGTTAGTTTTGGTTGAAATATAAGGGTGTGTCGAAGGCGCCTGCTAGATAATTTGATAATCCTCTCGCCTTGTTGTTGTTGTGTCAATTATATTGTACAGCTTTGGACAAATCCAATTTGACATATATGGCACATACCACATCAACGTCGCGTGAAAATAGTATACATTATAATAATTATAATCATATTTTGTGATTGACGTCATCGATCACTGTCAATATTGTTGTTACTGTTTTCAATATAATTATTATAGCGCCATTGTTTCAACGTATTTAATTTTTGATTTCGACCTGCGAGATTGTTATCTTCGTGTCGCATCGGTTAGTGTTTCGCATGTCCACCCCTGTTAACATTAACCGGGACACTATGAGCTTAAATGGTTTGTCCAGCCTACCGTAAACAAATTGTGTTTGAAAATATATAAATAATTTTGTAATTAAAAATATATAAAATGTTCAATTTTTAAAGCTAAGGATTGAAAATTTAATACAAGATTTATTAAAAAGGTAATTTATATTTTCACCAAAAATCTTAAATAAATATAAACAGAAGTTTTGTTTTTTTTCTCAGATATTTTAAGTTAAAATTTAGGCGAATACGATATTTTAAAATAGAATGACAGTTTTGGGTGTTTTAATTAAATAATTAATTTAAAAATATTGTTTACAAACATTTGAAACTTTAAAACATATATTTTTATATTTTACAAAGATTAAAGGTACACAATGACATTTTTAAATACACTGTTTTTTAACAAAAATTAATTTGATCTACCGTATTAGTGTATTACCACATCAAAATAAACTAGCTTAAAAACTATAAGTAATAAATATCTATATAATTAAATGAATATATATATATATGATAATATATAGGCTGATGACAATATTGAAATAATAGCCAATTTATAACCCATGTCTAATAAACCATTCTAAAACACATCTTATGTTTATTTCTACTTTTTTCCACAGAGTGTATGATTTCTACGAATCTTTAAATGTCTTTATTTAATGAATCAATAGTTATATGTAAGTAATACTATTATATTTAAAATTTAGATAGGACAAATAAAAAAAGTTACTCGTAATATATTTTCATTCAAAATGTCAATACTTAATTCATATTTCTGAAATCATTATATTTACCTAAATTTTAATTCTGTATGATTAAGAAGATTTTTATGTATTCCTACTATTCCTAAAAATTTTCGGTAATACCTTTTTGTTTCAATTTGTTTCTGTAACTGCTCATATTTAAATATAATAAATACCACTTAAAAAAAAAAAGAAACTACCAATATAGTTTAAACTTCAAATCATCGAATATGATTTAGAAAATTTTATGCAAAATAGTCGTACCAATAAACTTCAATACAATACTTCATAATTCGATACTTCAGAATTAAAAAAATATTAAAAATATTATTTTATACTAATATCAGGATTGTTGTATAACGTAAAATGAGCGTTTTTTTTTTAAAGTTGTTCGTGGTTCAGCTACATTTTCTTATGCAGTCATTTTATTTAAAGTTAAAAGGAATAATTTGATTTTTATTATGTTTATACGTGACACAGAAATTTTAAATTCATTTATTTTACTTTTATATACATCCTGATTATACATACTTCAAAGATGAAGAGATTGAAATTCTTAGCACTCGCATATCATAAATAACTGCGTAGATATATTATAAACGTGTGTCTTTATAATAATATTATAAATTATAAGATTTTATAGTTTATTCGAAAATATTGCTATATGATAAATAACTTTTATGATATTAAGACTCAAAACCTTTGTTATGCAAATAGTGGTTCATTAAAAATGTTGTTAAAATATATTTTGGTTAAATCCATGCGTAAAATATAAACATAGGTACATTTAATTTATATCTTGATTTGTAAAAAAAAAAACTCCAAATAAAATAACTATTCTTTTCAAAATATATATAATAACCAACTTAAGTAAAAATATATAGATTTGTATGTGTGTGTAATTTTGAATAAAATTCATTAAACTCAGCTATTAATATAATATCAAAATTTAAAAGTTAGTAAATAAACATAATATGCCTACATATTATTATTGTATATTGTTAAAAACGATAAAAAAATTAAAAAATAATTAATTAAATGTGATAAATACAGTGACTGTGTATTTATTTAAATTAGATAATAAAACCACTATAGTACCTTGTAATTTCAAATATTTAAGTACTATAAAAACAATTTTTTTTCTTTGATTTTTAATAATTGTTTAAAAAATTATAAATTAAAATAAAGTCTCAATAAATGATTAATATTATTTAAATAGAGATAATTATTCGTAATTATTTATAAATTATAAAGTTCCTAACCTAGGTACTTATTCAATTCTAAATTTTTACGTATAATAAGATAATGTGATATAGGTATTTATTACATAAAATAACAAAATATTTTATTTATAATTTTTATATTATATAACAATATATTTAATAAAAAATTAAATTGTTTATTGTGTTTTAGAGTATCAAACACACACTAAACAAGTTTTAGGGAAAAGTAAGTTATAAAATTTTTAATTGTGCTTACAAAATACAAACGAAACTTTAACATGATCAAAAACTTGGAAATAATAAAATAACCAGGTTTTGCAAAAATTAACTATGAGCTAACTGATGCGCATCCATTATGAAAAATTATTTGTTTGAGGGTTAAGACTTTTGTTAAAAATTCTGATTTTGCGATTAAAAACTGTTATATTCTGATTAATAATTTTCTATTTTGGTATGAAATCGAAATTTTAAATTTGTGGTATCAGATTCACGTCATCCCAGTATCCAAAAAAGAATATTCTAATTCGAAAAAAAAAGTTCAAAATTTCAGTTACGGATTACTAGGCTGATGTGCCTTTTATTTGATAAAATATATAAATTGTTTTTGTTTTCAATAAATATTTTATTTCATGCAAAATTTATACAAAAAAAACATTTTACTGGTCACTAAATAATATATTTTATATTAAACTTAAATTTTATAACGTAACTTTTAAAACTTTTAAATCTTACACCATGAGGTACAAATTTAAAAATAAAAACGCAGTACTCGTTCGCATTTTAATATTAAATACTTATATATTTATATAATATAAATATTGTCATAATGTCAACATTTTATTATTGATAACTTGTTTAATAAAAATGCTTATGTGCATTAACATGAAGAATATAAACAATATATGATATATGTATACACAATATATATTTTTAGAACATATCTGAACCTTTATTCATGATACAAATTATAATACGCGTAAGATCGATCAAAAAAACTATACATATTATTATCCTTTATATGGTCATTCATGATCGATCTTTATAGAGTACCTACTGTTTTTGGCATGTCATTTATATTTAAAATAAAAATAAACCCCAAAGCTACTTTCTCTAAAAATTGCTCAATGCGAATATATTTCATAAGTTCATAACATTCAAAGACTCTTGATAAAAAAATAAAATAAAAAAATAATAATAATAATAACCCATAAAAATGATAATGTTCTGAAGGTTTCTCAAATATATGTTATATTTTTCAAATACTCTCGGTTTTAATGTGAAAGTTTCAAAATTGTATAAATGAATCAATATATTTTGAAAAGCTTAAATCGTAGATACCAATATATGAATTTAATATCAACTACTTACATTGACATTTCTAGACTTATCTAGTGGACAATTTATATTTATAAGAATCATTAATGGATCGTTGAAATTATAAAATATCGTTCAATTCCATATGTCATGTTATATTATTTTAACGAATTGGAAAAATATCGGTTTCAAGTTGAAACTTTCAAAATACTCGAAGTTATTTAATTTCTTCTTTATTTAATCTAAAATTAACAATAAAAATTCTATGGAATACAAGCAGTTAAGATTTAAGGGCACGTTATAATGTATTAATATGATACAACATGATAAAATATCATATTTCGTATGCAAGACAAAAACTTCTGTTAACATGAGAGTAAGCACATATTGATGGTATTTTCATATGAAAATAATATTCCTTGTCTAATGTGGCAGTTCATAAAAATCGAATATTTTTCCAGTGTTTTGTTTTCAATACAATATGAATAGTTCTGCTTTCAAATAATGCGAAAAAATTTATCAATAATCATTGATAATTTATCGTCTCTTAATGACATAATAATAACATCGCAATAGCCAATATCAATAAAACGTACCAATAAACTACCGTAAATTCTGGGTCCACAAGCATTACTCAGTAACATAAATATTTATTTAAATAAACCTCATATAAATTTATTAACATACATATAGGTTTTGAATCTGAAATTTTCAACCACTTAGATATTTTAATAAATATAAATCAATAAATTGAAATGACATTTTATTTTATATTTATAAGTTAGTAATATAGTAGTTTGTATTCAACTTGTCAGCAAAAATAATATTATGTTTATAAATATTTTCAATTTTGCTATTGCAATTTATTTTATTTTTTTGTATCTAAATGTTACTTATTAGTTCTTTTTACTGAGTGAAATTTAATTTTCATATATCAATATATTATACTAAAATAAATTTGCTATGATTAAACTAATAGATGTAATTGGTGAACTATTACAAAAATGAGATAAATATTTCCAACTGTATAGCGTATTACATAAAGAAATAGAATACTTTAACAGTAGTAATTACATTTATTAACACAGTTTTTATTGAGTTACATATACATAATATTATTTTTAAATAATATATTATAAAATAAACGTCATAACTTCTTTTTCTATTTTAGTTTACAGTTTATAATTTGATTTGACTAAGATTAGCATTATAAATATATAGATATTTTTAATATTTTCATTGAAATGTTAAGCAAAGTTAAAACTGATTAACCTGTATTGATACAAATCAATTTTCTTCAAATAATAATCGTCCATTTTTAAGCTACAGATTATTATTTTAAAAACGTTGATAGGTTTAAATCAAAATATTAAAGAAATTAGCTTATACTGAGTTGATACCAAGCTAACACAACTAAAAGAAAAAATTTAATTTTTGAATATGTCAATAAATAAAAAAATAGCAAATTTTTATATCCATTTAAAAAGAAAATGAAAATTTTTCAGATATAAAATGTTTGTTTTATTTTTTGGGGGAGTCACAATACAAAGACAAAACAGAATCAAAACATCATAGTTTTTAAATTGTTGTAATTAAGTATAATAAATAATAGAAGACTAAATATTGCATCTAATTTATATCATTATATGTTATATAAGACCATTATTAAGGACTATAATACTTATTGTACCATGTTTAACAACTCAAAAGCTCTTTGTTAAAAATATGATTTAAATGTATCAACTTTTTTAAAAAACAATATCTGCTTAAAAAATAATAAATCACAGCAAAAAAAAAAAAATATAATTCTTTTTTGAAAAAAAGATCTTTGTAATTTGTATCACTTCAGAATAATCCCTAGATGTCATAAAATTAGTACATAAAAATATAGTCTAGCTTTAATATGGCCACTTATAAATTTCAAAAATTATAAATTTTAGCATATTATTCTTAATTGAAAAAAAATATGGAGTTAACCATACCTAATAAATTAAATAATTGAAATGTATTATAAATTATAATAAGTATTATGTATCGTTAAGGTATGAAATACGAAAGTTAAATATGTAACTAATTCTTGACTTCCAGTTTTTAAGTAAATAGTAATTAATTGACATTTAATACATGCAATTGTAGGATGTTTTAAATTGAAATAGAAGGAACTCAATGTTGTTATATCCGTATAGTTGGATTTAGTTCAACTTATTTTTTTTTCGAAAAAGGAAAGGTCGATAGAACACAGTACATAAATTAATGTCAATTGCGATTCTGGTGCACTATTATTAAATTAAATGCCCATATAGGAATATATGGCTTAGGCGGTATACATAAATAATACGTTCTCGTTAAAGTATGAAATCCGTTATTTTATAGTAATTTAACATACTGCTTTAGTTAAAGTATGTACATTCAAATTAAATTGATACTACATCTAAAAATTATATAGATTAACTAGTTATTCTAACGATCCCCGATTGAAAATAGTTAAATAAGTATATAAGTATATAAAATTAGAGTAATGATTTTTGATATTAAAAAATATTGATGACATACAGAAACAACCATATATTTTATAGTTGAAATATTTTCTTGATAAAAAAATACGTATGAGCCCAAAAAAACATCTCAGTATAAATACTAAAATATATGAAAAAATAAAAAGGTAGATAAGTATGTACAGTTCTGTTGTACATTAAGAGTCGAGTGGAACTCGTTATTGAATAAATTACTTTAATGAATATGGTTTGACTTGAATTCTATGATATCCAATTGTTTATGATAAAAAACTATTCTTAACGAAGACAGTCTAAATATACATAAATTCAAATAACTCTAATCCATAAATTTATTTTACAGAATCAAAAAATTAGTTTAACATTTTTTTAATGTAAATATATTTAATTTTATATTTTGTTATTAATACATGCAATTTACTTTGTATAATCATACGTAGATACTAGATTATTAAATTACAATATTATCTATGTCCGTTATTAAACTATTTATTTATTATTATACTAGGAAAAATAATTTTATTTTGATCATGATATTGTTTGAAATGTAAAAAAATGTTATTTTTATTATTTTATCGTACATTTAAAGTATTCGGTATAACGTATAAATTATTAATATTTGTGGTGGAATAAAAATCAAAAACGTCTGCATTAATATTTTTTGTTATTGAAAATATTCATATATTTTAAGCAAGTATTTATTTTGCAACAATTAAATTTAAATTCTCGTTTTGATATTTTTTAAATAATATTTATTTGGTATTTTAATTGTAAAGTATAAAAAGTCGTAACGTATTTATTTTTGCATTTATTATTATTTGAGAAAAACTTTAACACTAAATTAAACACCTATTATACTCTGAGTGTACCAATATATAGAACGTTGATTGGACAACACAAATAATTATTTCCATTATTCTGATTCCTGTTAATGGAAAATATTTATAAATAAACAATTTAAACTACGTTGCTCGATATAAAAATGCTGAGAGTAAACTTGATTTGTACGACTTCGACAAAAACTCTGAACAATATGTAAATCCATATAACGTCAGTTATTCATAAATAAAAATCGAAAATTGCATGGTTTTTTACAATATTTTATTAATGATTGATGAGAAATATTTTTAAGAAAATAATTTTTATTATAGAATAATGAATTCTGCTATACGAGATCATGGTCATGAATCCACAAAATATCATATATCTATTAATGATATAATATTTTACCATTATATTTTGACGCATAAGCAAGTTATTCATCAGTCATATACCTTACATGAAATATTATTAATTATTAATTTTTTTTGTTTTGATAAGTTTGAATATAACTGAAATGTTAGTTTCAACTTTGTTTATCTGCAAATCAAGTTCAAAGGAAGTAACAAATAATGTGTAGAATTTAGATCAAAGACTCGAATTAAATAAACATTATCCTATAAATTTTAAGACAAGTTACTGTATATCTAGCGTTATCGAATCGACTGGATTTCATGTACAAGGGCGTATACAAGGGCGGCAATAGGGGCAATCTCCCCATCCCGTTCACACAGAAAGTTATCAAATATTCCATTTATAATTAATTGTGACTAAAATGTTGTTCAAGTAAGTTATCGATAGAAGGTCATTACCGTAGTTACCTACATGAGCATTTGATTATTTCCATGTCAACTAATAATAAAACAAAATTTCTATTGCCTAGCTAATCCTATTAATTAATTGTATTTGTTTATATATATATATATATATATATATATATTGCCCCCCTCCCTCTCATTTAGGACCTCTGTAATCGCTCTTTTCTATGTAGTCATATTTATTCAAATAAAATATTTTTAAATAATATTATGTTTTAAATAACTTAACTATAAAATATAAAATAATTTTGCACATTCATAAAAGTTCTTCATAAATCAAATATAAGATAATAAGACATGGATACATAACTTTTAAGTTGTATTAGATGTAATGAAAAGTAGTCTTATCAGACCAAATTCCTTTGAAAAATTAATTATACGCTGTTCAACGAACATACCTTTTTTCATCAGGCTTAGGTGTGTTATTTTACTAGACAGAATAAACTTTCGTGAGTTATTAGTATCTTCAGTTGATCTATGAAAAAGATATTTTTATTACATCATTTTCAAACATTTTTATAAGAAAAACATTTATCAACAAAAATCAACTATAAATTTGAAACAAAATAAAATTTTAATGGCCATCAAAAAAACCAAAATATGATGATATGCCTAGAAAATGATAACAAATATAAATATTTGATGAAAAATCAAATTCTACGACTATAGTTATCCGTAAACCACAACAATTTAAAATCTCTAGTAAAAATGTGTGTCTTTATTCTTTAAAGCAAACCACATTAAGCCATCATAAAAATGTTTTAAACGAAAATCTATGTAACCTCTAACAGTAAATATCAGCTATATATTTTTTGTTCATATAAATATTATGATTTTCGATAACCACATAAATAATTTTACGATATTCTGTCGTGAATTTATTATGATTTGAAAATATAAATAAAATATTTACTGTAATATGTACCTATAATTACACAATAATTATAAATGTCTCTTGGAAAAATTTAACAACAGTTGTATTTAAAAATATAAATAATTTTTAAAGGCTAAAGATAAAAAATAACTATAAACATAAAGTTTTCTGGAGGAATTCACTTAAATGAATTTTGAAAACACTGTAACCAATCAATAGCTCTATAAAAATGGTTCCATTCGTTTTATAATAAAATAGTTAAATTAAATTAAAATTTCATTAAAAAAATAAATATTTTTTATAATGCTGTAATTAAAATAAATTGTTTTGATATGAATGTATGTTTTATTAAAAAAAAAAAAAAAAGGAAAACATAAATAATTTTATTGATTTCTTTGTATTATGTGTGTATACCTAATATAGTTTGCACTGTGAAAATCTGTAAACGTTTTACGCTTATAAAGTTGTTATGTACATTGTATTACATAGTGATGTCGTTATGTTGGTTTAATTAACTAAATAACTAATTGAATTATGACCGATGACAAATCGTGTTTGTTTTAATCAGGTCATGTGTATTTAATTTTGAAATCGAATTAGAATTATAATATCTACCAAACACAATGTTTAATTAATATTAAAAGAATAATAACATTCACTCCACTAATTTAATTGATTGTCTTGGACCAAAACAATGTTATAATATCTGGAAATAATTAAACCGTTTTATACTTTTATGCATATTATTAAAAAATACAATGAGAGAAAGCTTGTTTTATATTTTTTATGTGGCATTTAAATGTCAAAATAAAAAACTTTCCTAGAAATAAGATTTTAAAATTAAAATTAAATACTTATATATAATTTTATTATATTTTTATTTAAAAATTAAAATACATAACTATTTATTATTCACAATAGTCTTTAGAATTAATTATCATCATTTTATAATGCTGACAAATAAAGAAAACTGTTGATGTTTAAATAAAAATTATTTTCACCAAAGTCTGGCACTATACTGTAATAATACAAATGAACCTTACACTTTTGTGTTTTTATTCGATAAGTTTTTATTTGAAAGGTACCAAACGTATACATTGAAAAACATAAACTTAATAACAAAAATACTTATTGTTAAAATGAACACAAATAAACATGCCACAGTTATACAGAATGTAGGCGATAGAAATAATAATTTAGCATTATTATAACGTAAATATTGATTATACAACATTCAAAGTTGATTTAAGAGAATAAAAGTGTAATATATTTTGTTTTCTAAATTTTCTTTTTCAAACCCATGTTTAACATAAATAAAAATCATAGACGAAAATTCCTTTTTTTATGATTTTTGAGTAATTTTAGTGTAAAATCACCTATCACAAAAATTATAGAAAATAATAATTTTAAGAATTGATATATGGATTTTATTTTTTATTATCTTACTTTAAAAATAAAATATGTAATTTTAATAGTTTTAAGATTTATATAAATAAGTTGTTATGATATACCACAAAAATATTATTCTCTATTATAACTTTTATAATGGTTAATTTATTCTTAAATTACTCAAATATATATTATATAAATTAATTATTTTGCGTGAATGCGTTTTGTCTCTGTTACATAAAGTCGATGTTGTTTAGCTTGATGTTATGGGTGAGTTAAATTTACTACAAGGTGGTTATCTAAATTATTTTAACAGTGAAAACTAATATCAATAATCATGGTTACAAATAGTCGTGTAGATAATTTATCTGATATCATTCAAAGTTATTTTTACTAAGTAAATAATGTGTATAATAGACATATTATTTTTATAGCGTCTTTAAAATATGTCAATAATTAATATTATATTTAAGATTAATACAATTCGTCAACAATAACATCAAATTTAAGAATGTCCCTGAAATTCCATATACGAACGTAAGTATCGTAATTTAGTATCAAAATTAAAGTAAATGCAGATTGAAATTTAATTAAATAATTAAATAACATTATAAGAATTATAATATAAACAATACTATAAACAGATATAACTTGAAAAATAAATATAAATAGTAATGATTAATAATTGTCAATATTTAAATATAAAATATAAGTAAATTATTCACATTCGTTATAAAACGTCTTAATAGAGTAAATAGTCAATGCGATTATGGGTTAATTTAATACACAATAAGTAGTGCATTATATAATTAAATTTATGGTGTACTTAGTACATACATAATATTTTACCAATTATATAATTTTAGATTTTTGATTATTATTGATATTTTAAGTCTTTCTATAAACTATCTGGGAAAAATTAATTAATTCAATTTTGTAGCCGTCGTAGATTTTTAAACCACTGCCAACAGAGAGAGCTACTATAATTATTAAAAAAAAATAATGTACTATATTTTCTATTATTTCCTCTCTTAAAATCTCATTGATAATGATAGAATTAAATTATAAAAAGTACATCGGTAGTCAATTCATACACAAATTAACCCGTTTTTTTTACTTCAATAAACACATATAGGTACCCATTTAGATGAAAATATTTTCTTAATATTTTAAAAATTATATATCTATTACCTAATGACTCAGTAATTAGGGTTCACTTAATAAATATCCATCTAAAGATCGATTCTTTAAGTTTGTCATTAATACATTTTGCATAATTTTTTTACACAAACAAATAATTATTTATTTTAATTCCTTAAAATAGTTATGTCAACATGTAATCATGTAATTTTAACGATAATTTTATGAAATTGGTTTGATCTAAGACTATTTATTATTTTAACTATCTTAAATATATCGTTATACCTGAAGATACGTTATAACAAATAGTTACTGTTGACCACATAACGTAGTCAAATCAGCACCTTAGAAAAATTTACCACTCAAATATGTATGTAATTGACTTATAAGATACTCTAAATAGTTTAAATAACCACACCGTTTTATATGTATGGGTCAGAGAAAGAAATGAACAATTTACTGAAATAAATCATTTAGGTACTATTAAAATCTACACCGAAATATGAATATCAGACAACACAATTAATTATAAATAAATATAAAGGTGCAAAAATAATATTATAATAATTTTTATCTGCGACTGGACTGTTCCGTTATCGAGGTACAAGGGTGAATGGCAGATTCGATAATCGGGAGGATCCAATTAAAACATGAAATAACTTATAAATTATCGTGAAATGCAAATTTTAATGAAGTAATGCTTTCTAAAATGTAACGAAAGTTAACATGAATACTGAAATGTGAAACAAAATTTAATTATTTAATTTAATCAGAAGCAAATGTATTGTGTTAATTGAAGTAGATTATATAATATACACCAACTGAACCAGCATTAATTGAAATAAAAGAGAGAAACCGATAAAAAAATTGCTTAATGAACATTATACAAAATAAATAAATAACTATGTATATGAATTTAAATCTGTTTTTGAATATTGTGTGTGACGTACTTACATGTGTATTATAATATTACAATAACTAAACGTCAAGTGTAAGAAAAAACTTTAGAAAAAATAAATATTTATTTTTTAAAAATGTGATCTTTACATAATTCGAATAATTCAAATTCAATGTTTTATCAACTAGCATACATTTTTTTTTTTTAATTGACTATGCAGGTAACTACATAATAGTGGTTAATGTCTTCATTAGTTTTCATACATAATAATACTTGAATAGTTATTATTATATTGAAGTTGTACAAACTTAAAAAATTTAATTAATTAACAAAATCTACCTTATTTAATTCAAATTGCAATATTAAAAAAGTTTCTAATTTAATACATAAATCACCTTAAAAAATAAATAAAATCCTTAATTCAAATATCGGAAAAATTATTAAAAGAAATTATTTAATCCGTTAATTTAAAAGCTTTCAGTTTAAATAGTTTGGACAGAAACAAATAAATGTAATTTCATCGCTAACTGAATTGAAAAATGAAAACAATTAATAAAAACAATATATATAATAATATAAAAACTTGATGTTTAAAAATAAATTCAAATCTTTGTGTAGTCATGTAAACATTAAAAAAAAAAAAAACATTAAAATATGATATGGAAATTTTAGGTACCGGATATTATAATTATTTATATAAACATTATAGAAAAAATTAATTCAAAATACTGTCAAAACATGTTTTTCGAAACCAGTCAAAGTTTTCATATAGACCATGAAAAATTTCATTCGCTGAATGAGAAAAATAAACTTGTAAAACAAGCAAAGAAAAAAAAATCTAATTGCAGAAAATATTGATGCAACTCAAAACAATTCTACTATTTATTTTAATGGTTTAATGACTTTGTTATAAAGAACTTTTTTTTCAAAGCCAGAAATAAAACAAAACAGTTTGGATAAAAACATATTTAGTTAGAAATAATGAAGTTTTTGTTAAAAAAAAAAAAAAAAACCGATGACTAAAGTAATTTGTTATTAAAGACGAATTACCACGTCAACATGTTGTTGCATAGACAAATATACTTTTCTCAAATAATACTTGGAAAACTATTAGGCGTAAAATAACTATTGATGCAAATAAAGTGATCAAAAAATAAAATTGTAAGAACAATAATTAGTTGTTTATTTTTCACATTATCTATAAATAATGCTTATCATATGGTTTAACTCTAAAACGATTAAAAACTCTAGTTTTTATTAAGTTGGTTAAGTTAACACCATAGTTAATTAACTAAAAATATTTAAAATTTGAAGGGAGTTGTATAGGGACATTCCACACATTAAAAGTTGCTCTGCCATTTCGTTCATCAAAACTATTGAAATACTGTTTTATAAATATCTCAATTTAACTCCATCCTTAAAATTCGATTTTTATGTATCAATATATTCAGAAAAAAAAATTTCTATTATTTCATGAAAATTGAATAAAAAATCTGTGATCTTGTTCAAAAAATTAAAGTAAAATAAAAATGATAAAAATAAAAAAGTATTAATATATATTATATATATATATATATTTAATATTGTTTTGTAATAATATGAAACTATACACAAAAAAATGTATTTAAGAATTACGTTATCTAATACTTTTCGAGAAAATAAGTATTTATTCACAAAAGAATTACCATGTCTACACATAATATATATTGCTGCTCGCTTTAGATGTAGCATAATACACATATATATTCAACTATTTACTACCTATTTTAATATTTATTTTATACTACGGAATATAGGTCATCTACTTTTCAAATCTGATATGCTTTTAAAAGATTTTCTCATTAAATTATTACAGATATGAATGGAGAAACGCTACTTAATTTTTGATGTAATTCAGTTTGTTAGTCGTTTTGGAAAAATTATCCCTATGTGTAGCAAATGTGAAAGTGAAATAGCGAGCAATAATATAAAACGCAATCGTGAGGACAATTTCTACGCATCATGTATTTTGATATCTAAAAACGGTGCTAAATTATAAAACCATGCTCAGTGTATGAAAGGAAATTTACATTATTCAAAACGAGCTGTTCAACAACAAAACCTAATAATCGAACGAATCATTAAGCTTTCAAATTTAGGAATACGTGAAATTTATTTTAGTTTTTTATTTGTCATAGGTTTTATTCAATTTAAAATGATTACATATTCACATTCTTTTTTTTTTTTTTTTTGCATAGTCTTTTAAAACTGAATTGGTAAATCTCTATTCTATTCACTTAGTACATTTAATTATGAACAAAGTTATTATATTATTATGATCAATATAATGTTCAATTTAATTTTTTAATTAATTTTATTACAGCGATTGAAACACATACAGGTACAATAAGTACCTACATGCCCACATGAGTATTAGGTGTTTTTATCTAATTCCTATTTAACGCAAGCACGTGTTATTGTTTTAGAACTTTAACATATATTGTGACTTTTAAGATTATGTCGAATCATAGTATCAACAATCTTAAAATTACTACGTTTCACGTTCTTAAACACTCAGGTGTTTCAAAACACTTAAAAGTTAAAACATTGTTTTAACATTAACGATATTAATTTAACTTTTAATGAACTTGTCGTATGCATTAGCACCTTAAGGCATAAATCATTATAGTTTATTTGGCATATTTATTTTTGGGGG
The DNA here is from genome assembly GCF_002803265.2 of Melanaphis sacchari. Classification (NCBI taxonomy): domain Eukaryota; kingdom Metazoa; phylum Arthropoda; class Insecta; order Hemiptera; family Aphididae; genus Melanaphis; species Melanaphis sacchari. The sequence continues at coordinate 934,479 of NW_020271162.1, read as the reverse complement.
CACATAACACATAATATATATTTAGTGATTGAGTCACTTTCAAGCTTACAAAATGTGTAATATTATGTCGATATTTAACATAAATTTTATAACATTTACATCAGAACAACATTTGCATATACCTCAAATTCATTAATAATATTACTAATATACGTAATATGTTCTACAGAATATTATAAAATTTAATATGTTTGTGACAGATATAAAGTAAGCAATTATTCGTTCATTTTGGACTAATAAATCATATTGTCGAAGGGTTTTGAACTTGTTTTAGATCCAGTAAATTAGTTAATAATGCCAACCAATTTAGCTAACATGAAATGTACAGGAGTTAAAATATATTTCACTATATTGTGCTATACTGCATTATTATTAGGTACGCAGCTAAAACATACATTTTTTAATTATAATATAAATTTTGTTTTATTTTTATGTATACACCAATTTTAAGAATATCATTCTTAAATTTCAATTATTCAATTTCAAACATTGTTTATGTATATTTTAGATTCTGAGTGTAGTTATGAATACATTTATTTAACAATTATAATAATATATGTTTTTTTTTTAACAACTTAAACATCGTTTCTAGTGAGAAAGTGAATATAGTTAGTATTTTTTGAAATTCAAAATTAAAAATTTTCAATTATTTTCAAAATAATCAGAAAAACCAACAATAAGAAAGGAAGACAAATGGGTTTTACTCTGTCGTATAGTGAATGTCGAATGAATCACTGTAATTTGTTACTTTATTCTTCTTGTGTATAAAATAATGTTTATTTTTCATGTTTTAGAAACATTTTGTTATTTTTTTTTTTTTTTTAATTAGTTCTTATTCAGAATCACTTGTAACTTGTAAGGTTATTTATTATAACTTGACATATTTTTAACAAAACTAATTTTTTCCTAGTATATTTCAATATATCCTAATAAATATTTATGCCTAAATAATGTTCAAATATCCTACTATAAATTGTTTTACCGGTAACTAAGTCGCCTATTTCTAAGTAAAGATAAAAATTATTGAGAGTAATAGAGAATTCTGTGACACCACCAATTAACAGTATTAACAGCTCTACTTTTTATCGATACTATTCATTTTATTTATTTTTATTATTATTACTTACAATTTTTACGTGTGGATATTAATTATAAATATTAATTACAAAATAATGAAAAATTGTATGTGTATACATAATATAATATGCTTGAAGTTTAAATGTTATAAAAATAAATAGAGAACAATTATTCAATTTTCACTCTAAAAATTATTATCGATAATGAAAAACTAAAAATGTATTTAAATGGCAATCATGATAATCTCATACGTTTATTTAATCTCACTCCTAACCAATTCACAAACCTCATCCATTAAATATTATTTGATCTATTTTTATTTCATTTTTTTTTTTTTTAAGTGTACATAAAGGCTTAACCAAATCCGATTAAATTTAACTTTATCCCAATCTGATACAAGTTATATCAATTAAAGTCATAACTCAAACCTCATACGTTAATTGTAATTGTCATTGATTCTATAAAGGTACCAATAATTTTAGTACCTAGAAGCAATATTATATTTCTGATAAACAATAATAATAAATTATAATAACTGTTTTGTTTATGAATTTTTTGACGAAAATCATTATATATTTTGCATATACATAAAATCTAAATTAATACAAACTCATAATATGTAGATGAGATAAAATGTAAAACATGTCTGTTATACATATTTCTGATATTAAAGTTTGATTAAATTAAACCGTTTATTGTACCTATATATTAAATATATGCTATGAATAACAACTAACATAGAATATTAAATAATTTGGTGTTAGCCGAGCAATTTTATTTATAATTTATATATCATATTAATTATAAACATTTAAATTATAATATATCATTTTTATTTAAAAAAAAAAACTTAATAATTAGTTATTTAACAACTATACGACTTAACTAAGTTTTTACAAATATTTAGTGCTATTATACTAATATTTTAAAATAATTCTCAATTTAACAATTGTTTTTTTTAAATTAAATTTAAATATTTAATAGTTTAAATGTTACAATAGTTACAAATATAAGTATTAAACTATTTGAGTGATAAAAACTTGTGAGATTTTTAAACTTATTTAGTTTAGAGGCCATGATAATAATTGAATGCTTTCTAATAGAAGAAAAGTAGATGAAACGAACCATAATTTTTATAGATTTGAGTAAAGAATAAAATTAATTTTTTGATAAATGTTTCGTTTTTTTTAATTTGTGATTTTTTAGGTTAAAGTTTGTGAGTTACTGACTTACTGACATAATTTTGACAGGAATAAATATTGGCAAAGGGGAAAACAAGATTAACTAGAAATGTGTAATTATAAGATTTTAGTCTGTTTGAGAAAAGAAGATTAAGGATAGGTGATTAACAAAAAGATTTACCTTCTTTAAACTAGAAATAACTAACGATTTGTTGGTCGTCTGTGAAATGAGTTATTATTACGTTGATTGATGATTAGCTTTTTGATAATTTTCTAGAATAATTTTCCCTAACTTCTTTGTGAAGGCGACCCATACATTTACTGTTTGTTGAATACTCAAGAGTCTAAAACCTCAAAAAAGTTTTTTATCGTTAAAATCATTAATTATTGAATTCAAATTATAATATATGCATTGTAAAAGTGACCTTCTCATTGACGAGATATGCTCCAACAGAGCCCTAGTTACCTACTTGATAATTTTTATCTTTTAACGATATTTTTAAATTTTACTTAAGTAAAAAAAAAAAAAATATTATTTAATAGTATATTAATACTTTTGAAATATAAAAAAATTACAGTTTAACTTAAAAATTACAAAAATACAGTAAAATATTTCTAGTTTTTATATATGTTATTTTAGCTTTTAATACGAATATTCCTGGATTAAGCACTAAACTTTTTATTTGAATTCTTAATAACACTTAAATTAAAATTCTTTTAGTATAATATCCTTAAAATATATTAAAATATGTTTATATAAGAGTCACTCAAAAAGTAGTAACGTAACTGAACGTTTAGCGCAAAAAATGTTATTACTAGAATTTTAATTATTTATTTTATGTGCAAAATTAATTAGTATAGTTTTAAATCAAAGAAATTTACCCAACCGGTAGTTAAGCCATATTTCAATATATTATACTATTTTTTTTATTTAGGCATTTCTTTCATTACTGACACTAAATTACCCAAATTTTCATACTACACACATAGTCCCGAATCAGTTAAATCTAAATAAAAAATCAATGTTTTGAAAACTAGCACCAATACTTGTGGATTTCTTTAACCAAAAACATATAGTATCTATAAATTAAATACTTAGCACTACAAATATATTATTTTATAACTGAAAACAAAATTAAATTGTTATTAATTAATTAATATACTAATTTACTCTAATATATTAAAACATTGATAGGTAAATTTTTAGTTTATTTATATAAACACAGCAATGATTTTAAATAGTGCTGTAATATTTTACCGAAATATAGTTTAAAGCACACTTTTAAATGTCGTACTTCACAAAGTGTGTTTGGGCGCAAACATTCAAAAGGGAAAGGGAAGACAGGGCACTTGCCTCCTGGAAAAATAATATGATCTTATAATAAGTATTACCATTATAGATATTATTTAATTACCTAAAGAGCATACAAATTATTTATTTTTTTTATCACTATAGGAATTTGAAATAATATATATAGTCAGCTTATGTGGGAAATAGCTAAATTATTATTTTATGATACTTATAACTGAGTAATAAATTATTAGATATTTTAACTAATAAGTTTAAATTAATAATTATTATATAATCAACTGACTATAGCTAAAAAGATAAATTAATACATTTTTTAACCTTTTAACTACCAAATTAATACTCATAACATATTTTAAAATAACACATTTATAAATTCTTAATTAAATTATATTTTAAGACTAGCTAAGGGATCTAATTATAACTTTAAAGGAAAAAATGAAATTAACAAAAAGAAAATAATATGTAAACGCACAGTCTACAACAAGTCCCACGTTTTTTATTGATCAGGGATCAACTAGGGTTGATTCAGTGGACAATAATAAATAAAGTTGTGTAATAAAACTCAATAGTTGTTTGAATACAAATTTACTCGACAGCGATATAATGTTTAACAATTGTTTCCATGATTCTATTTCACTAATGTACATGTTATTATCTCTACAGCCCTGCAAAGATCTTTTATATGTAATCCAATACTCATGAACCATTTATATTTACTTATATTATTTTTAAAGACATCTTAGTACAAACATTTATGAATGTTCTTTGTAACAGAGACAGAGTTTAAGAGATGGAAAAAATCTAGAATATATATATATATATATATCATAATAATACGTAAGGATATTATCGAATAAAAAGTAGACTAAATATGCGTCGTACAAATATACTTACAGACTTATGGTAGTCTGTAAGAATATCCATGATAAAATTATTCGTAGAAATAATAGCCAGTGTAAAATTTCCACGAATAAAAATATATCGAATAGGTGTAAAGTAGCCATAGTAATTTATTAGACAAATAAACGTATTTAAATATTATGTTTTATTCAATCCTTAAAATGAGCTAAAAAAAGCATAGTAGTACCAACATACTGAATAATTAAACTATTATACCTTTAAAAAACTTCTTTCAGCTGAGAAATAGTCAGAACTGTTCATAATTTTTTATATAGGTATCTGATATTTTCCTTTTTATACACGTCAATATGATGTTTCCAATATACTTTATTCAGATCTTCCCGTTTTTTTTGCCAAAAACATAAAATGCTTTGTTAATAATTCACTTATAACACAGCAGACTGCCAAGTAAGCAATTGAAAATAAAACAATTTAACAATTTAATTTTTAATTATACGTTAATAATATTTTTATATAAATAGTAAATTCCATTCTAAACAACTTAAGTCTAAAGTATAATAATAATAATAATAATAATTTCTAGTACATAATTATATAAACATAAAGTACTCAATATTTCTTTCAATACTCGCTAGCCACTATTATAATCCCTACCCTCAATCACATTTTAGCAGTGAGACAATGATTATCTCACAAAAACCCTCTCACACAACCACTTGACCCAGGGCCTTGCTCACCCCCAAGAGATAATAATAATAATTTAAGTTTTATTGTCAAAAAATAATATTTTATATAAAAATAACAAAACTAAAATAAAACAATTAATGACGCGTCACTAAAGTATAGCTTGTGGTAGATACAGCAAGTTTAGTACAACACTAAAATATTACATTTTATTATTTACAAACTTATAACATACATATAACATTTATATTATTATTTACGTATTAGATTACACAAAAAAATAAATATTTTATATAGATAAATGTAATATGAAAAAAATACAATTGCAAATTTTTTATTTATAATATTATATGATTCAGATTCAGATGTTTTAAATATTTTTTACGATGATAATTAATTTTATATGATATTAAATTAGTATTAAGTAGGTATAATACATAAACGAATACCGACATTAATAACCATAAAATGCTCTTTATCGCCCATTGACATTACTTGACAATATTTCGTTCATCGATATTTTGATTGTCGGTAATTGGACCACCTTAAATTTATCTTCATATTATATATAACACAAGTGTAAAATTAACACATATATAAATCTTCGACATGTATAATTTTGTAAGCTATTCATTGTGCAGTGTTTTTTATAAAAAATAAAAGTACACTACGGAGCAAGTTATAAATATATAGTTTTATGGTCTTACTCTTTCCGTGAAATATTGAATAAAACAATAACTTAGCGGCGCTATCTGTCTAAGAAAATAAAATAAAAATGTAATAAAATAAAATGAAGTTCCTATAGGTAGATCGCATCGGGCGTTAGTTAATTATTATCACAAAAATTCGGGTTATTCGAGCGTAGAAAGTTTTAAATATATTTCCAAATCTATAAGTTAATTTATAATCAAGAGTCATTCATTTTTTTAAATAATCTGCAAATACACACATATATTATATGTGTATATTAAAACGAAAGGTTGTTCACACATTAAGTAAACATTACTCGGCCAATGAAACTGAAATTTAACCGATTGGTACCTAATTTTTTTGGTAGGAGACTAAAAGAGAGCAAAATTCATGTTTAAAAAAGAGACTCATACAGTTTGTTGGCTCATAAAAAACAATTATTAATTGGTTAATAGAGAGCTTATGATTTTAGATTATTAAATATTTTAAATTTGATCAAAGCCACCCATTTAATTTCGTGCTTAATTCGACATAAGTATAATTTCAATCTACACATTGCTCGTAACATATATATATATATATAGGTAGCTTTTTTCTTTTTGAAATTTCACATATGGGGGAAGCAGAGTTGATAACGAGTGTTACATATGCGTTACCTAGCACTAATTATCAACGTTAAAACTGAACAATCACCATTAGACATTATAGTAGGTACTTATAGCTATAAAATTACATTGTCATAATTAAGTTTAGATACTGGGTAAATAGGTAGGTAGGTACTCGTTTAAATATTACTAAAAAAATTGAAACACATATTGATATAAACATTTTTCTTTATTTTATTTAAATTATTAATTAGTTTAATTTAAAAGTTTTACTCATATTGCAGTTTTATTCAGATACCTATATAGTAGGTAGGTACTTATTTGCTTATATACAGAGAGTTAATAATAATAATAATAATAATAAAAAGAGATAATAATATTACAAGTACTTGTTTATTTTTGATAAAGGTAAATGTATAAAATAAATATTATATTATAATAATACATAATAATAGAAATATGATTTTTACTGCGTATTATGTACATAGGTAAGTACCTATACACTATTAAATGTATAACATAGGTAAGATTATCGAAATGATATTAGTATATTGATAATTTATTAAGAAAAAGTTAAAACTATGGGTACCTACCAACTAAAATATAGAATGTATAAGTTCCATTTATAAAAATTAGTATGTTGATAGTTGATGAAATAATATATTGGTACCTACCTATATTATTATTGTTATTTAATATTTTTTAATGTTTATAATTTAATCCATAGCAATTTGTAACTTTTTGGTACCAAACAATTAATAGATATGGACTTCAAAACAATAGGTAACAACAATTTTTAGTTATACATTTTTAATCTTTGATAATTAAATTCAAATTTATTTTAAACAAAAAAGACATTTTTTTTTAATTTTCGTTTGGTGGACAGACCACACTATGCTTCCAACTGTACTAGAATTCAGACATTTTGGAACTTAACTACACTCATCCTCGTGAGATGATGAATGAGGTGCGTAGGTACCTAATTATCTAATCATTTTGGAAACTGATAGATGTTATTGAGTTATCCAAGTATCAGTATATTCTTAATATTATGTATTAATTATCCTTAATAATGATGTATATGTTTGTATTTTTTCATGAAAAGGAAAAGGCGACTTAAATTTAAATTATCCATAAGTAAGTCAAAGGAATTGATTATGTTCATTGAATATTTTATTTTATAAAAATAAATTTTTAAATTGTTTTATCTTTATTATAATATAGCAATATATATATACTTTTTGTATTATTATTTTAAAACAAATATTTACAATCTATATGAAAAGATACAATAGGTAAGTAATAAATGTGAAATCAGCTTGATTGAAGGTAGAATCCAGTAACACTACTTTAGCTACTTGAAAGGATTTTTATCATGTTTCTTTCCCCAATTAGATAGATGCTAATAAGGTTGTGTGGGTTAAGTGGTTAATTATGATTTAAGTGAGATTGAGAAACTTTTATAATCTTTAATATTTACATTATATACCTAATACATCTATACACCATTATTGGAAATTATTTAGATAATTTAAGTAGGTATTATGGTAACACTATACAAATTAAATTAATACATAGTGTATTATAACTAGCTGATCCAGCAAACATTGCTTTGAAAAATGTATAAAATGGTATAAAATATCAATGAAAGCATTTTATCTATGGTAAAACATAAAACAGTAGATCACATACTATACTAATATTAGTTAGGTAGGTAGTTTATTAAACGACGGTAGATCACATATTTTTGAACAGCAATTTACAGACAGAATTTAAATATAAATTAGATATAAGTATTTATATTTATCAGTCTTACTAACTTTTTTCATTAGTTGGCATATGAAAAATATGTAAATTTACTATAGATAATACTGTAATGATTATAATTAATAATTCATTATACATTTGTTAGTAGACTTTAATTCAGGGAGGGAATACAACACTATTTAGGATAAATCACAGTGTTAACTTTGACAGATTTAATTTTGCTTAAAAGTTTGTTAAAATTCCTTTAAAAACTAATACATTAAGTTAACATAGGTCATTTTTATGCTCTTATTGAAGTACCTACTAACCATAATGTACAGAAAATATGGCCATGCATTTTTTTCAGGCATTTTGCATTCCGTAAAGCTATTTATTATACTTAATAAAAAGTTTTTACTATTTATTTTAATTTTAAATATTTAAAGGCTTTGCCTTATTTCTGCAATCAATCCTTTTTTTCCGGCTAATCTATTCATTAACTAATAGCTTAGTAAAGATTATTTTTGTCATCTATTATTTTTAAAATAAGCAGATTCAGTAAGTTGCATAATTCTATGCAGGTATTACATTGAGCTATTGGATGGAAACATTTTTTATTTTCTAAATATTTAATACAATACTAATTTCAATTTAATAATTGTATACTATTATTATCATTTAAATGTTTTCATAATAAATTAGTTAAACTAAAGTAAACAATACTTTACAATTAGTACAACTTTAAATTTTTTTTATCATTTTCTAAGTATTTTTAAGCATAAAATGAACATACTATATTATGATCTTATTTTTGAAATTTGTATAAATTCTATTGTAAGTATATATTGTATACAAATACAGATCTTAATCATCATAAAAATAATCATATGACCAACATAGATTTAAATGTAAAATGCAGTTAATTTCCCTCAAATTAATTTGAACAATTTTACTTAAAAAATTCAACATTAAAGGTGTTTATACATTTTATACATTCATTTAATTTAAAGTTTTTATAATAAAATGTTAATTCTTAACAATACACATAGGCACAAGTGTAAAACTCGTAATGGTTACTAATCTACAATTTATGAATCTATTAACATCTTTTATTTTAGATAAATCTTTAACAGCACTATGACAATATCTGAATGAATATTTTACTGTGCTATGAACAACAAACTATGTCCATAATGAAGTTCTATATTTAGTATATAATTATACATTACACCTTTAAGTTGATTTATAGTTTAACAAATATCTTTTAAAATATATAAATATTTATTAAAATACATTTCAATTTTTCTGAAAACAATACTATGTTAACATAGTGAGCTACTTTAGAATTATTTTATTAATTCAAGCATATTTATTCTATCTAATACCACTACTTTAATTTTTTAGATCAGAGGGTCATTCAATATTACTAGAGGCAGGGGCGTATTTAGGTGACGGTGAAGGGAGCAATCGCCCCCGGGCGCCAAATTGTAAAGTGGCAATGTGTTAGAAAAATATTATTAAGAAAAAATAAGATATTATTGGGCTAAGATTTTTTTATCTGAACTTTTTTTTAGGTAAACTACTAATGTGTTAAATTGATCAGCCCCTCCATTTTTTTTAGGGGAAAAAAGGGCACCATAGTCGTAAACATGCCTCTGACTAAAGAACCAATCATTAAAAGTGAAAATCTAGCAGCCAAATTTTATGCTTTTTAGTGGACATTTTTGAAACACTATACTTAATGCAAAAATAATAAAACCAAATAAATAAGCCAACACAACAAGACTGACTAAACTGATAATCTATTAGCTATATAAACTATGTCCCTAAAAATAATATGATATTAAGACGCTTAATAGTTCAATGCTATACAAGAATTCATATCTATGTTGTACAATAAACATAAAATTGATTTCATAAATATAACAAAATAAAATACAGAAAAATCATAACATTTTATACTTAAATGAAGTTATTTTAAATGTATCACGGACTAGTTAACAGTCCAGCTCACAGGCTGCCAGTTGCCCAACGTTTAAGTGATCATCAATATAATAAATCTAACTCGGTCATGTCTATTTATAATTATATAATGGATAAAAAAAAATAATACATTTTACAATAATTCACACAAAAAAGTACACAAATACATTTTGATATAAAGTTCAACTTATAAAAGTAAATAGAAAAAATATACAAATTCAAAATATAAAATAACTTACAAATAAAAAAAAAAACGTTTCTGGAATATAGCTATGATTATAAAGTTAATCATTACAAAACATTTGAATTATTTATGATATTTTAACTTCACTTGCATCAATATACTTAAATAATATATTAAACCATTAAAATAATAATAATAATAATAATTCAATAAACATACAATTATGCAAAAAAAAAAAAACTAATTTCATAAAAAATTATTTTTTTGATGCATTGGAATAATAGTTATCATCATCATAAAAATTCAATCATTAAGTTTAAAAGAACTAATAACACACCAACTATTTTTATTTTTTTTTATTTATGATTAAAAAGAATAATTAATGAATTCTAATCAATGAAACTTTGCTCCACACACATCTTTACACGTTTCTCATATTCTCTGCGATTCTCCTTATACAATTGGGCAGCCATAGAATTAGCTGGCGAATTAGGATTTGGATCACTAAGAAGTGATTGTATGGATGTCAAAATAGCAGCTACATCATAAGTGGGACTCCAGCGGTTCTGTAATATATCAAGACAAATTCCTCCGTCAGCATAGACATTTGGATGAAACATTTTTGAAACAAATCTAACTGTTGGTGGTTTATTAGGATATTCTTCAGTAAATTCTATTGTTAATTTAAATGTGCCATCTTCAAATGGAGTATCGTGAGGTCCAAAAATTACAGCTTTCCACAGCATGATGTTATTATCAGTTGGTGTGCCACTGATACCTGCAGGTGGATCTTCTTGTAATTTTTTAAAGTCTCGCATTAGTCTACGTCTGGCAGGAGTTGACATAATGAATGGTAACTTTCAAGTTTCAATAAAAATAAACCTGTAAAAAAAAAAAATAATATTAGATACAATTGAATCAAATTATGGAGGTTGGGTTAGATGTGTTATAAATTTATTATAACATATTTATTAGACAATTAAAACATTTTATTTTAGTCATTTTAAGAAATATAATGACTTAAATTATATTTCAAAATATGTACACTCAATTAATACATACACAGATAATTAGAAGTATTAACAAATACGATACAAATTTTCATCAATAACATTCTCAGACCTTTTTTTGGTCAAGAGGGATAGAAAAATTAATGACAGTTTACTGTTAGATCATTTCACCAAAATAACAATAGAACATAATATATTAGGTAAGTCTCAGTAAAAATTATTTTTACTATTTATCATTAAAAAAAAAAAATTAAATAACTACTTACAAAAATATATTAATTTTTATTGGTTTTAGATTTGCGACATCAAGAATTTCTTAGAGATCAATAAATATATCTTCTTAGATGACCAACAATTTTAATTTATTGAGATGATTTTAAAAATGAAATAATAATAAATCTTAACTTCAATCATAGTGTACATAATATATTAGGTAGGTAGATTTTCAGAAGTTTTTATCTGAGAACAATCACTGAGAACTCAACATACACAGACACTAGTATGGTACATAATGTTTTAAATGATTGATACTAAATATTCAATATTTATTTTAAAAAAAATTAAGATTTACTTTTAGTTTTTCCAGCTTTATTTTTTGTTTAGCAGTAATAGTTTGAATTCCAGTGCTGAGTTGAAGTAAAATGTTATAAGTTTTTTAAATGGTTGTTACTATATACAAAAAAAAAAAAAAAAAATGAATCCAAAATTATTTATCAATGATTACAATATACATATAAATAATAGTTGCGGATTTGCACGAGTTAACAAAAATTTTTTAAAAAATATATATTTTTTTTATGATCTAAACAATTTTTTAAACGTATTAACTATTTAATAGAAAGTATTTTTTATTTGTCAAAAAAATTCAAGTAATATAATAGGTATAAATATTGAAGAATGAATTGTATATTATATGGTACACAATATATATTTTAATTAAGTCAAACAATATAATCAACTGAAATGTATTTAGCCAGGTAGTAAATAAAAACAAAAAAATTAAATATTTTGAATTTTTTTTTTATTTTATTTTTATAATTATTATATCATGAAATTGAGTTATACATCAATGTATATTTAATCATAATTATTAAATTTATACGAAACAATTTACAAATATAATTAGGGACAGGAAGTTATGACTGTTTCATTTTTGTTTGATACATCTTGGACCAGTGGTTCTTAATCTTTTTAAGTCATGTATCCCCAAAAATAAAATTAAATAATAGCGACTCTCTTGTATATACGAAAGAGTAGTTTTTTTTAGTACATATTACTATAGAGTATACAATGTAATTTTTTATTTCTTGCTTCCCTAGTTAAATGCTTGTACTTTATAGTGTAATAATTACTATCTTAAACAATGATTTTCCAAAAAAAAATGTAATTTATTTTATATCAATCTTTTGTAATTTTACGTAATTTACAAACAACTTTGAATAATCAAAAAAATCCATGACATTTTTGTGTATGATTTATTTTGTGATTTACATAAATTGAACTAATACCTAGGTTACCTATTGCAGCTTTATCCACAAAATTTTAGTAGGTATATAATAAGAAATAATAATTTATAACAACAATTTTATTATAAAACTTTTCTTTAAAGTACTTTTGGTATATTTCCGTTTGATGCCAAAATTATTAAATTTGTGGACATACTGACTCAGGAGCATGCCACATAAAAATAAAATTGTCCATGTGAAAAAGAACATGAAAATGTAAGCCAAAGACACATAGCTTATAAGCGCTCACTCATTGATGAATATAGATAAACAATTTATGTGTAACATTATGTTTTTTGCTGATTTCAACCCCTTAAAATCAAAACTTTGAAAAATACTTTCTTTGTGCACAGTAAAATTACAATATTAATCTTCCATCAAAATTTCAAATCGATAGCTCTAATAGGTTCGGCTCTGTGTTGATTAGGAATCAGTTACTCAGGACAATTTCGTTTACACATACAGATTTTACTACTAAAATAATTTCGATTTAATTTTTATAAGATTTATTCATTTGAAAAAATATTTGTGTTTTTAAATGTAAAAACAAATGAATATTAATAAATTTAAATATACTTACAATATATTTTATTATTAAATGTACCTAAACATCTGTTTTACATAATAAATTAGAAAAAGCATTACTCATCTTAGTGTTTTTATTGATTCTATATTTTAAATTTTTTTAGATGATCAACTTCCAGTAGTTTGGGATATGTATATTATTAAACTAGTTGAATTCACGGATAGTTATAAGTGGTAATTAAAATTATAATAAGAACCTTCTCACTGCCAATAATATTTAAGAAGAAAAATTATAATTTAGACTACCTACAGTATGTATAAAAAATTATAAAATTAATTTTAATACCGGCAAAAAAAATTTTTGAGAAACAATAAATGCAAAATAAAATTTATATTTTGAATCAGTGATGAAATAAGTTATTATCAAAGATAAAATTGTACGTAATTAAAAACAAAAAAATAAAAATAATTACTAATTAATACAATGTTGTTTATTTTCAATAATTAAATTTAAATAAGTACCAATCAAAATAAACTAACATTCTTGGTAAATTTAAATTTAATTATTTTAATATTAATATCATTTAAGTTGTGCATAATTCATATGTATTCATAACTTTTTTTGATATTTCAAGAAAAAATATTCAGTGCCTAGTGCCTACCTAGTAAAATATTGCTAAAAATGTGTCTAGAATATACAATGTAAAGATAATGTTGGTTAAATCGGTGGTCTTCAGATCGCTTGCGACAATAGTAAACAATGATAATATTATGTTGCAATGAACAAAGAAATTAGAAGTAGACTGTAGACAACAAATCGATAGAGCACTATTACGTCAGAAAATGAGATGTAAAATTATTCAAAATACTATCATAATTCATATGTAATTGTATTATAGTAAGTCAACAAACGAATCTATTGACAATCGTATAAAATGACCTCAGGAGAAAAGATAATGTTATAGCTTGTGTATGGTCGCACGATCCGTATTGTGAACAACACGTTATCAGACAATCTTTAAGCTGGAAATTTAAAATTTAATCTCTTCTCCATTATAATAGTGAAAAGATGTATCAAAATATACACATTACACAAAAGAAAAAGAAAAAGATCGGAATCCGTCTCAGCACTGATAAATGATAATGTGTTGGGAGTTGGTGTCTGGTGACAGGACGGCCATTAAAAATTGTTATCTGGACGAAAATAACGATTGCGTCGCTACGGCCGTCACGAAACGTTAAAGTTTTACGAGAGATATTATTCGGACTTACCGACAACGATGACGACGACGACAACGACGACGACGACGATGACAATCACGGGACACAGAGAAATGCGAACGGCTTTTGATGATTGATCAGTATTCGGTTCCCTGCGAACGGTCGTGGTAGTCAGAGCGAGTACGGCGCAGATATAGATTATTAGGTATTATTATTATATATTATTAAGTTGGTTATTTATAATTTATATCTGCGGTGCCCAGTCAGCCCACAACACATATTAACTGGAACGACGGGCTCTCGTTATCTGTGCCAGAAACAACGAAACGCAATTTTTTATTTTATCAGTAACACCCACCACAATTATTACCACAGAACAGATTATAGTTGTGCGTGTTATTGCGGGCGGCGAAACGGCGTTATCGATACACGGTTGTCGCGATTGTTGGTACCGCGTACTCTATATAGATAGTGTATACTACAAACTATCGTATCGATTTCGCGACAATGCTCACGCCACTATTGTAATTTTTTTTTTTTGTCGAATCATTCCACCTCCACCCCGCACCCGTGACCGCCGTGTACTCATCCGAGTCTGAGTGCCGGATAGCATAGGTTCCCGGCTAGCGGCTGTCTCCAACAACGAACACCAAAGCCTGGAGCCGGCTACTCTATTTATTTATTTTTTATTATTTTACAATTACATTGCTAAAATGCATTATTGTACGTTTGATTGAAGACTGAAGAGTGAAGAAGACTGAACTATAACCTAACCGCAAACGCAGCTCGTCATTTAATACTAGTCGGGTACGAAATCCGAAAATTTATTACTATTACAAGTGTACCTACTTTATTAGGTGATTGGGTTGACTGATTTGTGTTTTGTCTCTATCGTGTGTAATATTTTTAACATCATCTCCAATCTCCATGAAGTATTTAACTTGGGAAACAGTAGTCGCTAATAACTGTTACTATGTAATTTTATGATATTATGATGGTTTTACATCGTATATTATACAAATTATTTCCGTTATATAAATTTCCTTTTTTTAATATTATTGCACAGTTCAATAAGTGATTTTTTTTTTTCATTCATGAAACTCGAAAATATACTTCATTAACTATCGCAATATAAATTTTTATATTTTTATTTATTATAAGCTATTTTATACTTAGTTATGTTAATGGTACCTATTATGATAAATTAATTTTTTTTCATAATGTCCTTGACTTTAATTATTTAATGCCATCGGTCGCTGATATATTGATTTTACCACCTGGTTAATATTTTTAAATAATTCAATATTGATTAACAAATAATTTTTTAACATAAACCGATTTAGGTTTATCATATATTTTGAAATATCCGGGTGAAAAATTAAATAAATTTTAATTAATAAAACTTTTAATACTACCTGCAAGAATTTAAGTATTATGTTTGCATCACAATAGAAATTGGAAAAAACCTCTAAAAATCTTACAATTTTTAAATATTATGATTCTTATTTTTTCACACGACTAATGTGCTTAATTTATAAATTTTTGTGGAGTAGTTAACAATAAATTTATGATGGTGGACAACAATAAATCCGATCAGCAGAAACTCGAGCTCTGCAGAAATTACAGAAATGATCTGAGTTCACTATCTACTGAAAAAGCGAATGAAGTAGTAAGAAGATCGCTTAAAATTTATGTAAGTAGGCGTATTAACTGTGTGTTAAATACTTATTTTGTATTGAATTTAAAAAAATTTTGTTTCAACCTAAAATATAATTAATTTTTTTAGTTTAAAGAGAATCTATTATTTAATTTTAATCTCAAACAAAAGTTAAAATTGTAGGTACTATCTAACTTATGAATTGACTAGTTATTAAATGCATTTGCAGTGAATGATGCATATTAGTGTCATTAAGTATTGTCCACATAATATGTAGGCATCTAAAAGGCATCATGTATCTTGTTAATCAATCAATGCATTATAACTTTCTCAGTGTTATGAATAAAAACTTTATTTTCAATATATAAGTAATATTTTACATGTATCTGTAAGTTGTACATAAATATTTGTATTCTTAAATATTACATTTTTTTTTTTTATAACCATTTTATTTTGCATAAGAACAGATATATTTAAAATAATATGCAGCAAGCATGTTAGAAAGTAAATTGAATAAGCTGGTTTTTTTATATTAATACATTTTATTCTCTCATATAAAAACTCATATTAAAATCATTTTGTACCATAATAGTTGATTATTTTTGTAACTTGTTTTTTATTTAATTATTAATATAATTTAATTGTAATCACTAATCACTCTTTTGGTTTACTAAAATATTGCAAGATTTATTGTAAGGTTCAGTAAGATACTTATTGTATAGAAGAAAATATAAAAAGTGCTCTTGGTTTAAAAAAAATAAGTAAAATAAGGATTAACTTAGCTGTATTAGACCAGTTTGCTATAATGATTGTAAAACGAAAAAACAAGTTAATCACCAAAATAAAAATAAATATAACTAGCATTTTCTGTTAAAATAGAAATATTGATTATTGATAGTGGACAAGCATTGCTATTTAAGATGTTTAAAAAAAAAAAGCTATGAGAGTATATAGTGGCTTGTAGGAACATATTTTTATATCAACTGTTTAAATTTTGGCGATAGCCACTGACTCTTAGTTTCTAAAAATTGTAGGTATGATATATATTTGCTTTTTTTATTTATATTTTATTTGCAATAACACTAAAAGAAAAAGAACTTTGTGAGACTTTTTGAAAATCATACAATTAAAATGTATTATTTTTATTTAATACTTTAAATAATTTACTCCAAAATATATTTTTGTATAGAACTTTTATTTTAGTTTAAATTAAAGTATACATTTAGAAGCAAAGTAGGAGTAAAAACTTCCTAAAATTACTATAATCATCAATTCTATGTATATAGTTAATCTATAACCCTTACAATAAATCCTGAAATTATTATATTTTAAGCATTTAAAAATCAGTATTATATAGTATACATTAACCAAAGTAACATTAAAAAAAATAGTGAACCATTTGTAGTATTTCACATTTTAGTCAAAAATATCTCCTGATTGATTTGATAAACTTTAAATCAATTGGAGTGTTCAAGAGGTTTAATATTTCCATAAAGTTTTTGACTATTGATCTGTTTCATTTGAATAATTAAAATTACTACAAAATTGAAAAAGAAATCATTAAATCATTAAAAAAACGTAAATGACATTGCCGAGAGAGGAGTCAAGCTAATAGAAGAAATGTACAAAAAACATAGAACAAAAACAATCCGTATTACAGGCAAATAATTTAACTATAATTAACTTAAATCAAACTTCAAATTATTACTATATTTTCTAGATTTTTAAAGCCTATTAAAACTTAAAAGAAATATCCATAAAGTAATAAACTAATAATCAAGAAAACATTTTTAGGAGTAAACAATTCATTATTAGTAAAATTAAAAATAAAAAAATTTTTTATTAACATTGTAATTTCACAAAAAATTTAGGTAAATAAAATCAAAATCTTTAAAAAATTTGATCTTATGAAATTTTTAATGTAACCCTTTTTTTTAAATATTAAATTCCGTGTTATAATTATATAAAGTATTTTATCATACATCAAAACAGACGTTTTGTATATTTAATTAACTGAAAAAAATCAATTTCAATAAATAAATATAATATTTTGACATAATCAATTTATCTTAAAAAATAATGGACTTTCAACAGTTTTTGTAAAATGCCTTTTATAGACCATAATCAAGATACATAATTTAGGTTCTTAAATTTTTTCTCTGATTACAATAGTTTCTGAATTAAATAAAATAATAAGAAAACTATCCCCTTTTGTTATATTCAATCCCGATGCGGCATCAGAAGGAGTTGAGTGAAATCTTCCAAATTTTGCCAAAATTACTAACCTATGTAACAGAATAAAAGAATAAATTTAAGAGGCACTGTCTAAAAAAAATAATGTTGAAAAAATAAGTATCACTCTAGTGTAGTTAATTATAAAGACTAAAAATGTTCATAAAATATTTAAATTGATATCATCTATAGGTATTAGGTACATTATAAAATTTAAAAATATTTTGAATCATTTTGAACTACTTATTGACATTTATTTTAATGTTTTTCTGTAAATAATGATACAGAAATTATAATTATTGGATCAAAACACTTGAAAATGTAATACAAAGTTCTTCATAAATAGCATAAATAGTTCATTTACTAATCAAAATTACATAGTCCCTTATAAGTGTTAAAATTTAGAATTTTTAAAAAATGTATTAAACTTTAAATTTTAAAATTAAATATAAATTCTCTATAAGATCATAATAGAAAAATGTATTCAACTACCCATATTACTAATAGTAAAATAAATGACAATAATAAAGTAATGAATAATAACTATAAATTTACTGAAGGTATAAAATAGAAATGTATTATTATTTATGTAAATATGGTTATTAGTTGATAATTAACAGTAATTTTTAATCATAAGATTAATCAAATATTTAAAAAAATCAATCATAGCAAATTACAAATAAATTAAATTTTTGTTTATACTTTAGGTTAATATTGGTGTCTTTCAATTATTATTAATATTTAAATAAAGTATTTTGTTTTTAACTAATATATTCATTTATTACTAATTAATGCCTTAATAAAAAATACTCTATGCATTTTATGATAATTGATAACCTATAGACTGATTTATTTAATTTTTTATTGACTGTGAGTTTATTATTTTTCAGTATAACATAGAAAGTTTAAAAACTACAAAGTTGTTTAAGTACAAAATCAATGAGTTTATTGAAGCTCATATGTATATAATAGACCAAGAAGTTCAAAGATTTTTAAAAAAACCAAAACCTTACGAAGATGAACTTACTGTAGAGTCTATATATTCTGGAATGGCGGGTGTTGCCTTGCTGTATAATTTTTATGCTAGCAAAACACAAAACAATAATAAAACTGTAGAGGTTTGTTTGACCAGTTAAATATTAATATTTTATAAATATGCTAATTATTCACTACCTTGATTTTTTAAATTAAGTTTTTAAATTTTGATTTAAGAAAAATTCTTTATAAAAGTATTGCAAGAATAAAATCAATATCGTAATACATTTTGAAATCTTGTATTTTGTACAATTAGCTATGTTTTCATTATTTATTTTTTTCTTATTTAAATCTCTCATTTAATTTTTACTCTTTGTTTTTTATTATAAATTAAGTTCATAAATTTTATAAAAAAAACAGTATATATATTTAAATATTATAACTTTTATTTGTTCAGTTTATTATTTTATGCAATTAATAATATAAAAAGAACTGATAAACTAACTCTAAATTTCATTTATTTTTCTTTCACTAAAACAATATTCTTCTGAGTATGACACTTATGTATGCAATATTTTTATATTATTTACCTAAGATTTGAAAAAAAATCAATAGTTTGGATTAAGGTGAATTTTATAAAACAGTTGCTTTGCATTTGTAATTTTTATGACATACTAATTAAATTTTCCTACTTGGATGAAATTGTATTGTAAGTCATCTGTTTATTATCAATTTAGTTATTAAGGCTTTCCTATTATATATATTTATATTTTTAGGCTAAGTTGATTATCGAAAAATGTATATCAATATTAGATGGAAATTCTGATAGCGTAACATATTTAACTGGAAAATCTGGCATATTTGTAACAGCTACTGAAATTTATCGAGATCTTGGCGATATTGAAAATGCAAACAAAATGATTCAAAAGTATTCATCATATTGTAACCTTATTTTATGATTTTTACATTGTTTAAAAATATTAACTTTGAATTTTTTCTTTGATATAGAGTTGTAAATTTGTTGCCATTAGCATTGAATGAAAAAATGCCTGATATTTTATTTTATGGACGAGCTGGATATCTATATTCTTTACTATTACTTAAAAAGCTCGGATGGGATGATCGAGATAGCGATAAATTGATACGAAAGGTAACTAATCAAAACAGTAATGTTTATTATTATTATTATTGGCTTTGTGTGTAATAAAATGCATTAATAAAACAGGTTGTGACGGCGATTTTAGACAATGGTGTACGGGCATGTGAAAAAGATAAACCAAAAAAAACTTCTCTCATATACAAATGTTACAATAAAAAATACTTGGGGGCAGCTCAAGGTTTATCGGGTGTTCTACATTGTCTTCTTCTAGTATGGTTTTATTAAATACTAACGTACAGTCTTGTAAAAAACATGTTCTAATACATTAAGTACAGATTTTTATTAAGTCAGGTATTTGAAATACATACTCGAATATTCAGTAAAAATTTGATTATAAATACAAATAGCTTAAAAAAAGCATTTATAGATAAACTTAAATATATTTTTTAATTTTTTACAATACACACCTTTAAATTCCAATATTGATTATCGTTCTCATATAAATTCTCACGCCATTTGTTTCGATCTTTCTATAAATATTAAGTTTTCCCTTGTTCTTATAAACAATTTTCTTTACAGATTATACACAAAAAAAATTACAATTTTATTTTTTTTTTTTTAGCATTTTCATATTTTACATTATTTAATTTGATTTAACTATAAATTATTCATCTGTTTTATTTTCTTCAAGTTTTTGGTTGTGTATGATTCGTGTAAAGTATAAATATTATTTTATATAAGATAGTTATGTATTCTGTTGTTTTATTATTTATTTTTTGGTATTGAATTGAAAAAAAAGAAATATATAAGCTATAGAGAAAAGCATTTGATTTTAAATACAGATAGTTTGAGAGAATAAATAAAACAGTTTATCCAAATAATTTTTTTAAAAGTGTTTAAGATATTTATTTAAGTGCTTAAAAACTATTTAAATACTTTCACTAAAGTATTTTACAAGACTGGCCATGTATAGTTTTTATTTTTCATATTCTTTTCGATTGTTCTATATTGTCATTGTATTATATTTGATATGTTTAAGGCTAAGGCTTATCTTACCAAAAGGGAATTAGACAGTCTTATTAAGCCAGCTCTCGACTACTTATTGACATTAAGGTATCCATCTGGAAATCTACCATCTTCTCTATGTAATGATCCAGATCATTTAGTTCAGTGGTGTCATGGTGCTTCTGGTGTCTCACATACTTATGCACTAGCTTATAAAGTAAGAAACGTTTAAATTTATGTATTAGTAGATTATACTCAGTATCATAAATATTTATATGGAAATTTAGCAGTGTTTCAAATAAATTATTTTAAATACTATTAATAATTAATAGTATATAAGTATTTAATACTTTTTGTATTGTGAATAGTTTTTCAAACTATTATTTCTTTAAAAAAAAATGAATTTCATTATATACATATCTACCAATACATTAAATTATTTGATGCTCATCATTTAACACTTTCACCAACAATTATAAGTGAAATTGTATAGTGTTTATTATTTTGTTATATGGTATACTAGAGATATTTTAATTAACTCAAACAAACTAATCTACTTGTTATATTTGATATGCTTAATTCAATAACATTGAAATATTTGAAATACTATTATTTATAAAATCCAAATCAATTATTAAATAATCTCTAAAGCTTAGAACTTTTATTTAAATGCGAAATTTTTTTGTAATTCATAAAACATTAAAAATAAGATATAAATTTGTTTTACACTTTTCTAATGTATAAGAAATTTAATTTTTTTTTATTATAAATTATATTAAATCAGTGGTACTGCTTATCTATATAAAAGATTTTGTCAGCTTATGATAGACTATAATAGTATGTATGTTTTAGTAATAAGTTATGTTTGTTATTAAGATTTTTCTAGATGAGAAGTACCTAGAAGCAGCAGAATTATACGCTAGTGTTGTTTGGGAACGTGGTTTATTAACTAAGGGATATGGACTGTGTCATGGCGTTAGTGGAAATTCCTATACTTTTATGTCACTCTTTCAATTAACTGGAGTAAGCTCATAAAAATTTAAAACTCTATAATTACTTACTGTTCCTAATTAAGCCTGAGTATATAATATGTATCCATGAGCTATAGATAATAATTTTGTCAACCAAAATGTATTACAAAAATCATGGTTTTATTTTTACTTTAAAATTGAAATGTTGTAAAATTATAACTGTTCACTTTAAACAAGTAATAAAAAAAAAAATCATTATGTGGTAAATTTTATTTCTTAAACTTTGTAACAGTTATTGCTATATTTTGATAGTTTATAATTACAATTAAAATGGATTTGTTCCAAATTCTAATTATTTTATTAGTATGTAGATTTAGAAACTATTATACTGTACTAAATTTACTTCTAAAATGATATGATATAATATGCCTACAAACTAAAATATTATTTTATTTATTTATGATTTACAAATATTCTATTTTTGATAAAATTAACTTTATAAAGTTATATTATACTAGATGTTATATGTAGAATTTGATTCAATAGAATGAAATGTATCTATTATTTTATTTTTATTAAAATTAATAAATATTATTTTTTACAGAAATCTAAATATTTGTATCAAACTGCAAGGTTTGTTGATTGGTGCTTAACAATTGGTCGTCAAAAAAATATACCAGAAAACCCATATTCAATGTTTGAAGGTATTGTAATATATCAATATAAAATGTTATTTATTTCTTGACCATTTTAATTAATTTTAAGGAAAAAAATTGTTTATTAGCTGAATAACGTATATACATTATTCAAAATCAACTTTGAATATACATGATACATAAATCAACAATAGTTTATTGAGGAAATTTCTATGAAAAACTAGCGACTTAAATAGTATAAATTATTAGTTTTAGAGTTCTTTTTTATGATTTTTTTTTTTTTTTTTTGTGCATATTACTTATTGATACTAACAATAATTACGAAAGGAAAAAGTTTATTTATTATTGTACATAAATGTTTAATGATATCAATGATATTGTGATATCACCAATGTTATCTTTTTTACAATAATTGTTCTTTTAGTATTCAAATTTCAAACTAATATACTTCTAATTTTAAAAATTTAAACACTCAAGTCTCATAATTTTTTGTGTTACTTAACTAAATAATTTAAAGTTTTCTAGTCATAAAATTTAGTCATTTAATATAAAAATTCTTGTATTTCAAATATCAATAATTTAAGTAAAATATATACAGTAAAACCTCCATGTGACAAAAAATTTCTTTGGTTCTATTTAAATATATAATTAATCAACCCTACCTAGACAGAAACCTCAATAAGGCAGAAAATAGTCATAATAAAAAAATTCAAACTTTGACAAAGTCTAGTATAATATAATTAAATAGTTGATTAATAATTTAATTGATAGTTCCAAGTAATTATTTTATTTTAGCAAAGTTTTACCATAGTATTATAAAATAGTTTTTAAAATTTTATTTTTTTTTATATATACATATAGGTGTAACAGGTGTTACATATGCTCTAATAGACCTGCAAGATCCCGTAACAGCCAATTTACCAGGATTCTAATTTTTCAACTATTGCAGATTGCGGATTTTTTACAAAACAATTGTCTGATCTATACAAGCAGTCAAAACCAATGAAGTATATAAAACAGTTTTATTTAAATATATTTTAATATTATTTTGATAAAATTGTATGTTAAAAAATAGCCACACAACTATGTTTTAAAACAGATAAATTTCCTATTTTTAAATTTTTATTCTTACCTATGTAATGTTTTTACTCATGTGAACATTTTTTTTTTTTATTATTGATTTTAGTTTATTGATATCCTTTCTAAGAGCTGTTAAATTAATAATCTTAATGGTTCATTGATAAACAATTAAATTTTATTCAGACTGTTTATTACTTAAGTTAAATAGTTAGAATTAAAATCTTCCTACAACTTCTAACTCTTTAACTTACTAAATTTTTTAATTATAAATCCTTATTACCTATACTATCTGATATTAAATTTGTTGAAATATACTTATGTTTCCAGCTTTACTTTTCAATAATATTATATATATAATATAAATGTTATGCATTAATGTGATACATAATATTATAAATTACTACTACTATTTATAACCTGACTGAAGTTGATTAGTTAACTACAATATAAAAAAGCTTTATATAAACCTATTTTTTCAAACCATTAATCTATATAATGTTTTTAATTGATATATAATATTAGTAATTAATTTAACAATTAACTATCCCTATTATTGTAATGCGTTGAATTATATATTAACACATTGAACAAATTAATAAGTGCCAAATATAATTAATAAGTTATACTTTTTTTTAGATTTTTTATTATATATTTGATATTCATCTGTAATTAGAATTTTTTTTTTTTTGTACAGCATTTTTTTTAATCTATTTTAACTGAACAATTATCGTCTCATAAATTATATTTTATTATCATCATTAGTTCTTTCCATTGTTAATGAACTTTTATCAATAGTAATATTTTTTTTAATTCCGCCCATTTCTGAGATGATTAAAGTTAAGCAGTTTATTAATAGTTATTATTATAATTATTTGTATATTGAATTGGTCAGCTGTGGACCAATTTCATAAACTAGTAATTAAACTTAAGCAATAAAAAAAAAAAGTGTATGTGTAAGTTGAGTGAGTGTATGTACTTATTTAGAATATGTGAAAGTATACTTGATTACATTTTCTTATATTTGGTCTTATTATTTAAATTTTAGATGTTATTTAAAAAATTATATTTTGTGTTTATTCTATAAACTATAATTTAAACATAGTAATACAAAAAATAAATTTTTTTTAATTTTCTTTTACTATATATTATTATAAATTTTAAAAGATTTGCATCAACACACTTACATTTACTAATCGTATTAATATAATAATATACTTTTTATTTGTTTATACTTAAAATTTAAAAAAAAAACTTAAATCAAATTAATTTATGGTTATTAAAACAACTTATTTTCTAGTATCAAATATTCATATACTATTCTTCCCTCATACCCTTCCATAGGTTCCCTAGTCTCAACATTGTTAGAAATTGATAGCCAATATTTGACATCTGTGTATATGATAGTTCCAATGTATGTAATTTATATGGTATATCTTTTTCTAATAATTTTGTCCTCAGATGTTTCTAAACCTAGTCCATTTATTTATATTATGTATATAATATTTATCAACTATTTGGTTAAAGCTTTATAAAATAATAATAATATTAAAAGTATTAGATACTTTAAAACCTATTAAAAAGTTCCATATAACTATATAAGCAATAACTTATTATCATATATATACATTTTGTACAGGAAATTTACGTAATTTATGTTTAAAATGTGTTGTATAATTTTATCTTATTTTTATTTTTCACTATTTTTTGTCTATGTAATGCTAGAATCTTTAGATTTAAGTTTATTTTTATTGTACCTTGCATACTGTGTTCATTAGTTAACATTTGTTTATTTAAAGAACAGGTATTTTTTTTAATATTTTTGTAACATAATATATGCTTAAGTAATACAGAAATCATATTTTATGCTTTATTTTATAATTTAATAATAAATGAATAAATAGTGTATTGTATATTAAAAAATGTGATATTAAATATACTAACACTAATTACTATTTTATAATAAAAAAAAACTGCTCAACTATAACCACGTTATTATTATTATTTATTTATTCAGTTTAATACTATAATATGTTATCGTGTTCTAAATTTTAGTGTTAAGAGCTACGTATACAAACTGAGCTATGTTCGTATCTAGTAAATGGAAAATTACTTTTAACTAACCTATTGAAAATTGTGTAATTATATAAAATAATATTGTTAACAATCATCTATTAAATTACTAAAAAGGAACTCCGGTTCCCTTTCAGATCGAAAATATCTTTTGCCTTTTACTAAAAAATATTTTATTGAAAATTATTATAAACAAAGTATTCTGTGCTATGTAGTTATTTTATGAGTAAACCTGTCTACTGTAATAGATGACTTATACATAATTTATGTACACATTTTAAAGGTATATTTTCTGTAAGGTTTTTTCATTTGTAGTCTTTAATATGGTTTGTTTTTATAATTACTGTTAATTTCTTTTTTATTACAAAAAAACTTGAGGAAAACAAAACAGAATCATTAAAAAATTAGTGATTATTCCTTAACATTTACACAAATATACTTGGTAACTGGAAAATAGTGGTGATTTAGAAATATATAGCAATAACATTTATTATAAAAATGTTATTTTGTGTTTCTGACATTTTGTAAAAACATATGGTTGAAAAGAACAGTAAATCAATTATTAAATACAGAACACTTAAAATAAGTAACTGAGAATAAAAAATGTTTAAATCCAACTGTACTTACATTATTTTTTACTCTGACAACCGTAATATTATAATTTAATAATTATAAAAGAATTTTTAACATATATCTCAAGTAGGTATTAAAACAATGCCCATATTAACTTCATTAGTGAGGCATTTCTTTTGTTAAAACATAAAATTTGTATAAATTTCATAGTTGTAGACAATTATACAAAATTGCAAATGTAAGTTATTTATTTTTTCTTTTTTTTTTTTTTTTTTGTTGTCCTTAAGATTGTGCTTGTGTAAAGAGAATTTAATTATATCAATTACTAATTAATTATGTTACCCACTTGATGAAACAAAAGATAGTATACAAATTAAATAGCCCTCTAATCACTAACTAGATTTCAATTAAATTGATTATTGAAGGTTTTGATTGTACTTAGTTTATTGAATAATGGCAGAGTGCAATGATAATTACCTAGTATTTAGTTTTCATCCATGAGTGCAGATATTTTTATCTGCTTTGATTTGATAATTTATTTATGTCTTAAGATTTTCATAATATAGTCTTTTAAATTCTGATCCTCTTTCATTGGTGCAATGACTGGTAAATAGTTTAACATGTGCTTGTCCTTCTTTAATTAAAAAAAATTCAAGCAAACTCACTTTATCCTTAGTACAAAATTGAATCAATGGACCATCTGACAGCAGCACGTTCAATGGTATCTTTGAGTTTTCTTCTATTTAGTTAAGTGTAAAATTGCTTTTGAAGTGACCATATTATACCATCTACACCCAACGTCTCTATTTCAGTAGAATGGCTACAGACTGTTACAAGAAAAATTCTATACGGCCATCCTTACATACTCAACTGACTTATGTATCATGCTCAATAACTGAGTTGAAATCGTTGGATCAACGGATTCCAACCAGGGCCGTCCGGTCCCATATACTCATATACGCTAGTTTACCTATTATACCTATAATAATATTGACCTATCGTTTTACAAAATATGCTCACACAACAGTTATCAATATCTGTATCGCCAGTTGTATTTGTGGTTTGTAATGTTTGTATATTGCTCATCTTTGAATTATACCCATAATTATTGAGTTTATATTTATTTATATGCTGTGGCTTCTTATTACCTAATCAAAACAATCTGGAAATTATCAATTAAGCTTTAGGAAATGGAAATCAACGACAGATCAAATGTTTATAGTAGGTAGGGTAAATCCTTAATAAACATTATAAATATAATAAAAAAATATTCATTTAGTGTTCGTGGACCTCATGCAAGCGTTTGGAAATATAATTTAGAACAAATAATTGAATATTCTTACAAACTTAGGTAGTATGGGTGTCTTAAAAAACTTATTAAACCTATCCAACAGTAAAATAAAATGTGTGGTATACTGGTATGGGTACATTAAGTGAACAATCAAATTGCTTTGAAGTTGTTTACTAAAGCATTATATAAATACGAACACTTAAATTAAGCGTTAAAAAGTGTAATAAGAAGGATTTTATATTCATCAAGGCTTTTTAACATCATCATATTGTTAAGTAACCACAGCGTGGATATTAGTAAAACTATTACTTCATTGATCTTGAATAAGTATTGTTACCTACATTAAAATTTAAATAGTCTTGGGATCTCCAATTTTTAACAAATACAAACATACCTACTTGTTTTATCCTTTTTAATTACCTACCTATCAATTTGGTAACTAAAATTTAGTCATATTCTAAGCTGTGTTTATGCATTATAATTTATAACTTCTAATTTTTATTATTATAAAAAATGTATCTGTTACCATGAAGTACCTACCTACCTACTAAACGTGTATTAATTATTATCTATGACACTTGTCGGAAAATGGCGCTATTTTACATTTTACAAAGCACTGACATTTTTATAGTAAAAAAAAACTAGTTAAGTATACTTTTTGTTTTTTACAGGTTAAATAAGATTATTTATTTGTGCAATAAATTCAACTTGTTAAGTCAGAGGGTTACCCAAAAATAACTTTCTAACTAGTTAAGGCCTAATGTCTAATTTTGGTCAACGAATTACAATCACAATCTACATAATATAAACGTTGCTCAATATCGAGTTAATGAATATGCCGCCTGAAGGTAGATTTTAAAATGCTATCCTTTACAAATCCTGTAACTTTGTACGGTTGTACTCATCAAAACAAAATAAATATTTTAACAAAAACAGTATTATAATTGTTTAATTGATATATATTTATAAACATATCGTAACATTGGTGGTTTTAAATGTTTTAATACAATATAGAAATATTAATACTAAGTATAAACATTTAAAAATTTTTTCTAACTTTTTTGAAACAAATTCTTTAATAACAGATATTATTTCAATCCATACTTAGTAAGAAATTATTCTCAATATAATATATTAGAGCCAACTATTACATTTATTTATTAGATAATTAAGTACTCTAGTAGTTTCAGTCTCTTTAAAACTGAGAAAGATCTCTTCTCGCTAGCGTTTGAGTATGATATTGACATGTTGGTATAAAATGTTTTAAAGTTATTTCTGCATTAGAAAATGAATCGTTCAACTTTGATTTTATTAATGTTTTAAGTTTACTGTGCGTAGATAATTTTTATTCTTCTGAAAAAATGTTTTATAATAGATTTAAATTAAATAATCTCATTCTCGAGGTCAGGTTCTAAATTTTAACTATAAAATGCTACTAATTGTTTCTATTTTCGTAAAATGTTATTGTCAATTCCCTTTATGGCTATATATGTTTAAAAAAAACTCTGATATGAAAAATTAAGCACGTTTGTTTTTTCAGTCTGTATACTTCATGACTTGACAAGACTACAACCAAACGCTCTACCAAACTCGTCGATAGTAAAATAAAAACAATTGCCTGGCAATATATAAATAAATTATTCGAAACTATTAATATTAAATTTAAAAATCTGATGATTATAAGTTATAACTTATTTACTTATATAATTTATAACACAACTATATAGGGCCAAGCACAAACACGTATGTGTCAGTGTATGTAGGTACCTACTGATGTAAACGTATTATTGTATACAATGTATACAAATTAAAATCGAAAATAATAGGTACGATAATACGAACGAAAATAGAAACGCGTCGATCTGTCAGCTTTAACATAAATATTACCTTCTATTATTATTATTATTTTGTCAAACACTTTTTTTAATAATTAATAATAATTCTTCCTGAACATTAGAATATTTTTAAAAACTTGGAAACATCGTTTTCGACGCTAAGTAATAATTGCCATAGGAGTGCAGCTGCTCTTTTGTCTCCCTTACTTAACCAGAATTATTGACGTTACTATAGACGTTACATGAGTACATGACATTAACGATTTACCAAAGCATTCGTGAAAACTTTGCCATCTGTCGGCCCGACAGACGGCTTTCATCAGTACAGAAATACAGAATACAATCGATAGACGGCGCGTCATAAATCGCGTCTTATGACGCCACCGCCTACGTCTCTTTCGACCGTTAACAGCAGTGACAGTCTCTGAAATGAACAGCTGTTTGCGGGATCGGCATGACGGCATGGACATGTCACCCGATCGCGCGAAAACGGGTGCGACTCGTTTGCGCACATTTACCTTTTTTACAACATGTTTGCGCACAAAATCACAACTCGTTTGCGCACACATATTTTAGGTTTAAATAATAAAGGTACAACTCGTTTGCGCACATTTACCTTATTTTGCTTAATTATAATTAATTAATAGACTGTATAAAATAATAATATATATATACATATTGTATATAAAAAAAATTAATTTATAAATTAAGATTTAATTATTTTGAATTTCTAAGTATTTATTATATTATTTAACATCGATCGACCAGATATCGGCGAGAATAAGATATATATACAATAATATAATACAGATAAAAGTAATAATAACGTCAATGATTATACGCGTAAACAATATTGTCAATTATTAATTTAAAATTTATATATTGAATTAAATAAAAAAGTACAAAAATAAAAGTTACTTTACGTTATTAATTTACACAATAAAAATAAAATTACATGAATATTTAATTTTTTTTTGTTTTATAATTATAGCACATATGTAAGTACCTTCAGATATATCTATTATAAATATGATTTTAATATTACAAAAATTAAAATATATTAAAAAACATGCATTGTAGGTTTAATAAGTAATAATAGTAGTCTATTAGTTATAAAATTATACTAATTTAGAATGGTGACATTTAAGTCCGATTTTCTTCATATAAGTTAAACGATTAATAATATTATTTTTATATTCATTCCAAATGTTTTCCAATTGTATCTCCTTATTAATTGTCTCTTTTCTTTTGAAATTCATGATTTTATTGTTTATCGAATTAATTTTTAAATCAGTGTCACTTTGAATTCCAATAATGACGTCGATTACTTGATGTATGTGCGGATGAGCAGTGTAAAACTGACTATTATATTGTTTGTGATAACTCTCGGCACCATTAGTAGTCTTAGGATTATTAGTAGGTTCACAAGCCCATAATGTTGGAGGGAAATTGCTGTCCGATGTTATGTAATTTTCTAAAATATAATCGGAAAATATAGAAATATTAGACGTAGTACTTGGTGCTATTGACATAAGATCACAAAATCCATCGGAAACTTCGTCAGGGGGTAAATAACTTAATCCAAAAAAACATTTCATCCATTTTCCAACTTCTGAGTCGTTGTTTAAGTACTCGCTCGATAATAATTTATGTTGTTGAATATGCCTAAACCAATTTTGCCCTAAATGAAAGTTACAACACATGATTTTGCATTTAGGGAAAATTTGCAATACTGCATTATGCGCAGATTTTTCAAAGTCGACATGAAAATTGCTTAAATTTATTATATTACCAGTAATTTGAATACATATATTTTGTAATGTTTTCCACATACTGATGTAAGTATCAGTATGTTTGTTACTTAAAAAACAAAATGCCACAGGAACATAAAAATTGTTTGTAAATACGTGAATAGTATAAAGTTGAACAAAATATTTCGGAGCGAATGAAAATGTCCCATCCCCAAAAACGTGTTCTGCACTTTGTAGCAATTCCAAATTTTGTTTACATGTAAATATAAATATATTTTCATCATCACTAACGAAACAAAATTTATTACCTTTGTAAGTAATATTATGCTGATCATCAACTAATTGTTTTTTAGCATCTTCTAAAGATCTCGGTATGTTTGGAAAGGATTTTTTTCGTTTTTCATACATGGATCTTCGAATTAATTTCATATCGCTATATTGAAGATGTTCAGATTTTTCGTTGTTTTTCAATTCCCGGCGTATTAGTTTATTTGGTTTAATATGTAAATCCTCTTCGGCTCTACGTTTCAAATTGCTTCTTACTACTTCTCGATGAATTGTTCGGTCGTCGTACTCGTCATGGGTATGCGTGTTTGTAATTTTTAAAATTTTATATGATTCATTAACTAACCTAACTACAGCACTTACGGAACAATTTTTATTTGTACACCTAAAATTTTTATCACCAGATTTTAAAGTTCGGAATTCTCTAAATTTATAATTTTCTATGTTTAAACATTTTTTTCCTCGACGCGTTTCAAAAACATCACAAATTTCGATATCCATAGTCAATATAGTCAGTTGTTATAGTACAGCTTTCTGGCGAACGACTGTTTAAAAGTATTATGCTTTCCTAATACACGACGATTATTTTAAATCGATATATATTGATTATTGATATGCTGGTAATTTGTACTGATAATTTTTACCGATAATTCAATTACTTTAGGTAAGTCCAAATTTAAAAATATAAAATATATGTTACTCAGTGTTTATGTTGTGCGCAAACGAGTCGTCCGTTACAGGTAAACGACTGATTTCGTTGTGCGCAAACGAGTCATCGATATCTAGGTAAAAAATGTAGATTGTGCGCAAACGAGTTGCACCGGCGAAAACGGCGTCCCCCCCTTAACCAGTCACTGCAAAGGTCACCATAGCACCCACGCATACGATTCATCTGAGAAGGGACCGATGCGACCGGAAGTCACGGACGGTTATAAATACCGTCGTAGCGCGAACGGCGGCGATCGAATAGATACACGGCATCGCAGCGTTGCAGTTGCAATTAATAATAAAAAAATATGTAAAATGTAGGCAATGATAATTTTTTCATTATACATTTATCGCGGTGGCGCGATGTGCCGGGCAATCGATCGGAACGAAAAAACCGTGCTGAAAATCTCAAATTTACGGCGTAAAAAATAAAAACCCACGTTTCCGTTTGCACTGTCGGTCGACGAAATCCCGACAGTGGCGGCCTTTTTCTGTTCCATGAGAGCACCATACACCGGTAAACCCAAAAATCGATCAACGGGCCGTGTGGGCGGGCTCGCGTACTTTAGGTGGCCGCAGGGTAGGAGAGCGGGTTTTTTTCCTCACACCCCGTCGCATTTTTTCCTCCGTTTATCACTATTATTATTACTATTATTATTTCAGGGACGGGTCGCTCCGCGTGTCAGCCCCCGCCAAGGCTACCGTGTGGCGTACACGCACCCCCTCGCCGACGACCGCCGCCACCGCAAGTTGGGTGGTATTAATACTACTATTACAACTACTGCAACTACTACTACTACTACTACTACTACTACCGCCACCAGTCACCACTACTAGTACTTTTGGTACTACTACAACTGCGACTGATTGTTGGGCGTGTGTGACGTGCGACTGTGTGCGTCGTTAGTGTGCCCATTGAGCGACTGTCGCCGTCGACCGCGCGTGCGTGAGCGTTTACGCGAGTGTGTGCGCGCGCGCGCCGGCGTGTGTGAGTGTTTCCTTATCCGCCGCCGGCCGACGACGTGACGACGACGTCGACGCCGCCGTTCAGCACGACGACGACGACAGCGACTGCAGACGACCTGACGGCGATTATTGTTATTATTATTATTATTATTATTATTATTATTATTATTACTATTATTTATTTATCGCGATAACGATTTGGGCCGGTTACGTAGTCGCAAAAAAAAATTTAAAAAAACGCTCCCGATCGCCGTCGGTCATCGTCGTTCGTGTGTTCTTTCTTATTCACCATTATTTTCGCCGGTGACGGGTAGGAACTTGCCTGTTATTGAATAATAATATTATCTTCATCTATACACATGTCTCGCTGTTTTCAGCTACCAACCTCCCACTCTTTATCGCTTTGACCGTCGGCAGAAGAAGGTTTTCGATTTCCTAAAAAAAAACCGATGCTCAAAAGTACTCATTGACCTTACTACAACACGCCCCCGCCTGGAGCCTTCTTCTTCTTCTTCTTCTACCGCATCCGTCGTCTAAAACATAAGTACCTATCGCTGTGCAAGTCGTCATTAAACATAAATTTACTAAAGTAATCGTTCCATGGTCACAGCTATGTCTGGTACGAACAGCGAACACTACACATTGGTAAGTATCTGACTCTAAACATTGGCAATCAATAATATTGTATATTTATATTATACCATCTCGTCTACGGATTTTTGTGTTTTTACAGCAGCAACACACTGTCCCAATTCACATCAAGTCGTCTCTGTACATGCATGAGTATAGATAATAAGCGGTAGCAAGTTGTCGTCTGCTGACTGCAGCCATCTCGCTAGTCAACCATATCGATTAATATTTCGTAAGTGTTAACCTTATGGAAATTCTACGATCGCACCATATTGACCGCAGCTTGTCGCCCAGTAGTTATGAGTTGTATGTCTGTTAAAAGAAGCTTTACACCCAAATTTTTGTACAGTTTGTATTGTTTGATGTTGAGTAAACGACAAATGTAATTTAAGTTTTTTTGTGAGCACTGTTTGAAGCTTCTGCATCATTGTAATTTTAATCAGTTTGAAATCAGCAATCGTATGTCTGGATGGTATATGCAGTTTTTTGTTCAAGGTATTCAATAAAAATGGTTCTAGATTTAATATTTTTTTGTAGATATTAGTTATGCTATAAAATGCAATAGCATGTACATTCAAAAACATTTTAAGGAGCTCCACCAATGATTCTTTATTATGCTGGTGCACACTCCTCATTTACATTACTTTAGAACAGTTACCTAATATATGCTAATTGTATTTTCACTACTTACTATTGTATTGATCATTGTACAACTTATGTTTTTAATTCTATTCCTTGGTAATTTATGTTTGATAAGAATTTTTATACTTGATAATTGATAATAGTAATCAGTTTAAACTACGCATTAATAATATTCAACCTATTACTTCTTTGTTATTGTTGTTTGTTTTTTTTTTTTAATTTTAATTAGTTTGTGTAAAGTAAAAGAACTATATGTTAATTTAAATTGTATAATGATAAGTAAGAAAATGTAAAATATTGTATTTGAATAAATATTTAGAACAGTTTAATAGAGTATAACATAAAAATGTTTTATTTCAATAATTCATTCAAAGAATTTTATAAGTTAATTTTTACTAAAAAATTGTAATTAAACTTCTTTATTACTAATAAATTCATATTTATATCATGACCTAATTCTTATTAAAATCTTTATGATTTTCATACAAAATTATATTGTATGTTTGGTTGTTACACATATAGTTATTCAATATTATAATATTATTATATTCTATTAAATTTAACAAAATCTAAAAAATATTGGTCTTTGTCCTTATAGTATACCAATATATGTATTTGAAAATTTAAGAATTAATTAATTTATGATTTAAATTTGTTATTTACATTCTTGATAATTTGAAAATTGTATATAGAATACTAGTACAATTAGTTATTATTAAATGTTTTTCTCTAAGGTTTAGGTTGGTTATCAAAAAGTTTTGTACTTAAATAATACTTATTAAAGGTACCTAATAAAAAAAAGAAAAAAAATTTATTAATAATATAACATTTATTTAGGTATTATAACTAAAAATGTGCTATCATAATTATTTAATACAGATTATGTTTATTTAATTAATAAATGAGACTTAGCTAAGATGGTGGTTTTATCATCATAATTTTATAATTTAAAAATATATTAATTATTCTATTGCTATAACTATTTTCATTTAAATCAACTAAGTTACTGATTTTATATGTTATGATATGTTAGTTTATAGTTATATTATTGTTCATAATTATTTATACAATAATTAGTCTTTGACACGAGTAGATCTAGATTTTAATTATTTTATCCAAATACTAAACTAAATGCTTTAGTAATTGCAAGGACTTTGTTTTCAGTTTGATTTTTTTATATGACATTTTAAATTTGAAATGTATCAATATTTTATATTTTGTGGAGCACTTTATTTTATGATTATTATCCACAAGTCAAAAATAGTGTGTATCCAATATGTTTTACAAGTGGTAACACAATAATTGAACAATT
Organism: Melanaphis sacchari; assembly: GCF_002803265.2. NCBI lineage: Eukaryota > Metazoa > Arthropoda > Insecta > Hemiptera > Aphididae > Melanaphis > Melanaphis sacchari. Next base: position 898,157 of record NW_020271162.1, on the reverse strand, counting down.
ATTTTTATATTTTAGCTGTTTAGAAGTTTCCTAAAAGTCGTTTGAATGCAAGTTGCAACGGTAATGCATCCCATGCAACATGCTGGAGGAGTAGCAACCTATTATGCTACTCCTAGGCCAACTCACCCACACTACTCAAGTGTAAGTACCTAAATGTTAATCAATTGTTATAACATGAAATATGCAATGAGTTCATTAGAAAATATTTTATTATGTATTGAAAAGTTATTTTTTTATAAGGTATGGTATATATTAAACAATATATCTTGTATACAGTTGTATTTTTTACAACTATACTAAGTCTAATTAATTGCATGTGTGAATATTTAGTCAAATTCAGAGGTATATTTAGCTTCCACATGCATTAAAAGTTCTTATGAATAATTTTTGTATTATTACAATTATGTGTGTAGCAATTGGGCAATGAAAATCTATTGATAATTGACAAAGTTATTTGTGATAACTAAAACCTTTTTTTATTATTGAAAATAAAATAAATTATGAAATTATTGAGGTACCTTATATTCATATTAATATATTATTTCCTTGTTAATTAGTTATTATTATTTTATAGCATTGCAACCAATTATTGCAAGGTAATCTAACTACCTATTTGAAAAAAATTATAATGAACTTTTTAACTTTTAGATATTAACATAATATTGAGTCTTATTAAAATAATATAATATTACTAACATAATTTGTTCTACTTACCTACCAATTTAAAAGTTCAGTTTAAGCCATTTATATGAAACAATAATAAAACATAATTTATAGAAAACAAAAAATATCTAACTATTTTTAAATTAGCTAATTCTTTTGGTTTTGCCAATTAAGTAAATTTTAAATTTACTATATTATTTTTTTTTTTTAATTTATAGATATATTTATGTTAAGAACAAATAAAAAAATATTATCATATTGAGTACCTGTACTAAGTATTTGAAGTTTATTATTAAAAAAAAGTGTATGGAAACCAATTGTTAAGCATTCTACCTTAGCTCTACCTTACTTCACTCATCATGGTATAGGATAGTTTTGTATTATTATAAACATTCAATCTATAATAATACTATTCATAATATTCACATAATTCAAAAAATATTTTCAGTAAAGCTAGTTAAAACTGAACAAAAATAAAAAAATAATATTTTTTTTTATATTTTTTACATGTCTTTAATAAGAAAACTATACTTAAATTTAAAATCATAGTTTATAAAACTAGTATTAAACAAATAAATCTGCAGTCAATAGTTAATATAAATAATGAATACATAATGTTTTTATTGTTTTTTTATTGTCAGAAAAGTATCTATAGAACAATTTAAAGTAAATAAAGCATTATTTTGCTTAAAAAAATAAAAAAAAATTAAAATGTTCAATATGTCTACAACATGAAATTTATTACAACTTAAAACAAAGTATGATAAAAATGTGTAAAAATTAAAAGAACATTTTGTTTTGCTTTTTAGATATTTTATGTTTACAATCTTAACTTACTAAAATTATCTTTATTGAAATAATACTAAACCATAATATGATTGTTAATAATTAAAAATTGAAACTGATTTGATAATTACATACTTACAACACTTAAATATATTAGGTATTATAGTTATTATCTGAATTTCACTAAATAATTAAGAATTAAGTTATGTAATTTTAATTATTAACTGCTTCTTTAATTTTAATTTTTAATGGAATTGTGTGCTTTAATGTTATGTATTAATATTGTACATATTTTGTACCTATTAAATAATCAATAATTTTAACTTTTAAAAACATGTTTAAATTATATTTTAACTTAATCTTTTACTTACTTATTAAATTATTATTTAATTGTATACAAGTACTGGATATCTAGTTAGGTAGGTTAAAAATTAAAACACATTTTATAAAATTTTCTAGATATTAATTAAAATATCTGTATCATAATATGTTAACATTTTGTTCAAAACAAATCTATATTTAAAATGTATTTACCTATTTTTTATAACATAATATAAAGTTTAACTATGTAATATTGTTGACAATAATAATCAGTTTTCAGTGGGACAGTGGGAAATTGGGTATCTAGTCTCTTAAGTATCTATGCAAATTATTTTAATTTGGGCATTGAAGTATTAACCTTGTATTGTTACTTAGAAGTTAGAACTATTTCTATAACTATAACTTTATATCTGAAATTATTTAAAAATAACTAATATTAATTCAAGCTTTTATACAAAAAACTTTTGAATACATATTTTCAGTGACAAAAATAAAATATTATAATTTATATTGTTGTTATTAAGTTATGCATAAAAAGTAACTATTTCACTATCAAAAGATAAATTTGAATTTAACACCATATTGATACCTACCTCTTAATTATATTATTGGTTATCCCGTTATGAATAGGTAATTACGTAATTGATATAGTATTATATTATAGAAATTTAATCAGTATAATTTCATTAATTTCGAATGATACATTTGCATAGTTATTACTTAGTACCTAGTAAACTAAAATGAGAATCAATAATAAAATGGTGAAATAATTAAGTATTAACCAATTGAATAAATATGTATGAGTTATGTTAGATTAGTCTATCGATTTTTATAAAAAATAAAATAACATTACTCATTTTATTTCAACAAAAATTTTATAAATATTATATAGGTTCACAAAAGTTGAAAGACCATTTATTTAAAATACATATTTAACTAAGTATTAAAAAAACAACACCTGTACACTTTAACCTACAATATTAGAGATTATGATACATTATGTTTAGACATGAATAAACTTATTCAAAATATTGAATATAGACCTTTTAGTGATATGACTTTCAGTTTTTAAGATCGTATAAATACATTATTGAAAATAACGTGGGCGTGGAATATCTTATAAAAGGTAATTCAAAATTTATGTTGTAGTCAATTTATCATATATGTAAGTATAAAATATTCATGATAGAGAAACATGTTGTTACGAAAGTTTTTTATTTAGAAATATCTAAATAGGTTAATAGTTTTTACATATTTTTTTCATAGTATTTTAAGAGGGTTTAGATGTTTAATTTTAAAAATCCAAAAAGAAACATACTTTTTGCTATCATTACGCGAAGAATTTTTTTCTTGAGTATTTTGATACTTAATTATTGAAATATTCGAACAAGTAGGTCATGAGTTATCATTGCTTAAGGTTTAGGTGAATAACAAATTATCGTATTAAACATTTTTCTTTATTATGAATATATGATAAAATGGCTGTAACATAAAATTTGAACCACTCTGTATTTATTTTTTGTTAAGTAGGAAATATATGTTACTAGATAGTAGATAAAATATTTTTAGTTTTGTATTGACTTAATGACAAATCCTTTCTATAAAATATTTGGGTATTTGTAATTAGTGTTGTCTGTGGTCAATCGAAACATGTGTTATAAACGAGTATTTTAGGCGTGGTCGGGCACGCCTGGGGAGTTAATCGTACATAACGATCGTCGCCGGCGACGTCCGTCTCGTGCTCTCGTCTACACCAAAACCCCATTCATCGACTATTTAAAACATTTTTAGTCCAAATATACAGGAAGATCCTATTTATTAATTTATTGATACTAATAGAATGATATTTTTATTTTTATACAATATACCTATATGATATTACGTATAATATGTATATTGTAAATTGGTATAATTTGTTTGTTGAAAATAATTAATAGATTATATTGATCGACTTCTTATAGTAGATACCTACCATAATTTTTGAAACTTAATTCATATTATTGTTCTGAAATTTATTGTACGCTGAGGTGTTAATATTATATTTATTTTACAATCATATTAAATACAGTTAGGCGTGGATTGGTACTTATTATAATGTTGATATATATATTTTTTAAGAAAAACAATTTGCATCCATATAATGGAATAAACAACATAAATTCCTCAAAAAATTTAATACACATATTAAACAAATGTCTTAAGTAATAATTGAAGTAGTGTAATAATTATTTTGTAACGAGTACTATGGTATTTTTAGCGTTTTTATTATGATAGATTAATGTTCTTTATTTAATAATAATAATAATAAAAATAAAAAAAAACTATAGTAAATTGATTTTATGATAATACTTATTATATGGATTGTGAAATACACGACATATTGTAATCATTGTTTATTTCATATGGGAAAAGTTTGATGTGAAATGTAAGTTTTAATATTTTATTCTTTATTTTTAATTAGTTAGCTACATTAAATCCTTTGTAATAATTAATTAATAGAATGAAAATCACTAATTAGATATGACCTCATACCGATATGCTAACTTTTGAAAAAAAACAAATCGTAAATTTATTTATTGATTATTTTTAATTTAAAAATAATATGTGATCTATAAAACTTTTTGATTGCTTGTACTCAACTATATTTTGATATATTGTCATAATTCATAATTTATGTAGGTATTATCGGCGAATAAAGACCAAAGAATACATTTCTAGCCGTTAAATATTCACTATTTTACGATCATGATATTTATCTAAATAATATTATATATTTTATTATCATACGACTTAGTGACTGCCACCACAGGCGTATACCTAAATATGAATATGATACATCCCGTGGAGTTTCATACATGTATTCAGCATTAGTAAGGTAACGTTAATCCACGTGATAGGGATAAACTTATTAATTAATCATAAATTTATTACACTTTAATATAATAAATAATATTTAGCTTTACCGAGGGCCATATTTTTAGAAAATTGGTTTAAATATTTCAAGAATTTAAGAAAATATTTGTTTTTTTTTTTTTTAATCAAAGAATGATTATTAGTACAAAGTCATATAATTATGAAATCGCATAGATAAAAATTACATTTTTAATACCTATCTTAGTTGTAAATATGTTGGTATCATAAAATTCATAATGAAATTTATACTAATAATTACTAACTAGTGAATTTTTGAAATTCATGTACAAGAAGATGGTTATAACTTAATATATTATACTGTGGATTGAAAAATAACTTTGTATTCATTTTTCGAGCCTATCAAAATAAAATCACAGATTTGTAATCATATATTAACGGATATCCTGGACCCATAAGATTATGATAATATATGGTTCGAATGGTTCGATAGTGTGGCATATGCTGTAATGTGCATTATTTAGTAATGTAGCATTGTAGTTTTTTATTGTTGATACTACAGATACTATTTAATAGTTAATTATTCAGTGTTACTGCAAATTTTCAGTATTTCAGTATTTTAATTGAATTTGAAATTTTTGGGGAGGTCTATAGACCAGATTAAAAGACTTCCATACAAAGATAATATACGGTGTAAACATATTTTTTAATGAAATAATCTTTAAATTGTAATGTATTTTTGAGGAATTTAAGTTAATATTCATTTAAATTAGAAGTAGGTTACATTGTGTTAGGTTAATCGTAACTAAGTAAAATATAATTACAATATAAAATCAGTTAATCACAATAGTAAATACCATTAATTCAAATTTAATTTACTTTCCTTGAAGTTACAACACATTTATTTATTATTTGCTTAGTTATTGTCCAATATTAGCTTTATATACTGTATGTATATACGATGCTTTCCTTTTGTCTAGGTACCGATCTAAACTAAGTTTTGATTAATGTTTTGTTAAAATAACCTTAATTATGGCTATTATACAATGGCGTTTATATAGTACCTATTAGGTACCTATATAATTTAGGCTGTTATACTAAAACTTATGTTTATCTTAATCAACAGTTTTATTTTTTTATTAAATTATAATGGATACCTACAGAAGTATTCTGATGGTTTTTTACTACTTAAGTATCTAATGATATTTTTACGTAGTCAATGAAACATACACTATTGTACATGTTTAAATTGGTTTAATGTTAAACATAAATATGACATATTATAACAGAGTAAACCACTATTGAAAATTAGACAAAAGAAAATTGTAAAAGTAGGTATATGTAATATTTAAGATATTAAGGAAAATCCATGTACTAAGACAGTATAAGTAAATGGCACATTTTAATCATGGGTATTATTGATTGGTTAAAAATATAAGTACATATTTGAAATATTATTAGTTATGGTTTTCAAAAAGGTGTTATATTTAAAATTTCCAAAAATCAAAATTCAAATAAATACACAATTAAAAGATAAAAATAAAAGTGAGCATGTTTGGTGAATATCAAACTTTAACAGGTATAAACATATATACATAATATTGCAGTATTACATTAATACATTAGTATATTAAAAGTATAGGTAGGTACATCGTAAAATAATAAAAATTTTGTTGTAGGCTTAACATTTTATCAAAAATACCTATGTATTTTTTTTAAATTAGTTCAAGGAGAATACTTATAAAAAATTATTGACTTAATGAAATTCTTTTATCTAATATTGAATTATTATTTCAATGCAATAAAATATAGTATTATTTTATTGGGTTCAAAAACATTATTTAAGTATTATTATTATTATTTTTTATATACATTTATTAATTAAATTTTAATAGATATTTAGTTATTAACCTATATCTTAACTACCAATTTTTACTTCAATGTCAGTCTAATGATCTTATTTAAAAATTAGCTGCAGCTAAGTACCAGCCCGAAAATTCAACCTATAGCCGTAAAAGACGATAGGTATTGTGTTATTTTAATCTAAACATTTATGTTTATTTCTTTTCTGTTGAAAGCTTTATTAATTAAGTAATAAGTGAATTTTTTCTTTTGTAATTAACAAACAATATATTATTCATATTATTGTAAATTTCATGTTATAATATAGATTGCGTACGACTTATGAATAATTATGATGGTAACAGAAAAAAAAAATTATTTATTAAATTATTTATATGAGTTAAATTTGTAATTTTATATTTTATTACAATATTAAAATAAATCGTATTACCTACAATCAAAAATCAGTTTTTATAAAAATGCAATAAGAAAACTTTTGAAATGTTTTATTTATTATGTATGTATAAAAATAAATACTTTTAATTCGATTGCTTTGAAATCAAGAAATGAAAACATTTCTTACAGAATCTAGTAACCGTTACACTAATAATGGTTTTCAATTGTCATTAAATTAAATCTTTACTGTCTAGAAATTTTCGAGTGAATTTATGTATTACTGTATGATTTCTAATTTTTCTAATATATTAAATACATAATAATAAAATTTTACGAATATACATCTGGGGTTATGATATACTTAACTTATTGTAAGGTGACATTTTCGTGGTTTTTAAAAATGGAATAATAGATTGTTTTTATGACTATTGATTACTATCCATTATTTTAAAGACCAAGTATACGTTCTATTGATAATTTTGTTCTTCATTACTTAATGATATGCATTTTTCAATAAAAAGTTTAGTATTAGTTAAGTCTTTTATGCATTTAGAAAACCCTAATCAACTTGAGGATTGTGTGTTTAAAATATTTCATATCACCTTTATTATTGAGTACATAGTATATAAATTATTAATAAATTAAAACAAAACGAGCGAGTAAAGTTATTAATCCATTATAAGCGAACCACTATAAGAGACTAAAAGAAACTATTCATAAATTTATTATAGTTCATAATTTTAATTACTAGTGTATTTGTATGTACTGATCACAATATTTCTTAAACAGTATGTCTTGAATATTGTTTTTCAAAAATACAATTTAAAAAGTTAAATTTAGTAATTTTGGAAACAAGAAAATAAAAAAAATGTAACTAATTTGAATGCATTTTTCATAAATTAATGTAGTTAAACCTATAAGTATATTTAGGTATTGTTGATTTTAGTTGTATAATATTTGATAGTTATTAATTTATTATTAATTATTATAACCGTAGTTGGTCGATATTTAAAACTGAATAATTTGAAAAATAAACCTCTATTACTTAAGCTTATTCGAAGTATGATTTTGTAAAGTAAAATTTAATTAATCTAACTTTTAGTAATATAAATTTTAATCATAAAAATATAAAACAAAAAATAATACTTAAATTTATGTTTATTAAATATCTATGGAAAATTTGTACTGGGTACTTTTATATGTTTTTATAATTAATATATTAAAAGAATAGCAAGTTCTTATATGAGAGTAATAGGTAAAAATTACATACGTTGATCCCTACAAATGCAATGTATATATTCACACACGATAAAAAAAATACGTATGTTAGTTTATGTATGGCGAAAAATGAATTGTTTATTAAATTATTACAAAATCATGTTATTGCTATATTTTAAAATGAAACATTTATCAGCATAATATATTTTTACATCGTTAAGCATATACTCGAAAGATCATAAGATGTAATATGATATTTTTTGAAAATTTTTTAGGAATTTGGTACTTATCGAATTGATAACATTTTAATACATAAAATATAATATGTTCTTTTCAAACTTATTTAATAATTTAACATTTATAAAGATGAGAAATTATTAAGTATGTTAAATTGTTAAGAATAAATATGAGTTTTTATTATTAATATCATAACATCTGTGTATGGACTTATTATATTTTATAGACCTGTGTTATTGAGGTCACAGTTGCGCTACAGTGTTGAGTGACATTGAAAACATAATTGAAGAGATAATACCAGATAAAAAATAATCAATAACATACTACATACCTATATAAATACTTACCTTTGAGTGATTTATTATAATCTTACTTAAATATGATACCAATTATTAATAATATATAAAAGTAATAATAAAAATAATTGAATACATTATGCATTACTAATAAATTATAATGTAATTTTAATGAGTAGGATTTCTACTCGACTTTTACTATATAGTAGACCCTACTGGTTACGTCTACTTTTCCATGTTTTAACTTATTAAATAGAAAATAATTCATATCATGATTAAAGTGCTATCAGTGGGTGCTGAGTGTCTTTTCAAAGTTCTTTCTGTTAACATATTTTGTTTACTATTATTATTTTTTATATTTTATCATTATTATTTTTTATTTTGAGTAGAAGTAATAGTCTATCAGCGTTTATTTTTATGAATATAATATTTTTGTAATGATATTAAAAAAAAAAAAATCGCATACCTATTATAGTAATTACAATATTATTTCATTAACTATTACTTTAGCTAATATATATAGTTTTTACATTAGTATTTTTTAATGAAATTTGATTAATAAAATTATTTTTATATAATTATGGTTACCCAAATGACAAAAAGTAGAAATTACAATTTTAAACATTTTAGTAATTTATTTATTTAAATTTTTTTTTTAATATTTTGAAAATTATTCTGATATTTCTACCTATAATCCATCAAAGTTAAAATTAGATTTAGCTATCTACCAAAAACTTCCTTAGAAAAAGGAGAATTTTTTCTTATAGAAAAAGAGTCTTCAAACCCCCAACAAATATATTATTTTTGTATCTAAATCCATTTCATTCATTGCTTCGCTCAGAATTTAAAACTAAAAACATTAAACTCTTCATATTTGTTTAGATATTGATAAGCTTTTTATTGAGTTTAATTAATTATTATTTAATGAGTAGGTAAATTGTAATATTATTTCACTATGATATCAATATTTAAAATCTGTAATTCAGCATCAATTATATTTTTTTATCTATATTTTATAATTGCAACTATTTAAATATAGGTATTTACGAGTATAGTATTCAAGTTTGACCTATTAAAAGCATATACAATTATATTACATACTAATTATTAAAATCAGAATTTTGAATTTTTTTATTTAATTTAGTTAATTTAGTTTATTATTGCTAATATTTAGTTTAAATTTGAGCCTTATTCATGTTTTAATTTTTTTACTAATTCCTGGCATATTATTATTTTGGAGTATTGCAATTTAATTTCACTATTGTACTGTTTATTTGGTTATTATTAATTTTGTTAATTTGCTTAATATATTATTTTTATTTTTATTTTATTTTATATTACAAGCAATTAAGATTTATATGAATATATTTTATACAATTATTTTGACCATTAGATTTAATTATTTAATTTTTTAATACATTTTTTTTTTATTTTATCATTTTTTTCATTTTTTTTTTTTTTTTTTATTATTATTGATTACGACATAATATAACGCAACAACTATGCAATAGTTTATCAAAGTATATTATGTATATTAGATTATATTTATTACTGTGGGTGGTTTAATGATTTTAAAACAGTATATAAAATAAATAGTTTTTAAATTTTTTTTATATTTATTTTTTAAGTATTATACGTTTTATATCATGAGTGGAGCGATTTTATTGATTTTACAATATTGTACAATATTTTTTTCTTTATTTCTGTATCACTTTTAGGAGCAATAAATCCTTCAATTTTTAATATCCAAGAGTATTGTTTTTCCGATAGCAAATCGCACCAAATAAGTGATTTGGGATTCAACAATAAATGTTTTCACTAAATTTTGTGTTTAAAAATAAACAGAATAAACAATATACATATTACAGAAAAATAAGTACATATATTTATGCAAAATTTTTTTTTGTTTTGATCAAAAACTAATAAAAGTACTGAAAAATTGTTACCAAATATTTATATTAGTTTTTTCTACATATGATATAATTCACAAAATATTTTGTTTATATTGAGTAAAATACTTGAAAACTTAATACAAGATTGTTTACAACTTTTTTTATGTAAATCCACGTAAAAAAATAATTTTTTATAGTGTTTGAAGTAGCTGAAATTAGAAAAAGTATTACTTAGTTTTTCAGGAACTGCTCTTACAACAAAAAAATATTGAAAATATATAAACACAATATTATGGACATTTGATATTTTAATTTTGAAAAAACTAGATATTTAAATGAAAAATAATTGTTTTTACTATAGTCTCTAATGGTTTAAGTAATTATCTTGTGAAAACTTATAATACGTATATTATTATCTTCTATACTCAATATAATTTTCAATATCATACTAACACTTATTTTAAGATATTTATACCATGAACCAATTCATATTATTTTACATTACATAACATTGAATAATAAATTACTAAAAATAATGCATGATATAATATGATTATATAGTATTTGGATAATAATATACAATTCGCGATGTTTTGATAAAATTAAAGTTAACATATCGTATTATCGTATTACTAATAAAAAAATGAATTACTAATATTAATATAAATAAATTATACAATATCTATAGTAATTAAGGTTAACACATCGACCAGATTATCTACTTGTATCATCAAATCAAATCAAATCAATCGCACTTGCCTATTTAATAATGATATATGTTCAGAAACTATACTGTGGGGCAAATTTCTTGTATTAAAAAAAAAAAAAAAAAAAAAAAAAAAAAATGAAATGCATTCTATTGAAATATTTTTATATCTATTATAATTGTTACCATTATCATATGTAAATATTAAATACTAATTATTAAGGTATTGAGATTAATTATTAGTGTAATATTATGTTAACTGTTATTTATTATTTTACAGAAGAAATTATTGTAGAATATACTTTAATTTCAGTATTTCAATATTTTAAATTTTAAATCTGTAGTATCTCATGAGATATCTTGCAAGATTATAATATTTAGAATCTCTTATCGCCTAAAGCTCTAGGTATAATGTTCGTTAACTTAGTTTATACTCGTATTATGTGTGTTTAATTATATCAATACTAAATCTTTACTTATGATTACATTTTAAACTTAAATTTACGAAATCTTACTAGTAAGTAACATACATTTAATATGTAAAATATATTAGTTAGGAAAGTTATTAAGCTGTATAAAAATTAAAGTTTTCTGTTCACTGATACTATATTTATGTATATTTTTAAGTAATCCCCGATTTCATGTTAAGTCAATATTACTTCATTATACCATTTCATTATTCATAAATATACAAATATTGAAAATGGGTTATAATTTGTATGTATATTTATTGCTGGGGTATCATATATTATGAACTAAACACTTCGGGTAGAGTACTTAATCACAATGATGAAAATTAACAGTATTTTAAATAAAAAATGTAGTAATATGTTTTTTATATTTTATTGAAATATTTAATTTAATTACTTTTTTTCAATAATTTAAAATAGTTTGTAATATGTTAGGCTAAAATCTGATTCCTACTAGAAAAATAGTTATGAAAAATAAAATACAATTTACTTTTAGTTATTTTATAGTGACTAAAATTATAAATATAAAGAATTTTAATTTAAAAAAAAAATAATACTAATTTAGTTATTAAACATTAAGTACCTATTATATATAAAACTCGTATATTGGGCTTCAATTTCTAATCAATATCTTCATACCTATACGTTTATAAAATTCACATTTTGTCTCATAAATATAGTATAAATATTATTTTAGTGTTTAAAAATATTTGCATATTTTTTAAAAGGCCTTTAGCGTTTGATTGATGTAACAAACAGTTATCATGAATTTTGTAATATTGGGTATACGCATATTACTTCCCAAATTGGGTTATTCGTTAATGTTAACTTAATCTATAGGTTATAGTATACCATAATATATATATATTTGGTTATAAATATACTATAGCAGTTTATAGTGTATTTATAATTTATTTATCACTTATTTAGTGATACTCTGTTTATCTACATAATACGTGATCATTCGAAACACACTTCCATTTTCAATAAATTTAAAATATACTGCATTATTATTTAGGTGTTATTGTTTTTACTCAGAACAAAAGAGTTAGTAATTTTTCCACATTATTTTAAATAATATATAAACACGTATTCTGTATGATACAATGCAATCAATTTTAAGTTTAAACTTTTTGTTGGACCGCAAGTATTTTGGATAACCAATATATTACTTTCTCTACTTCAAATATTTAATACACTGAATTTTATTATTTACAGAACTTATGTTAATGCATTTAAGATTAATGCATAATGTAGTTTGACATTCACTACAAATTAAATTATAAATTATCAGAATATTTTTTCATGCAATATATGAAATATATTTGATTTAATTTCATCTCAAATTATACTTGGCATTTTAAAAAATTGATTTTTTAAAAATTTGTTTTACAGTAGTTGGATAGATAATGAAATAAATCATCGCACTACATTTTTTATTATTTAATATTAGTGTGTTATTATTACTGTTTTTAAGTTTCATAATTCAAAACGCTAGTGCATATATAAATATTATAAAAATCTTGTAGAAAAATGTACGAATATCGATTTTTAAAAAGTGTTGAATGTAATGATTTAGGCTTGCGTAATAAGTGCATATGATAGGACAAAATTATAGGTACAAAAAAAAATTATACCTACGGCTATTAAAAAAAAATAAAATATTTAACTTATTTCATATTATTTCCAAAAATAATATTTTCTTAAAATGATAAATTAATATAAATTAAAATGGCAAACATTTTATTGGATCAACTAAGAAATTTCTAATGTTATCATTTTTTGTTGTTAAGTATAAAATCTGTGGAAAATTTAAAGGTAGGCTTGAGCTTTGAACACTAAAATAAACGATAAAAAAAAAAATTAATTGGTTGTAAAATCAATACTGGTTTCTCTCAGAATCTAAAAACTTTACACCATAATAAATCAATATTTATTGCTATTATAGTATAATAATTAAATTTTATCTTATTTATTACCTAGTTTGAATATTATAAAATAAAATTACTGTACATTTGACATTCTTTGAATACGCACGTTTCGTTTTAGTATTGAATATTTTGCTTTGTACGATTACTTATCACTAATATTATTTACTTAATTTAAAAATAAATAATTGATATATTACCAGTAGGTACCAATGTATTGCATATCGTTGTTCTTCGCAGTCTGCTATACTTTTGTTACATAGAAAATATTAAAAATATATTTAAAAAAATGTAAACATTAATATGACAGTATATTTTTCATAGTAATTTTAAATATATATAATTAATTGATTTTAATCAAATTTAATCTTGATAACACTCTTTGATACATAGTTGTAATTTAATTTATAGGTATACTTAATAAAAAATGTATAGTTAATGAAAAATTTTGATTTAAAAGTATTTATCATTCATTATTATTTAATACAATATTTTATTTAAGTAATGAATTTAAGAATTTAAAAAATTTAAATTGGGAATTCATTAATATATTTTTATGATAATTATATCTTTTAAACTTGGTATATTATCTATAGTATTAATGATGTTTAATTCAAATTAATATCCCAGTCTGTTTTAATTTTATATAACTAGTATTATTATTAACGACCAATAAGTCTTGATATAAATTTAAAATTTATTTTATAATTTTTTCAAAATTATTTTTTTTATACGCTTATGAGTTATATTTGTATTAATATATTCGATTTAATGAAGTTTAATTATTTTTTCGATGTTTACATAGTTCTGAATTTTGTACAATTGTGATCATTTTTAAAAATATTTTGATATAGACATCTAATTTGGCTTTAATTTTTTTTTTTTCATTACATAAAATGTTTAACGGACTGAAGTCCTGTTTAATATAATCGCATGTAATCACTAAGACAAATGATAGTTTATGTTACAAATAATATTTTCATAAAAATACTTAGGTATATGAAGGGTTCATACATTTTACTTTTGCTTCAGCATTTTTTAAAACTTTTATGACTATGTAAAAAAATTTAACGAAGAGAGCATGTTATTAGCTATGTTTAAAAAACAAAAAATAAATAAATCAGCGCCAGATTAAAAAAAAAAAGTGAAAATAACAGCATGCAGGTATAAAGGTTGTATGAAAAGAGATGTAAATGTTAATGAGATTGAAGATTATTTATTTTTATAATAGCTTATTATTTTAGGTAGTTATTTCAATCAATTTTTCATTAATTAGTTGTGAAACAGCTTATTAACTTAAGTTAATTTTTGGTTTGTTATATAATGGAATTGTCTCGTTTATTTAATTATTTGTTATCATTTATGACCCTTAGTAATATTTATCCGAGAAAGAATTTAATCTTTTGATTTTAAATTAATTATGCTTACAATGGAATTATTATTTATAGTATAATATCAATTATAAATGATATAGGTACTAAATTAATACATACAGAGTGATTTTTTTTTATGACCGACCAATAATTTTAATTATTTAATTAAAGATTAAAATACGTAATCTACGTTTTTATAGTTTAAGTATGTTCATATTAAAATTTACTTAGTTTTCAACTAAAAAGTAATAACATCCTGCATAAGAATATAATATAAAAAAATATTTTATGTATGTAATATGTATACACAATATATATGTTTGATTTAATTATAATTAAATTAAATTACATTTTTACTGTTTCCTATACATTACCTATATTTTTTTTAAGTACCTAAAGATTATCTTTTTTTCTGAGTTCAGAGACAGACTTTTAGTTTTTTTGTAATCAATTTATTTATTAAAATGCTAAAAATTTGACAGCTCAATTTTTGATTAATTAATTTCTTCGAGTTGCTACTACAAATAATAAGACTTCTATTGATGGAATTTTTAGAAAAATTAAAGATTATCTCGTCAGTTTACAAATTGATGAGTTATATTGTTTGGATCATAAACCTTAAGTTTTAAAAATAAATAAATTGAATATAAATTACATCTGAGTTTATAAACATAATTTTTTCATATGTAATCTACATGAAATATTAATTGGAAATATTAAATGGATTTCCATCAATTTAACTTGAATCTACTGAAACATCAATCTGTGTGATAGGAATTCTCTAGGGATGCTACCAACACCTTTTTACTTATTTTTATTAATTGAACATTGAAATAATGAATTTAACAGTGCTGTTAATAGAAAATATTTTTTGATCCGGCTATAGGCCCCTGCCTGGATTTGTTTTTTAATTTCTATTATGCTGTAAAATATTCCCAATTCTTACTCATTATTTTATGAACCTATTCATAAAAACACATGTTATTTTTTTTAATGCTACAACTATCATGATAAGACGAAATCAAGCTTGAATACTATATATAGTTATTAAATTATTTATAACCATGCTTGAATTAAAATATAATACTTGTATAGCATCATCATATTCCGTGGAGAATTAAGATTACTAATAAGTTACGAAGATATGCGTATCCCAAACTTTCTTTATGCATTATAAAAATCTTAGCATGGCGGGTTTCACAATATATTTTTTTTAAAGGCTTAAAGCAGAATGTGGTAAGGAGGGCTGAATACATAAGCGAAATTGAAAAACCTTTTTTTTTCGGGTGGTGTAAGAGTAAGTGAATTTCGGAGATGTGCAAAATCATGGTAATTATGTACTAAACAAGATTATTAACAAGATTAAAATTGTGAAAATAGTTGTTACTTTATTGGAATAGTGAAGGGCGACATAAAGTACGTGGTATAAAGTGAATAGTGATGATTTAAGTTCAGATTTAAATGAATTTTCATTTTAAAGATTATGCGGGTTGATGGAAATAAAAAATGCCGACAAAATATTTAGTACAGAATGAATAGAAAAAAATGTATAGTGCATTTAACATATACCTATTATATTTATGCATATTTTAGGGATAATGGCAGGTTGATAAATTTTGCATGTTTTAGCATATTTCGTAAAAGAACAGTTTTATGCCTTAATCTTATTTTATGTATATGTTTAAAATAAAAAATACTAAAACAATTATTATCTTATATTTTGTATATCTAAAAAAAATTGACTTATATTATGTAATAATTTAATATTTTTAAATATTTGTCAAAAACATTTCATATATTAAAGTTGTATCAATTATTATTATATATTAATTTTATTAATTTATGTATCAACACTACACGGTTGAACGATTTGAATAGGTTTGTGGTATAAAAAGCTTAAAATAAATTAAATTAATTTAAAAATATTAATTTATAGAGAAAATTATAATTTACCTAATTATGAAATATAGCTTTTAAAAATTAATTAAGTCCTGGTTTGATATTTCTAATTGTTTTTCTCTTTGATAATAGTATATTTAATATTAAGTATGTTTATACTTACAAAAATAATTATAATACAACTAAAAAATAGTTTATGAATAAAATATTTACTTTTTTTTAAGACTGCGTATGATTAATATTATTAGTATTTATTATTTATTATTACTACAGTAAAATTGTTAGATGTTTTAAAATTATAGAAAAATTAATTTTGATTGATTAAAAAAATGTTTTATTTTAACTTAGAATTTGTTGAGATATATTAAAATATTAACAGATATATATAATCATATAGATAACTTATATTGTGAAAACTAAAACAAATTGGGTTCCATTTATTTATCATTACTAGATAGTCTTCATGGTCGCATAAATATATATTTATTTTATAAAAACTATATTTTATAAAAAGTTTTCTCATCTATTACTTTACTAATTATGTCTAGATGTATAATCATATACATTGTGATTATTATTGATAAAAAAATGAATTGTATAGTTTATTCTTGAATTTATTTTATTAAGTAATTATAATTTACTTGGTTTGTATAAAAATGACAAATTTGAAGTACCTAACATATAAATTATAACCTTTTCGTGTCTATAATTATGCCACTTTGAATAATTTATTTTTTGAACGAAAAGAATAGTCTATGTTATACAAAATATTATCTACTTAGTTACAAAAATGTTATAACATTTGTATTAAATTACAAATAATTTTAGAAGTCGTTATTACTCATAGAAATAGGAACAAATTACTAAGTATTATATGTGTCATATATTTGCGGACTACAATGGCTATATACGAACGTTGATTAAGGATTGGAAATTGTCTGTATAGAATAATGAGTTGGGGATTAGAGTGATTGGAGGTGTAAATAATTGCATTAGATAAATTTATTATAAATAGTAAAATATAAGATAAAATTAAGTGCATAAGAGATATTACGAAGTATGCATCTATGTATATAACTATGTTAAATTCATTAAAAGTAGAAAGTACAATATTAATTATTAATACTTAATATAGATATCAATAAAGATTGTTAAATTCGCATGAGTTAAACACTTGAATAAATCATTTTTTTTTTTTAATTCTTTCTAAAATACAATGTGATTTATTTAAGTGTCCACACTTAATATTTTAACCTGAATTTGAAAATAGTTTTTTTACTTACATAATTAAATAACGATGTTAAAAAATATTTTTATAATTTTTCGTCATTTTTAATATTCTTGAATGACAAATTAATCTTATATTATGAAGCAGAATATTTTTTTAAAGTATTTTGATTAATACAAGTTATTCAAACAAGTAATATAGGTTTGAGTGAGTAGGTAATTAATTAATTGCAAGTATATTTTAAAATATATACATACTAGTTCTAATTAACAGATCAATCACTTAATTCTTACTCTGTAAATTTTTATACTATCTTGAGAATATAATAAGAATATTTTTCTCTTCCATTTATTTTATTTATTGTTATGTATGTGTCAAGTCTATAAATTTATTGCAAACTTTGAACTTCAAATAATCATTTATTTATTTTATTGGTAGTGAACTTTTAGTCGTGGTTGCTAGACGTTAAACTATTTTAAAGGTATTTCTTATTTCACAGTATAAATTCTAAATCTTAGCCAAATAGTATTCACTATATTAAATTTATATTTGTAAATAACTTTATTAAATATTTATAGTAATTAAATTTTATCTGACAGGAAATAGTAATCGACTTGTTTTCACTTGTAATTACCTACATAATAATAATAATAATAATATCTATTAAAATTATAATAAAATCATATCGAACACACTTAATTAAAACTACATTATGAATATTCGTATTTACGGAAATAAGTAAAACCTAACATGATTGGATTAGCTCTAAACTAAAAATACGTTATTATATTTAACTTTTAGTTCACGTGTTGTAGTTAGCTTACGATTGCATAATATATATATATATATAATAAAAATATAATTTTCAAGAATATTTTAACATCTTTATATAAAATAAATTATGTACTTATACCTTTATTCGTGTAATTTTATTTTTAAGGCTATAATAATGAGCAGATTGACTTGAATAAAATAAACACCTAATAATAATTAACGTTATATAAAATACTACGTGCTAATTTATTTTATCAATTATTATCATACTTTTGTCGATGTGTTTTAATAGTCATTAATTATTTATAGTTCTTTGTGGCGTGAAAAGGAAAACTTTTTCAAACAATAAAAAAGTCTAAAAATCTTATGTGATTCTATAATTATCGATTGGAAATTGAAATACAGTAGGTATTTTCAATTTTCTTATTTGTTTCCTTAATAAACATAAAAAACTCTTAAAAGTTGTAGGTAACTTAGGATAAACCATTATTACATACTTTTCAATTCATATTAATAAAACATTTCACTGTATCACTTCTAAAGTGAAATTCTAAAGAATAAATCTAGTTCCTACCTCTAATACCCGGTGTTTTTATCTTATTTTTTAAAATGTAATATTTAGTTAGGATAAATTGAAAATATAGTGTTTTTCTATTTTAGTTAGGTTATTGAAATAAATATCGACTAGGTATTCAAAATTTCAAAAATATTATTTTAAATAACATCAAATTATAATTTTATACATTACAAATATAGATTATTATTAATTTATCTATTAATGAGATAATTCATTTTATTTACTACTTGTCGATTATTAATTTCTGTTTGACAGTTGACAATAATAATAATATTAATAAATGATTTTCAAACTACATTTGTACGCATATTGGCTTGTTGAACTATACTTGTATGCGTAAGTAAAGTAAATAAAATAAAATAAATTTAAAGTTCATCTTAAATTGTTAAATGGTTATATGATAATTAAAAATCATTTAATTTTAGCTAATTTTTTTTTATTCAACTAATAATCTTATATAATAATTGTAATATCATAAAAAATTAAGTAAAAATCATATTATTTAATATTTTTTGTTGTAAAATTGTGTGTTATAAGACTTACATGAGTATTGTCAACCAATCAATTTTTAAATGAATAAAGTTTAATTGCAATGCAATTTTGCATTATAATTTTATTGGTCGAATACTTTCATAATCTATATAGATTTTAACTAAATACCTATAAAAGGTGATATATCATAATAAATTAAATAACAACTTACTGTTCGGTTGTTGTACAGGTCGCTGTGCCATGATGCCTCTATAGTTAAATCGAGATATATTTCAATTGATAGTTATTAATCGATTGTCATAGCATTATAATATACTAATATGAGTAAACATATATGATTTCATTGAGCTTATAATTTTACGGAAATGCTGCATTGTTAAATATTAACATATAAAAGGTAGGAAAGTGGAAAACGCTCTGTTCTTAAACGGTGTCGAGTGAATCACTGTAATGGGTATTATGAATTTGAATTTTATGATAACATATCATTTTAAATGAAAAAATTATGAGGAGAGATAGTTTGTTAGTATATCGTATTTTATTAATTCAATTTATTGTACAATATTTTTTTTGATCTAGTTATTAAAGTCGATTTATTATACTATCAGTACTACAATAAGTTAAAATAATTTTTGCTAACAACGTTGCATTTATTATATTATGAGTATTTAATCATTATATTTATAATTTTAATATTACTGTATTGTTATAAACT
This sequence comes from Melanaphis sacchari, assembly GCF_002803265.2. Classification (NCBI taxonomy): domain Eukaryota; kingdom Metazoa; phylum Arthropoda; class Insecta; order Hemiptera; family Aphididae; genus Melanaphis; species Melanaphis sacchari. Next base: position 877,473 of record NW_020271162.1, on the reverse strand, counting down.
TTTGAATAAATAACAAAATAATTAACATCGTTAAAATATGTAATTACTAATTTTATCGAAATTTGTTTTTTAAATATTTATAAAAAAAAATTATATTTTTGTACGGATTTAAGAACAATAAAATTTTATAATTTATAATATTAATAATTATATAAAAAAATTAAATTTGTTGAAAACTAACTTGTTTAGAGTAAAATTTCTATTTTATCTTAAATTTTTCATTGTTTTTCCTAATTATTAAGAAGAGTACTGTACATTTTTACCTTTGATTTTCTTGAGAACTAAGTCCAATGCTTCCATCAGTAATTACCTCCCCCATTCAAAGTTTAAACTCAAAGTTTTACTGCTTCAAAATGTGATGACACACACACACATACATACACCATTATAAAATCCATACATTTATTGTTCCATTTGGAATTTAAAATATTTGTCTTCGTGTTCGATAAGTATAAAAATATACAATCAATTTAAGTAAGTATTTCAAAACTTTAGTTATTTATTTTCATTAAACATATTCAAATCTTGATTAAAAGTGTTGAAGTTTAAATAGACAAGGCTTAAGTTAATAAATAGATACTCAAAATATTTAGATTGGTGCTAATAATATAAATAATAAAACATAAAATATAGTAAGAAATGATAAATAAATAATTTAGATGTACTGAATTACTATAGTTTATAAAGTTAAACATTATTATCTTTTACTTATAAGTATTAAGTTATAAGTAATACTAAGTTTGTATAACATGCACAACCTACTTTTTAAGTATTAAATAGAGTAAAATTAAATTTAAAATCAATTTAAAATGTTCATGTAAGAGATACTATGTAACATGTAATATGTCAGTATTTGTCAGTGCTAGAATTCAGTAAACCGCAAATGAAACTATAAAGTATTACTAGGAGTTATTTTTTTTCAATAATTTAGAAATTGATTGTAGGTTTATAAATATATGTATGTAGATAATTGTGTGTTATTTTTAACAAGCTATGACAGTTAGAGTTGGTGACTTTTGACACAATATTTTGAAATTGTAGTTATTTATATCGTTATGAGGACAACTTTAAATTACTAACATAATGATTAACTATAATTTAATATAAGGCACGCAGCTAGTGTCTTAATTTATACCATTATACACATATTTGAAGTATTATTATTTTTTAGCGAATATCGAATCAAGTATCTACATTTATATGTATGATATAGGTTATATTCGTTTTCTTTTCTTTTTAATTTTAGTGTTAATTTAAATGAATAAAACATTTTTTAAATGCATACTTAAAATATAAATTAATTTTTTGAATTAGTGTAACCGAATTGCAGTTTCAATTTTATTGATACTAATACCAATAAAATAAAAAATTATTTGCATAGGTAAATTTTGGATTTATTATTTTACTCAGAATTTATAGATTTATAGATTTTTTTTTTTATTTATTATACAGCTTTAACTACTAATATTATTAGCTTACAAGTTTCGTAAATATGTAGATGATGATTTAGTATTATTAATAATGTAGCTTTAAGTTTAAGGCTAAAACAAAAGTAAATTATCTTGGATTAAATAAAATAAATAATAATGATAATAATAATCAGTAATATATAAAAATATTAAGTAGTAATTTTTTATATAAAATAGTATCATATTCGTAGAATTATTACATAACTATTTTTATTTTTAAGTTATTTGTGATGCGAGGATAAAATAGATTTTATAATGACATTTTTTGAATACTTTTTCAAACAATAAAAGTCAAAAAGTATATGTAGCCCTATATTTATCGATTGGAATTTGATTAAAGTTGATATTTTTCAATTTTCTTAACCTTAAAGAAAAACTTCTAACCGTCGTAGAATATACAAAATAAAAAAAACTTGAAAAATGCAGATATTTCCGCCAATTTTTCCTTTTAGAAACGTTGTGCAAATACGAATATTTACTATTATTATTTATTATAAAATTCATGAAATTATGAAATACTCTAGTTTTATTTGAGGAAAAGCAAGGAAAGTACCCATGTTACAATATAATTTAACATTCAATTAAATGGAAAATAAATCATATTTTCATATAATATACAATTATACAAATATAGAGTATTCTAAGTTTCAAGAATATTGTTTGAAATTATAGAACCAAATTATCATGTATTCATTAAGTATAAAGTTATGTACAAAATATTATTCATACGTATATTATAATGGAATTAGTTAATTTTTGTCTACATTTTCAACATTTAATAATTAATTGTTGTTTCACAGTTGACTATAATAATTTTCATAAATGATTTTCCAACTATTTATATTTGTTCACCCATATTATTTATTAAATTATAAATGTATACGTATATAATAAAAGTTGAATAAAGATTAAGCTGATCTAAATGGATAAATGGTTATTTATTATTAACATTTCATCACGTTATTTTCATTTAAGTTTGGTTAAATTATATATTTATTTAATTAAACAGAAATAATGATTTTAATACTTATAAAAGGGTCCTTAACCAATTAATCTCTATAGTTGAATAAAAATAAAATTAGTTTCAAAAGTAAAGTGTTACTATAAAAATGCATTATATTAATTTTTTTAATTAAAAATTGGTTTTTGATTTAACGTTTAAAAAAGAAAAGAAAAAGGTTTTAAATGTTTTATGATGTATTTAGTGATTTAATATTCATTTAACATACTAACTATAGTTGAAGGTATAATTCAAAGATTTAACTAGTGTTTATTTAATATTTTATGGAATTAGTTAATGTTGCGAAATCTCTTTAACTAGGATTCGTGTATTTTTATTATTTTCTTCGTTAAGATTTTTATGAAAAAAATGTTATTTTTTTTTCTAAGAACAATTTATTTGTACTAGGTACTTCGCTATTAGTACATCATTATTTATTTGATAATATCACTCTAGGTATTATTTATTTTACTTAGGTATTGTTTTAAAAAATTATTTTAATTGTAGTAGGTATATTTCAATTATTTAAAAATCAATAATTAAATATTTATTTTAAATTTAACTTAATCTAGAAATAAACATAATTATATGTAAATTTAGAGTGTAGGTATATACTGCATATAAAAAATAGAATAATTTTCTACATTCGAACAATTAAAAACTATTATAAGTCAATAAAATCATAATTTATAAGCGTTATTTGTAAAATATACGACAGTTTAGCAATATAAAATAGTATGTACAATGTACATGGATTGTAATATTGCTGTATATTTTAAGATAGTTACTTAGTATTTTGTTTGGTATGGTCTATATTTTTTAAATATGGTTAGAAATGTTTCAACTTAAATATTAATAAATATAATATAGATATTAAAAGATGCGTAACTTTAAATTGTTCAAAATATTATATAGTGACATACCAAATAGATCAAGTATTCCTATTTGTTACACTGTCTTGGGTTCGAAACCGAACATCACATTTTGTAATCATTAACTGTACTTATATTTTAGTCTTAGACACTCATATAGTGTAAAATCCGTTGTCCGATTTTGGATTTGATTCGTTATACCGCGTTTGTAAAATTGTATTGAATTTAAAAAAATATTCTTTTACCCAAAGCTTTTCAAAAGTCTGTGTTCTACGTGTACACGCGTGTGAGAAAAATACCATATGCGTGTTTTGGTCTAGCCACTGAATTAGGATAAGGAGTAGGCGAGTCGTTTATAACTTTGAGTAGTAGCGTACTATTGAGCTCTTCGTCTATATTTTGTTCCGGGTGAATCATTTGTGCACTACCACTTTCCTCACAAGCTTGATAGGTACAATTTAATTCAATTAGGAAGTTTTTGATTCGTTTCGTCAACACATTGTGTAGTATACAAAACAAGCATAATCATATTATTATATTATAATATTATGTGATGTGAATACTCGTTTTTCCGGTTGTTAAGATATATAAATACATCGGGGCTGCCGCACATGTGTTGATCGAACATAATATTATATTTGAGGGTGTCTGTGATCTTTACATGTATATATATTTACTCGGGATCTCTTTCGTGAAATCGCCCTAACCGCACCCTATTGGGAGGAAAAGGAAAAAAAAACAATACATCCTCTATGCGTATCTACGTATATATATAAATAGAACGACGGCGCGCGACACGCGGCGGCGGCGTTCTCGTCGTCGTGTACAAAAACGCTCGTCGCCGGCGTTGGGTACATGTGAGTGCCGGTGGCGATGATGACTCGGCAGTGGCGGCAGCAGGGGCGTTGGGTGCGGTGAGGAAAGGGTGATTTCGCCTGCGACTATATACAACTATAATACTCGCGTATTATAACGGGGCCGCGGTGTGC